>NC_091284.1:461945778-462313278 GCF_032444005.1 Ranitomeya imitator
CCTGACTCCTGTGTGCGTCATCTCTCACTCAGTGGGCCATAGAAAGCCTTTTTTTGTTTTATTTGTTTTCTAAATTCTCCCTGAAAAAATAATTTTATTTTATTTGGTTTCTAAATTCTTCCTGAAAAAATCATTTTATTCTATTATTTTTTTTTCCTAAAGTCTCCCTGAAAAAAAAAAACAAAACAAATCAGTGGGAGATTAATATTGCCCTTTCTGCTTTTGTGCCAGTCTTGACTCCTGGGTGTGCCATCTCTCTCTCTCTCTCCAATTGTGGGCCATAGAAAGCCTATTATTTTTTTAGCTTGATTTGGGTTCCAAAATCTACCTGAAATAATCACTACATCAATCAGTGGGAGATAAATATTGGCCTCTGGGCTTGTGTGCCACTCCTGACTCCTGTGTGCGTCATCTCTCACTCAGTGGGCCATAGAAAGACTTTTTTTGTTTTATTTGTTTTCTAAATTCTCCCTGAAAAAATCATTTTATTTTATTTGGTTTCTAAATTCTTCCTGAAAAAATCATTTTATTCTATTTTTTTTTTTTCCTAAAGTCTCCCTGAAAAAAAAAAAAAAACAAATCAGTGGGAGATTAATATTGCACTTTCTGCTTGTGTGCCAGTCTTGACTCCTGGGTGTGCCATCTCTCTCTCTCTCTCTCCAATTGTGGGCCATAGAAAGCCTATTATTTTTTTAGCTTGATTTGGGTTCCAAAATCTACCTGAAAAAATCACTACATCAATCAGTGGGAGATAAATATTGGCCTCTGGGCTTGTGTGCCACTCCTGACTCCTGTGTGCGTCATCTCTCACTCAGTGGGCCATAGAAAGCCTTTTTTTGTTTTATTTGTTTTCTAAATTCTCCCTGAAAAAATCATTTTATTTTATTTGGTTTCTAAATTCTTCCTGAAAAAATCATTTTATTCTATTATTTTTTTTCCTAAAGTCTCCCTGAAAAAAAAAAAAAAACAAATCAGTGGGAGATTAATATTGCACTTTCTGCTTGTGTGCCAGTCTTGACTCCTGGGTGTGCCATCTCTCTCTCTCTCTCCAATTGTGGGCCATAGAAAGCCTATTATTTTTTTAGCTTGATTTGGGTTCCAAAATCTACCTGAAAAAATCACTACATCAATCAGTGGGAGATAAATATTGGCCTCTGGGCTTGTGTGCCACTCCTGACTCCTGTGTGCGTCATCTCTCACTCAGTGGGCCATAGAAAGACTCTCTCTCTCTCCAATTGTGGGCCATAGAAAGCCTATTATTTTTTTAGCTTGATTTGGGTTCCAAAATCTACCTGAAAAAATCACTACATCAATCAGTGGGAGATAAATATTGGCCTCTGGGCTTGTGTGCCACTCCTGACTCCTGTGTGCGTCATCTCTCACTCAGTGGGCCATAGAAAGCCTTTTTTTGTTTTATTTGTTTTCTAAATTCTCCCTGAAAAAATCATTTTATTTTATTTGGTTTCTAAATTCTTCCTGAAAAAATCATTTTATTCTATTATTTTTTTTCCTAAAGTCTCCCTGAAAAAAAAAAAAAAAAAACAAATCAGTGGGAGATTAATATTGCGCTTTCTGCTTGTGTGCCAGTCTTGACTCCTGGGTGTGCCATCTCTCTCTCTCTCTCTCCAATTGTGGGCCATAGAAAGCCTATTATTTTTTTAGCTTGATTTGGGTTCCAAAATCTACCTGAAAAAATCACTACATCAATCAGTGGGAGATAAATATTGGCCTCTGGGCTTGTGTGCCACTCCTGACTCCTGTGTGCGTCATCTCTCACTCAGTGGGCCATAGAAAACCTTTTTTTGTTTTATTTGTTTTCTAAATTCTCCCTGAAAAAATCATTTTATTTTATTTGGTTTCTAAATTCTTCCTGAAAAAATCATTTTATTCTATTATTTTTTTTCCCTAAAGTCTCCCTGAAAAAAAAAAAAAAAATCGGTGGGAGATTAATATTGCCCTTTCTGCTTGTGTGCCAGTCTTGACTCCTGGGTGTGCCATCTCTCTCTCTCTCTCCAATTGTGGGCCATAGAAAGCCTATTATTTTTTTAGCTTGATTTGGGTTCCAAAATCTACCTGAAAAAATCACTACATCAATCAGTGGGAGATAAATATTGGCCTCTGGGCTTGTGTGCCACTCCTGACTCCTGTGTGCGTCATCTCTCACTCAGTGGGCCATAGAAAGCCTTTTTTTGTTTTATTTGTTTTCTAAATTCTCCCTGAAAAAATCATTTTATTTTATTTGGTTTCTAAATTCTTCCTGAAAAAATCATTTTATTCTATTATTTTTTTTTCCTAAAGTCTCCCTGAAAAAAAAAAACAAAACAAATCAGTGGGAGATTAATATTGCCCTTTCTGCTTGTGTGCCAGTCTTGACTCCTGGGTGTGCCATCTCTCTCTCTCTCTCCAATTGTGGGCCATAGAAAGCCTATTATTTTTTTAGCTTGATTTGGGTTCCAAAATCTACCTGAAAAAATCACTACATCAATCAGTGGGAGATAAATATTGGCCTCTGGGCTTGTGTGCCACTCCTGACTCCTGTGTGCGTCATCTCTCACTCAGTGGGCCATAAAAAGCCTTTTTTTGTTTTATTTGTTTTCTAAATTCTCCCTGAAAAAATCATTTTATTTTATTTGGTTTCTAAATTCTTCCTGAAAAAATCATTTTATTCTATTATTTTTTTTTCCTAAAGTCTCCCTGAAAAACAAAAACAAAAACAAATCAGTGGGAGATTAATATTGCCCTTTCTGCTTGTGTGCCAGTCTTGACTCCTGGGTGTGCCATCTCTCTCTCTCTCTCCAATTGTGGGCCATAGAAAGCCTATTATTTTTTTAGCTTGATTTGGGTTCCAAAATCTACCTGAAAAAATCACTACATCAATCAGTGGGAGATAAATATTGGCCTCTGGGCTTGTGTGCCACTCCTGACTCCTGTGTGCGTCATCTCTCACTCAGTGGGCCATAGAAAGACTTTTTTTGTTTTATTTGTTTTCTAAATTCTCCCTGAAAAAATCATTTTATTTTATTTGGTTTCTAAATTCTTCCTGAAAAAATCATTTTATTCTATTTTTTTTTTTCCTAAAGTCTCCCTGAAAAAAAAAAAAAAAAACAAATCAGTCGGAGATTAATATTGCACTTTCTGCTTGTGTGCCAGTCTTGACTCCTGGGTGTGCCATCTCTCTCTCTCTCTCTCCAATTGTGGGCCATAGAAAGCCTATTATTTTTTTAGCTTGATTTGGGTTCCAAAATCTACCTGAAAAAATCACTACATCAATCAGTGGGAGATAAATATTGGCCTCTGGGCTTGTGTGCCACTCCTGACTCCTGTGTGCGTCATCTCTCACTCAGTGGGCCATAGAAAGACTCTCTCTCTCTCCAATTGTGGGCCATAGAAAGCCTATTATTTTTTTAGCTTGATTTGGGTTCCAAAATCTACCTGAAAAAATCACTACATCAATCAGTGGGAGATAAATATTGGCCTCTGGGCTTGTGTGCCACTCCTGACTCCTGTGTGCGTCATCTCTCACTCAGTGGGCCATAGAAAGACTTTTTTTGTTTTATTTGTTTTCTAAATTCTCCCTGAAAAAATCATTTTATTTTATTTGGTTTCTAAATTCTTCCTGAAAAAATCATTTTATTCTATTATTTTTTTTTCCTAAAGTCTCCTTGAAAAAAAAAAAAAAACAAATCAGTGGGAGATTAATATTGCACTTTCTGCTTGTGTGCCAGTCTTGACTCCTGGGTGTGCCATCTCTCTCTCTCTCTCTCCAATTGTGGGCCATAGAAAGCCTATTATTTTTTTAGCTTGATTTGGGTTCCAAAATCTACCTGAAAAAATCACTACATCAATCAGTGGGAGATAAATATTGGCCTCTGGGCTTGTGTGCCACTCCTGACTCCTGTGTGCGTCATCTCTCACTCAGTGGGCCATAGAAAGCCTTTTTTTGTTTTATTTGTTTTCTAAATTCTCCCTGAAAAAATCATTTTATTTTATTTGGTTTCTAAATTCTTCCTGAAAAAATCATTTTATTCTATTATTTTTTTTCCTAAAGTCTCCCTGAAAAAAAAAAAAAAAAAACAAATCAGTGGGAGATTAATATTGCACTTTCTGCTTGTGTGCCAGTCTTGACTCCTGGGTGTGTCATCTCTCTCTCTCTCTCCAATTGTGGGCCATAGAAAGCCTATTATTTTTTTAGCTTGATTTGGGTTCCAAAATCTACCTGAAAAAATCACTACATCAATCAGTGGGAGATAAATATTGGCCTCTGGGCTTGTGTGCCACTCCTGACTCCTGTGTGCGTCATCTCTCACTCAGTGGGCCATAGAAAGCCTTTTTTTGTTTTATTTGTTTTCTAAATTCTCCCTGAAAAAATCATTTTATTTTATTTGGTTTCTAAATTCTTCCTGAAAAAATCATTTTATTCTATTATTTTTTTTCCTAAAGTCTCCCTGAAAAAAAAAAAAAACAAATCAGTGGGACAATAATATTGCCCTTTCTGCTTGTGTGCCAGTCTTGACTCCTGGGTGTGCCATCTCTCTCTCTCTCTCCAATTGTGGGCCATAGAAAGCCTATTATTTTTTTAGCTTGATTTGGGTTCCAAAATCTACCTGAAAAAATCACTACATCAATCAGTGGGAGATAAATATTGGCCTCTGGGCTTGTGTGCCACTCCTGACTCCTGTGTGCGTCATCTCTCACTCAGTGGGCCATAGAAAGCCTTTTTTTGTTTTATTTGTTTTCTAAATTCTCCCTGAAAAAATCATTTTATTTTATTTGGTTTCTAAATTCTTCCTGAAAAAATCATTTTATTCTATTATTTTTTTTCCTAAAGTCTCCCTGAAAAAAAAAAAAAAAACAAATCAGTGGGAGATTAATATTGCCCTTTCTGCTTGTGTGCCAGTCTTGACTCCTGGGTGTGCCATCTCTCTCTCTCTCTCCAATTGTGGGCCATAGAAAGCCTATTATTTTTTTAGCTTGATTTGGGTTCCAAAATCTACCTGAAAAAATCACTACATCAATCAGTGGGAGATAAATATTGGCCTCTGGGCTTGTGTGCCACTCCTGACTCCTGTGTGCGTCATCTCTCACTCAGTGGGCCATAGAAAGCCTTTTTTTGTTTTATTTGTTTTCTAAATTCTCCCTGAAAAAATCATTTTATTTTATTTGGTTTCTAAATTCTTCCTGAAAAAATCATTTTATTCTATTATTTTTTTTCCTAAAGTCTCCCTGAAAAAAAAAAAAAAACAAATCAGTGGGAGATTAATATTGCCCTTTCTGCTTGTGTGCCAGTCTTGACTCCTGGGTGTGCCATCTCTCTCTCTCTCTCTCCAATTGTGGGCCATAGAATGCCTATTATTTTTTTAGCTTGATTTGGGTTCCAAAATCTACCTGAAAAAATCACTACATCAATCAGTGGGAGATAAATATTGGCCTCTGGGCTTGTGTGCCACTCCTGACTCCTGTGTGCGTCATCTCTCACTCAGTGGGCCATAGAAAGCCTTTTTTTGTTTTATTTGTTTTCTAAATTCTCCCTGAAAAAATCATTTTATTTTATTTGGTTTCTAAATTCTTCCTGAAAAAATCATTTTATTCTATTATTTTTTTTCCTAAAGTCTCCCTGAAAAAAAAAAAAACAAACAAATCAGTGGGAGATTAATATTGCCCTTTCTGCTTGTGTGCCAGTCTTGACTCCTGGGTGTGCCATCTCTCTCTCTCTCTCCAATTGTGGGCCATAGAAAGCCTATTATTTTTTTAGCTTGATTTGGGTTCCAAAATCTACCTGAAAAAATCACTACATCAATCAGTGGGAGATAAATATTGGCCTCTGGGCTTGTGTGCCACTCCTGACTCCTGTGTGCATCATCTCTCACTCAGTGGGCCATAGAAAGCCTTTTTTTGTTTTATTTGTTTTCTAAATTCTCCCTGAAAAAATCATTTTATTTTATTTGGTTTCTAAATTCTTCCTGAAAAAAATCATTTTATTCTATTATTTTTTTTCCTAAAGTCTCCCTGAAAAAAAAAAAAAACAAATCAGTGGGAGATTAATATTGCCCTTTCTGCTTGTGTGCCAGTCTTGACTCCTGGGTGTGCCATCTCTCTCTCTCTCTCCAATTGTGGGCCATAGAAAGCCTATTATTTTTTTAGCTTGATTTGGGTTCCAAAATCTACCTGAAAAAATCACTACATCAATCAGTGGGAGATAAATATTGGCCTCTGGGCTTGTGTGCCACTCCTGACTCCTGTGTGCGTCATCTCTCACTCAGTGGGCCATAGAAAGCCTTTTTTTGTTTTATTTGTTTTCTAAATTCTCCCTGAAAAAATCATTTTATTCTATTATTTTTTTTTCCTAAAGTCTCCCTGAAAAAAAAAAAAAAAAAAAATCAGTGGGAGATTAAAGGGACTCTGTCACCTGAATTTGGCGGGACTGGTTTTGGGTCATATGGGCGGAGTTTTCGGGTGTTTGATTCACCCTTTCCTTACCCCCTGGCTGCATGCTGGCTGCAATATTGGATTGAAGTTCATTCTCTGTCCTCCATAGTACACGCCTGCGCAAAGCAATCTTGCCTTGTGCAGGCATGTACTACGGAGGACAGAGAATGAACTTCAATCCAATATTGCAGCCAGCATGCAGACAGCGGGTAAGGAAAGGGTGAATCAAACACCCGAAAACTCCGCCCATATGACCCAAAATCTGTCCCGCCAAATTCAGGTGACAGGTTCCCTTTAATATTGCCCTTTCTGCTTGTGTGCCAGTCTTGACTCCTGGGTGTGCCATCTCTCTCTCTCTCTCCAATTGTGGGCTATAGAAAGCCTATTATTTTTTTAGCTTGATTTGGGTTCCAAAATCTACCTGAAAAAATCACTACATCAATCAGTGGGAGATAAATATTGGCCTCTGGGCTTGTGTGCCACTCCTGACTCCTGTGTGCGCCATCTCTCACTCAGTGGGCCATAGAAAGCCTTTTTTTTGTTTTATTTGTTTTCTAAATTCTCCCTGAAAAAATCATTTTATTTTATTTGGTTTCTAAATTCTTCCTGAAAAAATCATTTTATTCTATTATTTTTTTTTCCTAAAGTCTCCCTGAAAAAAAAAAAAATCAAATCAGTGGAAGATTAATATTTACATTTGTGCTTCAGTGACCGTCCTGCGTGTGTGGCATCTCTCTCATTTGTTGCCACCAACAACAGAGTGTGTAACATTGTGCCTGATTTTCGTTGTGGTCTCACTCACCTGTAAACGGGTAGCTAAATCATACTGAAGTTATAGCTCACCGTGTAATTTGTGTGACAGCAACAAATACCGTTAGTTTGTTTACGTTTTTAAAACAATGATGAAGTCTGGTGGAAGAGGTCGTGGCCGGGGGCGTTCATTGTCAGCTGGTAATGAGGGTAGTGGTAGTGGTGGAGCATCAGCTGGTCGTGGGAAAAAAAATATTGCACCTAAGTCTGGAGCTGTGGAGCCAGGTTCGTCGTCTGGCTACACAAGGCCTCGAACACTCCCTTTTCTGGGAGTAGGAAAACCGCTTTTAAAGCCGGAGCAGCAAGAGCAAGTTTTGGCTTATCTTGCTGACTCAGCCTCTAGCTCTTTTGCCTCCTCTCGTGAAACTGGTAAATGTCAAAGCAGCGCGTCGTTAGTGGATGTTCACGGTCAGGGACAAGTCGCTTCCTTGTCCTCTTCAGCAAAAACAACAACAGAGAAGAATGCAGCAGGCGACACAACGGGTTACTCCATGGAGCTCTTTACACATACCGTCCCTGGCTTAGAAAGTGAAGCAGTTAACAGTCCATGCCCATTACAAGTTGAATCTGACATGGAGTGCACTGATGCACAGCCACAGCCAGACTACTATGCTGGTCCTTTGACTCAGACCACAACATTGCCCTCGCAGGGTGCTGATCAGGAATCAGACCCTGATGAGACTATGTTGCCCCATCACGAACGCTATACCACCGACCGACACGGTGACACAGACGAAGTTGCACACGAGCTACAAGAAGAGGTAATAGATGACCCAGTTCTTGACCCCGATTGGCAGCCATTGGGGGAACAGGGTGCAGGCGGCAGCAGTTCTGAAGCGGAGGAGGAGGGGCCGCAGCAGGCATCAACATCGCAACAGGCTCCATCTGCCGGGCCTGTATCTTGCCCAAAACGCGTGGCAAAGCCAAAACCTGTTGGAGGACAGCGTGGCCATCCGGTTAAAGCTCAGTCTGCAATGCCTGAAAAGGTATCCGATGCTAGATAGAGTGCAGTCTGGCATTTTTTTAAACAACATCCAATTGATCAGCGCAAAGTCATCTGTCAAAAATGTTCAACTACCTTAAGCAGTTCTGCCTAGCCCACGGTCTAGGAAACAGTTGGCTGTAGCCGTTCGCACCCCCTCCTCCTCCTCTTCGTCCTCCTGCAGAAGCGAGAGCTCGTCCACAGACCGCAGTCGCACAACCACTCCATCCGCAGCTGCCACTGTTGCACACAAGGTCTCCCATTATGGGGCAGCTACTGGCAAACGTCAGCAGGCTGTATTGGCTATGAAGTGTTTGGGTGACAACAGACACACCGCGGAAGTTCTCTCCGAGTTCTTGCAGAAAGAAACGCAGTCGTGGCTGGGCACTGTAGATCTTGAGGCAGGCAAGGTAGTGAGTGATAACGGAAGGAATTTCATGGCTGCCATCTCCCTTTCCCAACTGAAACACATTCCTTGCCTGGCTCACACCTTAAACCTGGTGGTGCAGTGCTTCCTGAAAAGTTATCCGGGGTTATCCGACCTGCTCCTCAAAGTGCGTGGACTTTGCTCACATATCCGCCGTTCGCCCGTACACTCCAGCCGTATGCAGACCTATCAGCGTTCTTTGAACCTTCCCCAGCATCGCCTAATCATAGACGTTGCAACAAGGTGGAACTCAACACTGCACATGCTTCAGAGACTGTGCGAACAGATGCGGGCTGTTATGTTTTTGTGGGAGGATACACATACACGGGCAGGCAGTAGGATGGCAGACATGGAGTTGTCAGGTGTGCAGTGGTCGAAGATTCAAGACATGTGTCAAGTCCTTCAGTGTTTTGAGGAATGCACACGGCTGGTTAGTGCAGACAACGCCATAATAAGCATGAGCATCCCCCTAATGCGTCTGCTGATGCAAAGTTTGACGCACATAAAGGATCAGGCGTCTGCAGCTGAGGAAGAGGAAAGCCTTGATGACAGTCAGCCATTGTCTGGCCAGGGCAGTGTACAGGACGAGTTAGCGGGCGAAGAGGAGGAGGAGGACGAGGAGGATGATGGGGATGATTATATTTTTAATGAGGAAGCTTTTCCGGGGCCACTGGAAATTGGTGGCGCGGCAAGGCCGGGTTCTGGTTTTTGGAGGGACACAAGTGACGTGGATTTGCCTGAAACTGCCCCTCAACCAAGCACAACCGCAGATTTGAGAACTGGAACTTTGGCCCACATGGCGGATTATGCCTTACGTATCCTCAAAAGGGACACACGCATTACGAAAATGATGAACGATGACGATTACTGGGTGGCCTGCCTCCTTGATCCTCGCTATAAAGGCAAATTGCAAAATATAATGCCACATGAGAACTTGGAACTAATATTAGCAACCAAACAATCAACTCTTGTTGACCGTTTGCTTCTGGCATTCCCTGCACACAGCGCCCGTGATCGTTCTCACACGAGCTGCAGGGGCCAGCAGACCAGAGGAGTTAGAGGGGCAGAAATTAGAAGTGGCGTTGGCCAGAGGGGTTTTCTGACCAGGTTGTGGAGTGATTTTGCTATGACTGCAGACAGGACAGGTACTGCAGCATCAATTCAAAGTGACAGGAGACAACATTTGTCCAGTATGGTTACAAACTATTTTTCATCCCTTATCGATGTTCTCCCTCAACCGTCATTCCCATTTGATTACTGGGCATCAAAATTAGACACCTGGCCAGAATTGGCAGAATATGCATTGCAGGAGCTTGCTTGCCCGGCAGCTAGTGTCCTATCAGGAAGAGTATTCAGTGCTGCAGGTTCAATACTAACAGAAAAAAGGACTCGTCTGGCTACCCAAAATGTAGATGATCTAACCTTCATTAAAATGAACCACAACTGGATTTCGAAATCTTTTGCCCCACCTTGCCCGGCTGACACCTATCTTTCCTATGTAAAGGTCTTGCCTGTGGACTATTCTGAACGACTTTTCCAATCTCGTAATTTGCAGCACCTGATTGTCCAGCATCCGACATGTTAACACCTCCCTAAATGGCCAAAGTCCCCACACGGGGCCGTGGTATCGCCACTTGGCGCCAGCACCCGTGAGAGTACTGTTTGTCTGAGGAGGTGGGTGTGCCCGCTTTTGGTCGACGGCACTGCCACTAGGTCCCTCATAGTACAATAAAGTGTCTGGCGGTGGTGGTGCGCACCCAACGTCAGACACACCGTTGTAATATGAGGGGCCCTGGGCCTGTACCGCCGGCCACAAGACAGTCCCCCCCCAGCTCAAACAGTGCTCTACCACTTGCAAAATTTTCTCACAGCCCCACCAATGTTTAGTCTATGCGCTGACATCCTTCAATGCCTGCCACTGACAATACCATTGTATTGACATTTTTGTTATGTTAGGCCTTCGAAGCCTGTCTGCGGTCACTCCTTCCACTATGCCTCCACTGACCACACCACTGCTGCCCGTGTACCCCTGGAACCAATTTAAAATTGCCTACAGCCAGCCCAATTTTTTTTATTTTAGGCCTTCGATGCCTGTCTGCGGTCCATTCTTTCTACTACTACTACACTGACCAGGCCACTGCTGCCCGTGTACCCCTGGAACCAATTTAAAATTGCCTACAGCCATGTGTTATTATTTTAGGCCTTCGATGCCTGTCTGCGGTCACTCCTTCCACTATGCCTCCATTGACCACACCACTGCTGCCCGTGTACCCCTGGAACCAATTTAAAATTGCCTACAGCCAGCCCAATTTTTTTATTTTAGGCCTTCGATGCCTGTCTGCGGTCCATTCTTTCTACTACTACTACACTGACCAGGCCACTGCTGCCCGTGTACCCCTGGAACCAATTTAAAATTGCCTACAGCCAGCCCAATTTTTTTATTTTAGGCCTTCGATGCCTGTCTGCGGTCACTCCTTCCACTATGCCTCCACTGACCACACCACTGCTGCCCGTGTACCCCTGGAACCAATTTAAAATTGCCTACAGCCAGCCCAATTTTTTTATTTTAGGCCTTCGATGCCTGTCTGCGGTCCATTCTTTCTACTACTACTACACTGACCAGGCCACTGCTGCCCGTGTACCCCTGGAACCAATTTAAAATTGCCTACAGCCATGTGTTATTATTTTAGGCCTTCGATGCCTGTCTGCGGTCACTCCTTCCACTAGGCCTCCACTGACCACACCACTGCTGCCCGTGTACCCCTGGAACCAATTTAAAATTGCCTACAGCCAGCCCAATTTTTTTACGTTAGGCCTTCGATGCCTGTCTGCGGTCACTCCTTCCACTAGGCCTCCACTGACCACACCACTGCTGCCCGTGTACCCCTGGAACCAATTTAAAATTGCCTACAGCCATGTGTTATTATTTTAGGCCTTCGATGCCTGTCTGCGGTCACTCCTTCCACTAGGCCTCCACTGACCACACCACTGCTGTCCGTGTACCCCTGGAACCAACATCAGAAAATATAAAAATAAGTATTTTGCTTATAAAAAAGAAGATACTGGAGAGATATCAAATGCAGACATTTTAACATTAAAAACAAACACATACAAAAAAAATCTGGTACAGTACTAAAAATGGCCACCAGCTACAATAACTTTCTCCTGCAAGTAGTTAACTGAAAGTTTTTTTCAATTTAAAACACAGATATGGCATCCACCGAGTGTTGTCCTTTCGCGTCTTCTTTATATTATTGCCAAGAAGATGCAAAACAATGAAAATAATGAAATCATTATTTACCAAAAAAATAGAGTAAGTCAAAACCACATTGCAAATAAACATTCATTACAAATAAAGAAGCAGGGCGCGTCCGAGGGTGAGTATATACCTAATAAGAATATAATCACCCTCGGACGCGCCCTGCTTCTTTCCGACAGCCTTCTTTCCTAAGAATCAGCCCTTCCGTGGTGTAGAGAGAGGGTTTGTTACACTCCAAGGTGTTCCCCAGGTTGCCTTTCCTGAGCTTCGATCTTCATGCTCTCGTTTAGTAGTCGTAGGAAAGTAGGCTGCATTAGGCCTACAAATTGGGTATGGGGTGGAGAGAGATGGTGTGTTACACTCCAAGGTGTTCCCCAGGTTTCCTTGCCATTGCTTCGGTCTTCCGACTCTCGTTTAGTAGTTGTAGAAAACTACACTGCATTAGGCCTACAAAATGGGTATCGGGTGGAGAGAGATGGTGTGTTCCACTACAAGGTGTTCCCCAGGTTGCCTTTCCTGAGCTTCGATCTTCCGGCTCTCGTTTAGTAGTTGTTGGAAACTACACTGCATTAGGCCTACAAATTGGGTATGGGGTGTAGAGAGATGGTGTGTTCCAGTCCAAGGTGTTCTCCAGGTTGCCTTTCCTGAGCTTCGATCTTCCGGCTCTCGTTTAGTAGTTGTTGGAAACTACGCTGCATTAGGCCTACAAATTGGGTATGGGGTGTAGAGAGATGGTGTGTTCCACTCCAAGGTGTTCTCCAGGTTGCCTTTCCTGAGCTTCGATCTTCCGGCTCTCGTTTAGTAGTTCTTGGAAACTACACTGCATTAGGCCTACAAATTGGGTATGGGGTGTAGAGAGATGGTGTGTTCCACTCCAAGGTGTTCTCCAGGTTGCCTTTCCTGAGCTTCGATCTTCCGGCTCTCGTTTAGTAGTTGTTGGAAACTACGCTACATTAGGCCTACAAATTGGGTATGGGGTGTAGAGAGATGGTGTGTTCCACTCCAAGGTGTTCCCCAGGTTTCCTCGCCAATGCTTCGATCATCATGCTCTCGTTTAGTAGTTGTTGGAAACTACGCTGCATTAGGCCTACAAATTGGGTATGGGGTGTAGAGAGATGGTGTGTTCCACTCCAAGGTGTTCTCCAGGTTGCCTTTCCTGAGCTTCGATCTTCATGCTCTTGTTTAGTAGTTCTTGGAAACTACACTGCATTAGGCCTACAAATTGGGTATGGGGTGTAGAGAGATGGTGTGTTCCACTCCAAGGTGTTTCCCAGGTTTCCTCGCCAATGCTTCGATCTTCATGCTCTCGTTTAGTAGTTGTTGGAAACTACGCTGCATTAGGCCTACAAATTGGCTATGGGTTGTAGAGAGATGGTGTGTTCCACTCCAAGGTGTTCTCCAGGTTGCCTTTCCTGAGCTTCGATCTTCCGGCTCTCGTTTAGTAGTTGTTGGAAACTACGCTGCATTAGGCCTACAAATTGGGTATGGAGTGTAGAGAGATGGTGTGTTCCACTCCAAGGTGTTCTCCAGGTTGCCTTTCCTGAGCTTCGATCTTCCGGCTCTCGTTTAGTAGTTGTTGGAAACTACGCTGCATTAGGCCTACAAATTGGGTATGGGGTGTAGAGAGATGGTGTGTTCCACTCCAAGGTGTTCTCCAGGTTGCCTTTCCTGAGCTTCGATCTTCCGGCTCTCGTTTAGTAGTTCTTGGAAACTACACTGCATTTGGCCTACAAATTGGGTATGGGGTGTAGAGAGATGGTGTGTTCCACCCCAAGGTGTTCTCCAGGTTGCCTTTCCTGAGCTTCGATCTTCCGGCTCTCGTTTAGTAGTTCTTGGAAACTACACTGCATTAGGCCTACAAATTGGGTATGGGGTGTAGAGAGATTTTGTGTTCCACTCCAAGGTGTTCTCCAGGTTGCCTTTCCTGAGCTTCGATCTTCCGGCTCTCGTTTAGTAGTTCTTGGAAACTACACTGCATTAGGCCTACAAATTGGGTATGGGGTGTAGAGAGATGGTGTGTTCCACTCCAAGGTGTTCTCCAGGTTGCCTTTCCTGAGCTTCGATCTTTCGGCTCTCGTTTAGTAGTTGTTGGAAACTACACTGCATTAGGCCTACAAATTGGGTATGGGGTGTAGAGAGATGGTGTGTTCCACTCCAAGGTGTTCCCCAGGTTTCCTCGCCAATGCTTCGATCATCATGCTCTCGTTTAGTAGTTGTTGGAAACTACGCTGCATTAGGCCACAAATTGGGTATGGGGTGTAGAGAGATGGTGTGTTCCACTCCAAGGTGTTCTCCAGGTTGCCTTTCCTGAGCTTCGATCTTCCGGCTCTCGTTTAGTAGTTGTTGGAAACTACGCTGCATTAGGCCTACAAATTGGGTATGGGGTGTAGAGAGATGGTGTGTTCCACTCCAAGGTGTTCTCCAGGTTGCCTTTCCTGAGCTTCGATCTTCCGGCTCTCGTTTAGTAGTTCTTGGAAACTACACTGCATTAGGCCTACAAATTGGGTATGGGGTGTAGAGAGATGGTGTGTTCCACTCCAAGGTGTTCCCCAGGTTTCCTCGCCAATGCTTCGATCTTCATGCTCTCGTTTAGTAGTTGTTGGAAACTACGCTGCATTAGGCCTACAAATTGGGTATGGGGTGTAGAGAGATGGTGTGTTCCACTCCAAGGTGTTCCCCAGGTTTCCTCGCCAATGCTTCGATCTTCATGCTCTCGTTTAGTAGTTGTTGGAAACTACGCTGCATTAGGCCTACAAATTGGGTATGGGGTGTAGAGAGATGGTGTGTTCCACTCCAAGGTGTTCCCCAGGTTTCCTCGCCAATGCTTCGATCTTCATGCTCTCGTTTAGTAGTTGTTGGAAACTACGCTGCATTAGGCCTACAAATTGGGCATGGGGTGTAGAGAGATGGTGTGTTCCACTCCAAGGTGTTCCCCAGGTTTCCTCGCCAATGCTTCGATCATCATGCTCTCGTTTAGTAGTTGTTGGAAACTACGCTGCATTAGGCCTACAAATTGGGTATGGGGTGTAGAGAGATGGTGTGTTCCACTCCAAGGTGTTCTCCAGGTTGCCTTTCCTGAGCTTCGATCTTCATGCTCTCGTTTAGTAGTTCTTGGAAACTACACTGCATTAGGCCTACAAATTGGGTATGGGGTGTAGAGAGATGGTGTGTTCCACTCCAAGGTGTTCCCCAGGTTTCCTCGCCAATGCTTCGATCTTCATGCTCTCGTTTAGTAGTTGTTGGAAACTACGCTGCATTAGGCCTACAAATTGGCTATGGGTTGTAGAGAGATGGTGTGTTCCACTCCAAGGTGTTCTCCAGGTTGCCTTTCCTGAGCTTCGATCTTCCGGCTCTCGTTTAGTAGTTGTTGGAAACTACGCTGCATTAGGCCTACAAATTGGGTATGGAGTGTAGAGAGATGGTGTGTTCCACTCCAAGGTGTTCTCCAGGTTGCCTTTCCTGAGCTTCGATCTTCCGGCTCTCGTTTAGTAGTTGTTGGAAACTACGCTGCATTAGGCCTACAAATTGGGTATGGGGTGTAGAGAGATGGTGTGTTCCACTCCAAGGTGTTCTCCAGGTTGCCTTTCCTGAGCTTCGATCTTCCGGCTCTCGTTTAGTAGTTCTTGGAAACTACACTGCATTTGGCCTACAAATTGGGTATGGGGTGTAGAGAGATAGTGTGTTCCACTCCAAGGTGTTCTCCAGGTTGCCTTTCCTGAGCTTCGATCTTCCGGCTCTCGTTTAGTAGTTCTTGGAAACTACACTGCATTAGGCCTACAAATTGGGTATGGGGTGTAGAGAGATTTTGTGTTCCACTCCAAGGTGTTCTCCAGGTTGCCTTTCCTGAGCTTCGATCTTCCGGCTCTCGTTTAGTAGTTCTTGGAAACTACACTGCATTAGGCCTACAAATTGGGTATGGGGTGTAGAGAGATGGTGTGTTCCACTCCAAGGTGTTCTCCAGGTTGCCTTTCCTGAGCTTCGATCTTCCGGCTCTCGTTTAGTAGTTGTTGGAAACTACACTGTATTAGGCCTACAAATTGGGTATGGGGTGTAGAGAGATGGTGTGTTCCACTCCAAGGTGTTCCCCAGGTTTCCTCGCCAATGCTTCGATCATCATGCTCTCGTTTAGTAGTTGTTGGAAACTACGCTGCATTAGGCCTACAAATTGGGTATGGGGTGTAGAGAGATGGTGTGTTCCACTCCAAGGTGTTCTCCAGGTTGCCTTTCCTGAGCTTCGATCTTCCGGCTCTCGTTTAGTAGTTGTTGGAAACTACGCTGCATTAGGCCTACAAATTGGGTATGGGGTGTAGAGAGATGGTGTGTTCCACTCCAAGGTGTTCTCCAGGTTGCCTTTCCTGAGCTTCGATCTTCCGGCTCTCGTTTAGTAGTTCTTGGAAACTACACTGCATTAGGCCTACAAATTGGGTATGGGGTGTAGAGAGATGGTGTGTTCCACTCCAAGGTGTTCCCCAGGTTTCCTCGCCAATGCTTCGATCTTCATGCTCTCGTTTAGTAGTTGTTGGAAACTACGCTGCATTAGGCCTACAAATTGGGTATGGGGTGTAGAGAGATGGTGTGTTCCACTCCAAGGTGTTCCCCAGGTTTCCTCGCCAATGCTTCGATCTTCATGCTCTCGTTTAGTAGTTGTTGGAAACTACGCTGCATTAGGCCTACAAATTGGGTATGGGGTGTAGAGAGATGGTGTGTTCCACTCCAAGGTGTTCTCCAGGTTGCCTTTCCTGAGCTTCGATCTTCCGGCTCTCGTTTAGTAGTTCTTGGAAACTACACTGCATTAGGCCTACAAATTGGGTATGGGGTGTAGAGAGGTGGTGTGTTCCACTCCAAGGTGTTCTCCAGGTTGCCTTTCCTGAACTTCTATCTTCAGGCTCTCATTAAATTGTGGTTAAACGGAACAACTGCATTTGGCGTACTAGTTGGTTTGGGGCCTACTATCGGTGTCTGCCACTCCTTGCTGTTCTCCTGGTTTCCTGTCCTGAAATTTCGTTTTCAGGCGCTCGTTAAGTAGTTGTTAATGTTAGACTGCATTTGACCTACTAGTTGAGTTGGGGCCTACTATCGGTGTCTGCCACTCCTTGCTGTTCTCCTCCACTGAACAAAGCTGTGCCGCCTGTTTACTACGGTTGCCAATTTTGAACTGCATTTCGACTACTTACTGATTTGGGCCTACTCTCTGTGTCAGCCTCTCATTCCAGTTGTCCTCCACTGCAATGCCCCCTGGTTATTCCTGTGTTACCAATTTTGAACTGCATTTAGCCAACTTTATTCTTTGGGCCTATATCTGTGTTTCCTCCTCATCCTGCCCATTGCCCAGCCAGTGATAGATGAGTCTGCTGGTACATTGACCCATAACACAACATTCCCCGTGCACGCTACACTGCAAGATTGTGACCCTGCTGAAAGTCAGGTTGCTCTTCCCGCATACCATACCACATTACACGGGGACAAAGAGGAAGGTGCAGATGAAGGTGCAGGTTCCTTCATCAGGTGGGGGGAGGAATACTAGTTGGCGACGTCACTGGCACAGGGCCTCTCATAGTACGCAAAAGTGTTGCTGCCGGTGGGAGGCGCCCCCGCCGTGCAAACACACCGCTGTACTTTGAGGGGCCCTGTGCCAGTGCCAATGCCAACGAGTGGGCCCCCCCTGCTTGCTCAGGTTCACAGCACTTGCAAAGTTGAAATACTTACCTCTCCCTGCTCCACTGCCGTGACGTGGTCCAGATTTCCTGGGCCCACTAATTACTTGAACCAGCCCTACCCACCACAACTTTAGCCAAATGACCCCCAATTTCAAATGCCTTCCAATTATTATAAGGTAAATTATGCTTGACAAGCTTCATTAAGAAGAATGGATGGTTTTGACATTAAAATGGGCACTCTAGGTGTTTTCCTGGCCCCCACTCACTGCCGACTATGCTGCCCCATTGACTTGCATTGGGTTTCGTGTTTCGGTCGATCCCGACTTTACGTCATAATCGGCCGATTTCACTCGACCCGACTTTTGAGATAGTCGGGTTTCGCGAAACCCGGCTCGACTCTAAAAAGGTCAAGGTCGCTCAACTCTAGTTACAACATTGGGTAAGTATCAATCTAAAAATATATCAGTTAAAATCCAGACCACTTAAAAACTAATGTATGATACATACATGCTAAAAACTGGTTTACTTGAGAACCATAAATCATAAAAAAGGGGCAAAACTCATATTTTCGTTCAAACCCATTGGTGATACTGTATTTAAAACCCAAATCCATCTCGTTTCCTTTTTTGCCAATGGTATCGTAATTGGTCCACCACGCTCCCCATTTTCAATGGTGTCAATACCAATCACTCTAAACAACGAAGAGTCACAATTGTGATGGATTCTGAAGTGTTTCGGGATGGTTTTCAAAAGTGAGACATCTTCTACTTCCTTTGCAGCTACTATCCCCAACACATGTTCCCGGACCCGTGTTTTGAGCTGCCTTGTAGTCATACCCACATATATCAGGGAACATAGGCATGTGGCATAGTAGATAACTGCCTTTGATGTGCATGTTATACTATGCCTAATTTGGACTTATCTTTGTAGAAAAGCACAACAAACTGGAGAGACCAGCAGGGAAGTGAATCCTTCAAAAACAATGGACAACTGGCACTGACTAAAGGATCCTGCAAAGCTATATACCCCAGTCAGTTTTGCAATTAATAGATACACCTGTCCACTCCTGCAGTCCAGGCACAACTGCATTACCCTCTACAACCCAAGGGAGCCCAAAAGCTGAATTCACAACGCACTTACATCCAAAAACTCCATCGTATTCATATCATATTTGTATGTTAACCTTAAATTACGGGAGTTCTGATTTAATTCTGACATAAAGTCCTGAAGGGATTCCACTGAACCCTGCCAAATGAAGAATATGTCGTCAATGAATCGCACCCACAATGGGATGCGATCCATTGACGACCAAGGCCCTGACATCAAGAGGTTCCTCTCCCACAGCCCCAGGAACAAATTTGCATAACTAGGCGCGAAAGCCGTTTTACACTGTTGTCCTTTTACCTTGGTTGGGACCTATAATGCAATATTGGGTTTGCCGTTATTTTACTATCTTTATATGTCCTGTGATACGTACTGATTTATTGATTTTATATGATACAATATTTATCATCTATTTTTGTTGCTACTATGATGATATAATAAAAGCATATTTTAAATATAAATCCTGGTTTGGTGTTGTTCTCTGGGTGTCTGTAATCAGGGTGATTGGGCTTTGTACTCCACTTGGTGGTGGTAATCACGCACTTACACAGAGTACCGGAATTGGTAGATATTCTAATTTTGGTCTGTACAGGCGCATAAAACGTCTCCTGATATTTGTGGTACTTCTATGTTTTAATATTATACTGGTGTTATGTATGAAGCCCTCACACAGCTCCATCATGAAAATATGCAAAATGTAACTGGTTAGTAGTGTTGAGCATTCCGATACCGCAAGTATCGGGTATCGGCCGATACTTGCGGTATCGGAATTCCGATACCGAGTTCCGATACTTTTGTGGTATCGGGAATCGGTATCGGATCCATATTAATGTGTAAAATAAAGAATTAAAATAAAAAATATTGATATAATTACCTCTCCGGAGGCCCCTGGACATCACCGCTGGTAACCGGCAGCCTTCTTTGTTTAAAAAGAGCGCGTTTAGGGACTTCCATGACGTCACGGCTTCTGATTGGTCACGTGCCACTCATGTGACCACCACGCGACCAATCAGAAGCCGCGACGTCATTCTCAGGTCCTAAACTCCTCATTCTAGGAATTTAGGACCTGAGAATGACGTCGCGGCTTCTGATTGGTCGCGTGGCGGTCACATGAGCGGCACGCGACCAATCAGAAGCCGCGACGTCATTCTCAGGTCCTAAACGCGCTCATTTTAAGCAAAGAAGGCTGCCGGTTACCAGCGGTGATGTCCAGGGGCCTCCGGAGAGGTAATTATATCAATATTTTTTATTTTAATTCTTTATTTTACACATTAATATGGATCCCAGGGCCTGAAGGAGAGTTTCCTCTCCTTCAGACCCTGGGAACCATCAGGATACCTTCCGATACTTGGTGCCCCATTGACTTGTATTGGTATCGGGTACCGGTATCGGCGATATCCGATACTTTTCGGGTATCGGCCGATACTATCCGATAACGATACTTTCAAGTATCGGACGGTATCGCTCAACACAACTGGTTAGGGAAAATGATGGCACAAACGAATCATATTGTTAGGTCGTTTTTACAGTATAATGAACACTGTGAATAAAAAAAAAAAGAATTGCGGAATTTCTTTTTTTCTGTTATTTCACTGCACGTGGAATTTTTTTCCTGCTATCCAGTACATCACATGATAAAATGGGTGATGTAATTCAAATTTACAACTCTTCCCCCCAAAAATAAGCTCTCACACGGCTATGTCACCAGATATATAAAAATGTTATGGCTTTTGGAAAAAGGAGAGAAATGGGTTAATGCAATCCACTGTAATTGTACGTCATAGTTGTGGTGTGGGCACAGCAGTTGCCATCTCTAATTTATAATCAACAGTCCACTCTAAGGCCGCCGTCACACATGCGAGTTTTACGGACGTAAGAGCGCAGAATCTACGTCCGTAAAACTCGCAAAAAATACGGCACAATTATTCTCTATGCCCCTGCTCCTATTTGCCGTATTTTACTGATCAGTATTATACGGCTTTCTACGGCCGTACAAAATCGCAGCATGCTGCGTTTGTCACCGTACTGCGCAAGAAATACGCCAATGAAAGTCTATGGAAGCGTGAAAAATACGGATTACACACGGACAAGCAGTGTGACTTGCGAGAAATACGCAGCGCTGTTAGAGAGAAAAGCCGGTAATTCAGTGCGGTGTACAGTAAAATCACACTGACAGCTTACAGAAGAATAGGTAGAATAAATGTGTACACATAGAATAGGTATATATATATATATATATATATGTCAGTGAGACACATATATGTATATATATTAATATTTATTCCAGCGCTATACAGCTTGAAAGCCGGTAATTCAATTACCGGCTTTTTCCTTCTCCTTCCTAAAACCCGACATGATTTGAGACATGGTTTACATACAGTAAACCATGTCTTCTCTCCATTTTTTTTGCAGATTCCACACTACTAATGTCAGTAGTGTGTATCTGCAAAATTTGGCCGTTCTAGCTCTTAAAATAAAGGGTTAAATGGCGGAAAAAATTGGCGTGGGCTCCCGCGCAATTTTCTCCGCCAGAGTAGTAAAGCCAGTGACTGAGGGCAGATATTAATAGCCTGGAGAGGGTCCACGGTTATTGGCCCCCCCCTGGCTAAAAATATCTGCCCCCAGCCACCCCAGAAAAGGCACATCTGGAAGATGCGCCTATTCTGGCACTTGGCCACTCTCTTCCCATTCCCGTGTAGCGGTGGGATATGGGGTAATGAAGGGTTAATGCCACCTTGCTATTGTAAGGTGACATTAAGCCTAATTAATAATGGAGAGGCGTCAATTATGACACCTATCCATTATTAATCCAATACTAGTAAAGGGTTAAATAAAACACAAACACATTTTTTTAAATTATTTTAATGAAATAAAAACAATGGTTGTTGCAGTATTTTATTCAACACCCAATCCAGTCACTGAAGACCCTCGTTCTGTGAGTAAAAAAACATAATAAACCAACAATATACTTACCCTCCGCAGATCTGTAACGTCCAACGATGTAAATCCTTCTGAAGGGGTTAAAACATTTTGCAGCAAGGAGCTGTGCTAATGCAGGCTGCTCCTCGCTGCAAAACCCCAGGGAATGAGGCTAAAAATAGATCAATGATCTATATTTAGCGTCATTTGCGGTGAGGCGCCCTCTGCTGGCTGTTCATAGATCGTGGGAAATTACCTAGAAAGCTCCCAGGCTTTCTAGGCAAGTTCCCACGATCTATACAACGATGTATATTGTTGTTGCAGCGAGGAGCAGCCTGCATTAGCACAGCTCCTTGCTGCAAAATGTTTTAACCCCTTCAGAAGGATTTACATCGTTGGACGTTACAGATCTGCGGAGGGTAAGTATATTGTTGGTTTATTATGTTTTTTTACTCACAGAACGAGGGTCTTCAGTGACTGGATTGGGCGTTGAATAAAATACTGCAACAACCATTGTTTTTATTTCATTAAAATAATTTTAAAAAATGTGTTTGTGTTTTATTTAACCCTTTACTAGTATTGGATTAATAATGGATAGGTGTCATAATTGACGCCTCTCCATTATTAATTAGGCTTAATGTCACCTTACAATAGCAAGGTGGCATTAACCCTTCATTACCCCATATCCCACCGCTACACGGGAATGGGAAGAGAGTGGCCAAGTGCCAGAATAGGCGCATCTTCCAGATGTGCCTTTTCTGGGGTGGCTGGGGGCAGATATTTTTAGCCAGGGGGGGGCCAATAACCATGGACCCTCTCCAGGCTATTAATATCTGCCCTCAGTCACTGGCTTTACTACTCTGGCGGAGAAAATTGCGCGGGAGCCCACGCCAATTTTTTCCGCCATTTAACCCTTTATTTTAAGAGCTAGAACGGCCAAATTTTGCAGATACACACTACTGACATTAGTAGTGTGGAATCTGCAAAAAAAATGGAGAGAAGACATGGTTTACTGTATGTAAACCATGTCTCAAATCATGTCGGGTTTTAGGAAGGAGAAGGAAAAAGCCGGTAATTGAATTACCGGCTTTCAAGCTGTCTAGCGCTGGAATAAATATTAATATATATATACATATATGTGTCTCACTGACATATATATATATATATATACCTATTCTATGTGTACACATTTATTCTACCTATTCTACTGTAAGCTGTCAGTGTGATTTTACTGTACACAGCACTGAATTACCGGCTTTTCTCTCTAATATATGTGTCTACTGACACATATATATATATATATATATATATATATATAGACAGTATATATATATTTTCTTTTCTTTTTGGGACACATGGATCACTTCTATAGCGGTATGTTGGTTTTGCTAGCCTGCGAGAAAACCACGCAGTACGGATGCCTTACGGATTACATACGGAGGATGCCATGCGCAAAAAACGCTGACACACCCTGCCTACGGAGGAGCTACGGACCACTTTTTTCGGGACTTTTCAGCGTATTACGGCCGTAATATACGGACCGTATTGTTTTACGCTGTGTGTGACGCCGGCCTAACGGAGGTAACATGTAACCGTAATTTGCTGTAATGCTGACCCTTCAGTCAATTCTACCTTTGGGCCCTAGGAATCCCTTTTCAGACACAGGCCATACTGAGAGTTTTGATAGTCCAAAGTCATTTTGTGATAAAATATTACCTTTCTTATCTCTTGAATTATACTACTACTTCTTAGGACTGATAGTGAAGAGAATAATCTGTGCACAGTATTTAAGCTCTCTATAGGTTCTGTGACTTTATCAGTTTCTGATCATGCTGTTTATTTCCAGCGCTCCCTATTATTAATTCCAGCTGGCTGTGTTGAGAGTAAATGTGCCTCTTCGCATCTGTCTGGAAAGTGATAATTTGAATTCTTAAAGTATCTTCAATCGTTGCTGAATGAGACAGCCGAGGGACTTGTCGGGAGCAGTGAAAGTGACTGTCTGCCCACAGATTTAATGATACATATTTTAGTGATTTTGTTAGCTACATGTAACACATTTTTGTGTACTGTAATCAGCTGGAAGGCATAGAAACCGTCTACTTTATATTTAATTTTCAAGGCAAGGATTATGTCTGTGAATATATCGCCTACCTCGTCTTTGCCAACCTTTACAACATTTATGTTGCTGATAGTTATTTTTTTTAACCTTTAAAGGGGTATTCCCATCACCAAGATCCTCTTTTAATATTTATTAGGTGTAATAATAATATTAACAAATACCTCCAGTTTGAATTGTATCATAGTTCTTCTGATTAGATACAGATCGCTTGGAAAGCGCTAGCATTCTGCAAGCTAATTATGCTTACAAAACGCTATTGTTTAGCGAGAATACGTATGCCAATTTGCATGAGTACTTCCTGTGGCAGGGAGTGGCAGAATTGCCGCAGAAATTTCCTCGGCAATTCCGCAACGTGTGCACATAGCCTTAGGGTATGAGCCCACAATCAGGAATTGCTGCGGTTTTGACGATGTGTATTTATGTAGCATCAAAACCTCAGCTGCCAGATGTTACAGCATAGTGGATGGGATTTCTAGAAATTTCATGTCCACTACGCTGTATGCGCGCCTGCGGATCACCCGCAGACACTGACATGAGGCGCCTTTCAAAACTGCACCATGTAAATTTCTCTTGCTGAGACTCTTATCACCAATAATGACATATGGTGGTCATATATTTTCTTAAGGGTGCCAGGAATAAAAAGTGCTTGGCTCCGTTCTTCTTTAACTACTTCACTATATTTGATGTAAGTTTACACCATGGTCGGGAAGGTCTTCCAGCAAAGTAATGTAAATTTACTGTATTTTTCGGACAATAAGACACACTTTTTCCCAAAACATTTTTTGGGAAAATGGGGGTGCCTCTTATGGTCGCAATATACTTACAAATCCTGTGGCGGTGGCAGCGGCGGTGGTCCTGATGCAGCCTCCCTTTCCAGGCTGGTGGGACTGTGGCGGTGTGGCAGGGCTCTGTAGTGTGGTGGTGGTGAGCTGTGCTCTGGGGCAGTGGCAGTGGCTCTCTGTGCTCTGTGGGGGGCTCCATCTGCATTTCATCAAAGCCCGGAGGACCCCTCTCATCAGTTAATGCCATGTTGCAGTGACCGCCGAGAAGATGGCCACCGGGCCAGCGCATGCTCAGATTCAAATCTTGGCAATGAGATCTCATCCCAAGATCTTGTTTCACGAGATCTTGTTGCCGAGATCTGAATCATTGCCTGAGCATTCACCGCCCCGTTCCGGAGCCCATCTTCTCGGTGGCCATGTTCCCATAGGCCACTGCACCATGGCATTAACAGATGAGCGGGGGCCTCTGGGCTTTGACGAAATGCTGGCAGAGCCCCCATGCAGCACAGAGAGCCGTTGCCCCTGCCCCGGATCACAGAGCCCCTGCCCTGGAGCACAGAGCCCCTGTCGCAGAGTACAGAGGCCCCTGTCCCGGAGCACAGAGCCCCTGCCCCAGAGCACAGAGTTCCTGTCCCAGAGCACAGAGACCCTGTCCCAGCACAGAGCTGCTGCCCCAGCAGAGTGACAGTGTCCCAGCATAGAGCCACTACCCCTGCCCCAGCACAGAGCACTGCACCAGCCTGGGATGGGATTTCTCAGAGGCCACTGCACCAGCCTGGTCCACCGAATGATTCCTGTGACCACTCTTCCACCTGTGCCGATCCCATCACTGGTAAGCTGAATTCAGACTGTAAGATGGACCCCCATTTGACACATTATTTTTTTTCCCCTATTTTCTTTCTGAAAATTTGTGGTGCGTCTTATGGTCCGGTGTGTATTATAGCCTGAAAAATATGGCATGTCATGGTGATCATGCAGGCACAGAAGTAGGGCTTGCACAATTGCCACAAGAAGCTCAGATTATTATTATTATTTATTTATTTATATAGCACCATTGATTTCATGGTGCCGCACATGAGAAGGGGTTACATACAAATTACGGATATCACTTGCAGTAAGCAAACTAACAATAACAGACTGATACAGAGGGGAGAGGTCCCTGCACTTGCGGGCTTACATTCTACAGGATGGTGGGGGAGGAGACAATAGGTTGGGGGGTTTGCAGCAGCTCTGATGTTGTTGAGGAGGTAGCTCCAGTGGTGATGGGGAGGCAGCAGGGTTATTGCAGGCTGTAAGCTTTCTTAAAGAGGTGGGTTTTCAGGTTCCGTCTGAAGGATCCAAATTTGTTTGATAGACGTGTTGGGGCACAGAATTTCAGAGGATGGGCGATATTCGGGAGAAGTCTTGGAGGCGATTAGGTGAGGAGTGAATAAGTGTGGAGGAGAGAAGGAGGTCTTGGGAGGACCTGAAGTAACGTGAGGGAAGATATCAGGAGACTGACTGAGCGCCGGCCGTAAAGCACAGCGGTGACGACACCACTGTGCTGTGCTTTACGGCGGCCGACCCTCACAGTCAGTGCGGGAAGCTGAAGGCGAGGGACATGACCAGACACCGGAATGTGAGTATGTAGTGTTTGGTTTTTTTACATTTACAATGGTAACCAGGGTAAACATCGGATTACTAAGCGCAGCCCTGCGCTTAGTAACCCGATATTTACCCAGGTTACCAGTGAAGACATCGCTGAATCGGCGTCACACACGCTGATTCAGCGATGTCAGCGGGTGATCCAGGGACAAAATAAAGTCCTGGACTTTCCCCAGCGACCAACGATCTCCCAGCAGGGGTTGATCGTTGGTCGCTGTCACACATAACGATTTCGTTAACGATATCATTGCTATGTCACAAATAGCAACAATATCGTTAACGATATCGTTATGTGTGACGGTACCTTAACTTCCTAACAAAAAATGATGTTTAAAAAATGATGCTGAAATAAAATAGACATGGTAAGTATTATTTCTTAACTATTTTGTAAGATATATCTATCTGATTTAGCCCCTTAAGCACGAGCCTGTTTTCGACCAGTGTCATTTTATGTGGTAATATCTCTAGAATACTTGAATGGATCTCATTGATTCTGATATTGTTTTCTCATGACATACAATACTTCATGATACTGGTAACATTGGTTTTATTGCGTTTATTTCTGAAAAAAATGTAAATTTGGCAAAAATTTTGAAAATTTAGTAATTTTCAAACTTTTGATTTTTATGCCCGCAAACCAGAGTTATATCACACAAAATACGTAATATATAACATTTCCCACATGTCTACTTTACATAAGCACTATTTTGGAAAAATATTTTTTTGTTAGGAAGTTAAAAGTTGACCAGCTATTTCTCATTTTTCCAACAAAATTTACAAAACCATTTTTTAGGGACCACATCACATTTGAAGTGACTTTGAAGGGCCTATATCACAGAAAATGCCCAAAAGTGATAGCATTCTTAAACTGCACCTCTCAAGGTCCTCAAAACCACATTCAAGAAGTTTATTAAGGCCGGGTTCACACTGCGTTAGCAGCAGCCCGTTCAGCACATACGCAAGTGCCAATGTTTGCATCACGCTAGCGCAGATAGAGCATCTGCTAGCTCTATATGTGCTAGCAGTGACGGACCCGGAAACGTTGCAGCCCGCGTCTCAGGGT
Organism: Ranitomeya imitator; assembly: GCF_032444005.1. Taxonomy (NCBI): domain Eukaryota; kingdom Metazoa; phylum Chordata; class Amphibia; order Anura; family Dendrobatidae; genus Ranitomeya; species Ranitomeya imitator. The sequence goes on from NC_091284.1 coordinate 461,972,971, forward strand.
CTGTCACTCAATGATGGCACATCCCTAGCGCACACCCATTGTGGCATGCGCTAGCGATGCGTCCGACATTGCTTTCAATGGCGGCATTAATGGACTACGTTACACCGCGTTATGCCGCGGTGTAACGTAGTTCGTTTAACGGACCACCATAACGCAGTGTGAACCTAGCCTTAACTCTTCAGGTGCTTCATAGAAATTTTTGGACTGTAGAAGGAAAAACTGAACCTTTCCCCAAAATTTTACTTTAGAACCCAAATTTTTCGTTTTTGAAGGGTAAGGCTGGTTTCACATTTGCGTTTAAAAACGCAGCATTTTAAACGCAAACGCATTTGGTGAAAAAACGCGTTTAAACGCGTTTAAACGCGTTTAAACGCTGCGTTTTTTAGATGCATGCGTTTTTGCATGTTTTAATACAAACGCGGCGTTTTGATGCGTTTACATGCGTTTTTTCTTGCGTTTGAGTTTTTGAAACACATGATGAGAAGTGTGTGACAGCTGCCAAGAAAACCCACTATAAACAGAAATACCTAGGGTTAGGGTTAGGGTTAGGGTTAGGATCCCTAGTAACCCTAGGGATCCTAACCCTAACCCTAACCCAAACCTAAGGGATCCTAACCCTAACCCTAACCCTAACCCAAACCCTAAGGGATCCTAACCCTAACCCTAACCCAAACCCAAACACTAACCCTAAGGGATCCTAACCCTAACCCTAACCGAAACCCTAACCCTAAGGGATCCTAACCCTAACCCTAACCCTTACCTAAACCCTAACCCTAAGGGATCCTACCTTAACCCTAACCCTAAGGGATCCTAACCCTAACCCTAAGGGATCCTAACCCTAACCCTAACCCAAACCCTAGGGATCCTAACCCTAACCCTGCAAAAAACGCATTCGTTTTTAATGTTAAGTATAGGGAAAAAAAGCATGCGTTTTTTTGTGCAAAAACGCAGCGGCAAAAAACGCAAATGTGAAACCAGCCTAACAGGAAAAAATGGACTCCATAATTTTTTGTGCAATTTCTCCTGAGCATGCCAATACCCCAAATGTGGGAGAAAACCACTGTTTGGGCACATGGCAGGACTCATAAGTGAAGGAGAGCCATTTGACTTTTAGAAAGTTTAAAGAGGGAGTGACATGATGGAATGCAGACTTTGATTGAATGGTGTGCCATTGTAATGTCTAATTTCGAGAGCCTCTGATGAGCCTAAGCAGTAGAAAAACACCACAAGTGACAACATTTTGGAAGCTAGGCCCCCTCAGGAAATAAATCTTGATGTGTGATGAACACCTTAAACCCCCAGCTGCTTCACAGAAGTTTATAATGTAGAGCAGTGAAAATAAAACAAATCAAATTTTTCCCACAAAAATGTTATTTTAGCCCCAATTTTTTATTTTCAAAAGGATAACGGGAGAAAAAGGACCCAAAATGTATTGTTCAATTTCTCCTGAGCATATTGAGAACTACTTTTAAAGCACAGTGCAAAGCTCATAAGGGAAGAATTGCTATATTGGAGTTCACATTTTACTTGACTTGCTTGAGGGGGCTATGTAATATTGGCAGAGACCTTGAGGTGCCAGAACAGCAGAATCTCATAAAGGAAACCCATTTTACAAACTACACCTCTCAATGAATTCATCTAGCTGTGCAATGATCATATTGACACCACAGGTGGGTCACAGAATTTTATACCATTGGGCAACGAAGAAAAAAAAAATCTTATTATTACCACCAAAATTTTGTTTTAGCCGCAGATTTTATATTTTCACACGGGGAAATGGGCAAACATGGCACCAAAATTTGTCCCACAATTGCTGCTGAATGTAGAAATACCCCAAATGTGGCTGTGCAGTACTGCTTAGCCATACAACAAGACTCGGGAGGGACAGAGCACTATTGGCGATGGTGGGAAAAAGGTGTACGATGATAAGACACTGTGAAGAGCAGAACAAAAATGATTACCTCAATGAACAAAAATAAAAAAAAAGAATTTGTGATAAATATTGACCTGTCCATTCAAGGACATTTTAGCTATAGTATGAAATCCTGTTTTTCTTGTCTGTGGAATTGCCTTTGTACTGTTTGTAGTGAAACTGCCGCCCACGAAACTGTTTTCTTTTCTTTTCTTTCTTTCCTGTTTTGTCTCTTTGTTTAAACATGCAAAACTTGTATAACCACTAAACCTACTGAAACAACTATATAAAGAAGGGATAGCACCTTTGAAGGCAGGCGTGCTTCAGAGACTTCCCAGTGATACACTATACAAGACGTGTCTTGTGTATTATTTCTGGTGATTCCCCACTTCCAAAGGCTGCTCCGACTGAGTGTGATCCCGACATTTCCTGGCGCCCGAACAGGGACCCGAGGTCTGTGTATTGCTTCAAGAACACCGGCAGAATACGAACGAAAAGAGAATCTGGGATAATGGACGGCAGATGAACAGAAACCTGGCCAGGTAAGAGACACTGTTAAATCTCTTATATCTGCCCTGCACTGTCCGTAAGATTTTCTGTGTCGTGTTCTTTAGCGGGTAGTTCTAGTAGAGGAGGATACCTATAGCTCGGGTTCTTGAACTATTTAGGAATTGATCACCTCACGGAGTACGGCATTGAATGAGAGTGAATGTGAATAGAAGGTGTGTGGAAGTTGGGAATAGCCCTATAAGCCGCCCAGGGGGTTGAAACAGAAGAAGTGACTGTCCCACTGGGCAACGTGGTTGCGTACTTTCGGGGAGACCTCCGCGCCTATGTTCAATCTCTGATCCTGTCTTTGACAAAAACCTGGTGACGGATAAGTGTATGATAGTATGAGCCCAGGACAGATAAATTAGCCTGGGACAAGAATACGTTGTATGTGATAGTATAAGCCCAGGACAGATAAATTAGCCTGGGACAAGATACGTTGTATGTTCTTTTTCTGTCTGGTTGCATTTGTGTTGTTTGCTATAGGTGTAGGAATCAGGATTTTCTTACATCAACACAGTTTAAACATCCTAGCTCCTTAGGAAGAAGGTAACGAGGTATTCTCATACCCAAACGCCACCTAGGGCAAGAAAAAGACATCCTAGCTCCTTAGGAAGAAGGTAACGAGGTATTCTCATACCCAAACGCCACCTAGGGCAAGAAAGCTCAGGATAAGAAAATGGGGAATAAGCAAACAAAGTCGGAACCAGAAGAATTAGATATCTATACTATCATAAAGGAGAGAAGTGGTGAAGATGCCACTAAGGGGCTGAAAAAGATTATTAGTAAGTTTGGAGTTACTAGGGCAGAAGCTTTTAGTAGAAAACTATGGGAAGGAATTCAGGAAAGGAAAAAAGGCATAATCAGAGACAAGAAATGGATAGATCAGATCCAAGCATTGATTGATGTCTCTAGGGTAGCAGAAAATGAGGGATGGACATATAATCAACAGAGTAAAAAGTGGTGTATTAAACCCACAGGCTGTGGAGAAAAACAAAATGTGGAATCTAAAAATACCCCACCCCCATACCTTAACCCACATGCCCCATCTTTTCTCCAAACACCACCTCAAAGTTTAGCCGGACCAGGAGGATGGGTATGTCCGCACTGTGGACAACAAAATCCAGACTGGAGAAATGATTGCCTAGCCTGTGGTACACCTAGACATGGCGCTGTACTTGCCCCTGTTAGGGTAGTACCAAGACCCTTTAGGGAACCTGGTGCTGACGGAGTAATGGGAACTAGATATCACCAAACTCGACAATATTTCCCTTGGTCCCCCGCTGAAGGCATGTCTCTCTTGCATAACGCACCAGATCCCACCCAGTGTCCAGTTAGATTTGCACAATATATACAGCAAATTATGCAGACTCACGCTGGAGTTTGGGCAGATGGAGAAGAATTATGTAGAATGAAAATGACTCCTGGACTCTTCCAGGAGCTATTAGCGAATCTACAGGTACATAGGCCCCAAGCAGGAGATGGTGCCTTACAAACGATAGAATCAGGTACACAATTTGTAGATCACTTAATGGTTTTCATGAGGGAGAGACAGAGGCAGAGAGGAACAACGGGAGTGGTGGCTCAGAAATCTGGACAATCAGTAGACGAATATTATCTAAGTGTAGAAAATAATTTCAGAGATGAAGGCATGGATCTAACCGCTCCAGGAATGATGAGGTTAGTTACAAAAACCTTTATAGATGGATTGTCTCCAAAAGTGAAGGAAAAGCTTAAGGCCGCAACCCCTGATTGGAGAACCTTGGAAGACCCACACCTGGCTAGACAGAAAGCTGTAGGGATAGAAATGGACTTAAGAGAAAATTCTAAGCCAGTAAGAATTGCACAGGCTAATACTGGCTCTGCTAATCAAAAGTTTACTTGTCATTACTGTAAGAAGCCAGGACATTTCCAAAGGGAATGTAGGAAGAGAAAAGCAGATATAGATTCAGGAACCTTTGTACCCAAAAATAGGATAAATAACCCAGTGCCTGATCAAACAGACAGCTCAGAATGACTGAAAGTTATGCAGGTCTCTCTTCCTTCTAGAAGACCAATAATACAAGTTGAAGTTGAGGGTAAAAATGTACCTTTTCTGATAGATACGGGAGCAACATCCTCCATTTTAAATCAGGACTTTTTACCATATCCTGACAATATATCCTCAAAGGTTACATATGCAGAAGGGTATGATGGTAAAATTCAGGCGTTGCCCTTTACAAAACCTTTAAATGTGAGCTTTGGCCCTAAAACTTTTGTATCCAAATTTTTATTTGCTAAAGGTGCACCTACCTGCTTGTTGGGTACTGATGTCTTAAGTAAAATGCATGCAAACATCCATTTTAGAGAAGATGGCACAGTTATGCTGACCATCCCTGAAGATGCAGAAACTCTGGAACCATATGTTAGAATACAGGCAATGGAGGATTTTCCCGAAATTTACACTCAACAAGCAAAAATTGACTTGTCTCGGGTTCCTGACAGCCTATGGGCAAAAGGAGACACTGATGTAGGATTTTTATCAGTAGCTCCTATACTGTTAGAAACTGCCCCGGGAACCATATTACCTCAGCTTAGGCAATACCCCATCAGCGCCCAGCAAGAACAGGCGATTTCTCAACAAATTCAGGATTATGTGTTACAAGGTGTTTTGGTAGAAATCAGGTCACCCGCCAATACACCCTTATATCCTGTTAAAAAGAAAGTGTCCTCCAAAGAAACTATGGTGAAATATCGCATGGTGCACGACTTACGGGAAATCAATAAGGTTTTGGCACCGGTCACCCCTGTGGTACCGAATCCTCATACCTTACTGTCTCAAATTCCCAGCACTGCTGCATATTTTACGGTAATTGACTTATCAAACGCATTTTTTTCTGTGCCACTACATAAGAACTGTTGGCATTTGTTTGCCTTTACATTCAAGGGTAAACAATTAGCATGGACAAGATTGCCACAAGGTATGGTACACTCACCAACTTTGTACTCTGAAGCAATGCAGACCGTGCTAAAAAATTTCATCCCAGAACCAGGAGTAGTCATTCTACAGTATGTAGATGACTTACTTATTTGTTGCCCAGATGAGCAGACGGCAGTTACCTCAACTGTTAATTTCTTAATTTTCCTAGCGCAAGAAGGCTGTAAAGTAAATAGACAGAAACTCCAGGCTTGTCAACAAACAGTCGTGTTTTTAGGTCACTGCATATCACAGGGCATCAGACACCTCACACCTCAACGTACGGAAGCCATACGTAACATGCTTGAACCCAGGAATCACAAACAGCTGCGTGCTTTCCTAGGTATTGTTTCACACTGTAGACAGTGGATCATACATGCAAGTCAACTCATGCAGCCTTTATATGACTGTATTGCCAACACACCATATTCACTCAGTGAAGAGGCTAAACAGTCATTTTCCTCTTTGAAAACAGCACTGGTATCAGCTCCGGCTTTGGGACTCCCAGACTACACTAAACCTTTTCAATTGATGGCAGCTGAGATATCCTCACATGCTACAGGGGTGCTCACACAAAAACATGGAAACAAACAGAGACCTGTGACATACATATCAGCTCATCTGGACCCTGTAGCTAGAGCCGCACCTTCTTGTGTAAGAGTAGTAGCCGCAATTTCACTGTTATTAGATAAAGCTTCTGAGATTGTTCTTGATCACCCACTTCTAGTTCAGACCACTCATGATGTACATGGCATTCTTAACCATGTCCAACCTAAACATATTTCAATGGCCAGACACCTCCGTCTCCAATGTTCCCTACTACTGCCGCCCAACATTTCCTTTGCCAGGATTCAGACTCTTAATCTCGCGTCTTTGCTCCCTTTAGAGTCTGAGGGGGGTACCATACCTGAGGAAACTGCAACTGCACTCTCCAACTCCTTTGACCCATCAAAGTCAATGCATGATTGTGTACAATTAATGGAACAAGAGACTCAGGGCTTATGTAATGTACGTGACAAGCCACTCTGTAATGCTACATTTGAACTTTTCATAGATGGCAGTAGATATGCAGATATGAATGGACAATTTCATACAGGTTATGCGGTAGTAACTCAGCATGAAGTGCTGAAAGCAGAACCTCTCCCTGCTAATCAGTCTGCACAAGAAGCAGAACTTACGGCATTAGTTGAAGCTCTAAAAATAGCCAAAGATCAGACAGCAAACATATACACTGATTCTAGATATGCACATGGCATTATTTTCGATTTTGGCGTAATATGGAGAGCCAGAGGTTATATGACTGCTTCAGGCCAACCTGTTAAACATGCCTCCCTGATTAGACAGATTCTGGAGGCAGCACAAGAAACTAAAGAAATAGCGGTGATAAAGGTAGCTGCACATGTGAGACTCGACACCGAGGAAGCCAGGGGTAACGATAAAGCCGATAAGACAGCAAAACAGGCAGCACGTAAACCCTTACATCATGCCCACACACTAGATAGCTCTGAAGATGATGAGGAAAGATTGAAGGAAGCTCAGAAACAGGTAGACGACGAAGAACGAGGGCAGTGGCAGAAAAAAGGGGCAGAAGATCAGCAAGGATTATGGAAAAAAGGAACTTTGTTGTGTTTACCCAGAGCCTGGTACCCCGCAGTGGCAAGTGACCTCCACCTACCCACGCATGTGTCGGCAAATGGTATGACGCTCAAGGTAAAAGAAAGGTGGTTGGCTCCAGGCTTTGGTAATTTTGCTCGGAACATGTGTGCTGCATGCGCTATATGCCTGGCACACAATCCAGGTCAGGCCATTAAAACCCCAACCAAGCATCATGTAAGACCACTGTATCCCTTTCAAAGACTCCAGATCGACTACATCCAACTTCCTAGGTACAATGGATACGAATATGTGCTTGTGTGTGTGGACATGTTCTCAGGGTGGCCAGAGGCTTATCCAGTTCGTAAAGCCTCAGCAAAAACTACTGCCATTAAAATAGCACATGAACTGATACCCCGTTACGGCATGCCTGAGGTGATCGAGTCAGATAGGGGTACCCATTTTACTGGGGAAATATTCCAGAATGTTATGAAAATGTTGGGAGTAGAAAACCAGTTTCACACTCCATATCATCCACAGAGTTCAGGTAAAGTGGAAAGATTAAATGGGACAATAAAATTAAAAATCCAGAAGGCCATGGCAGAAACAGGAAAGCCTTGGACCGAGTGTCTACCACTTGCCCTGTATTCCATCCGAAACACCCCAAGGGGGAAGGCTAAGCTGTCACCACATGAGATTCTTTTTGGTAGATCAGCAAATTTGGGTTGTTATTTTCCACAACAACTGATGTTGAATACTGAGACTTTAACTGCTTATGTACAAGAATTACAAAAACGTTTAACTAAAGTGCATTCGCAAGTTTTTGCTTCCCTTCCAGATCCAGAAAATCTCGAAGGAGGCCACAAGTTGGAACCTGGTGATCAAGTCTACGTGAAAAGACACACCAGAAAGATTCTGGAACCGAGATTTGACAGACCTTTCCAAGTCCTGTTAACAACTCCAACAGCAGTCAAGCTTGAAGGAAAGGCATCATGGATACATGCAAGCCATTGCAAAAAAGCAGTATAAGACTCATGATATTGATGTTAATAATGTTAACCTCAACGGAGGCATGGGAAAGACTGAATTCTCTAGCCCCTTTGAACAATAGATTCGTACAACATCATAGAAAATTAGTACATGACTTGTTAAATAATACGCAACCCCTGGCAGATTGTTGGATCTGTACCCATTCACCAGTATCAGCCACAAGTATACCTTTTCTAGCAGTTCCCGTGTCAGCTGAAGAAATATTCGCTTGGCCTAATTGTTCAGACAACCTGGCCAACAACCAACCTGGCAATACTAGACTATGGAATACTACAATCGCCATACCAATTGTGGGATAGGTAGAATTTCCTTGGTGGCAGGGCAATCTTACAGGAAAAATAGACAACTTACAATATTTAGCATTCAAGGGAGGAAAATGGGTACCTAGGAATAAGACTGGATTAACTGATTTAGGACAGGTCCCCACTGAAAATCTACAGCTCAGTTTCAGTACAACCACCCCTTCCTCTGATGCTTTCAAACCTACAGTATTGGAAAGATACATACATAATAGAAAATGGGAACATTCTGAGTTGTTCCCCCAAGGTGATGCAAACAGTTGTACAAGTAAGCCGGGGAACCTGGTTTGTAATGAATCCAATGAGTATGTCAATGGAATGCATGTATGTGGGAATCCCGCAGCCGGGTACTGTAGCCCCTTGGGACAAAAACCCTCTTGGTGTATGCTTCAGAATGTATCTAGTTTTGTGGATTTGGCTCACAGATTGGTATTGCAGCACTCAGCTTTGTGGGATCTGCCTGAGGGTACATTTTGGATATGCGGAGAAGGAGCATATAAATGGCTTCCCGTAGGTATAAAGGGTACTTGTACATTAGGACGCCTAACCCCGGCTACTTTCATAATTTCAAATAAACAAGTGAATATGCAAGCCGTGCCCAAGCACACACTGTATAAAAGAGCTGCAGATAACTCACCACATCCCTCGGGGAGGCCGCATATAGTACAAATGGGAATTCCCAACAAAATTGCTAGTACCATTTTTATTTATCCTATGTTAACACAAATGTGGGATAAATTAGTTAGAGCCACGGATTATCTAGATGATCAGATTTGGGATATATTGGACATATTAAATACTAGTATAGCTGTACAGAATCAGCTTATAATAGTCACTAACCAACATACCCTGGTATTGGATTACCTAACTGCCTCACAAGGGGGTATGTGTCAAATCATCGGACCCACCTGCTGTCATTATATAGACCCGAATAGTACTATGAGTATGAGATTTAAATTAAAAGACGTACAACGACTCAGGGATCAGTATGACAAAGACAATGACCAAAATAAGGATAGCTGGTGGTCAGATACCTTTTCTTTTCTTAACCCGGCCAATTGGTTCAGAGGGATCGGTGGGTGGGTTACCGGGATTATGCAAAGCCTAATACATACAGTTATGGTTATTGTAATTATATATGTATTATTCAAGGTTGTACTCAAGGTTATCTCGGTATGCACAAATAAATTTTGTGTAATGGATGCGAGAATATAAAGTTTTTTTTTTTTTTGTTGTAATATCACAAAAAGAATGACTAAAATGATCGACAAGGTTTTGAATGGAATATGTCAAAGGGGGGATTGTGAAGAGCAGAACAAAAATGATTACCTCAATGAACAAAAATAAAAAAAAAGAATTTGTGATAAATATTGACCTGTCCATTCAAGGACATTTTAGCTATAGTATGAAATCCTGTTTTTCTTGTCTGTGGAATTGCCTTTGTACTGTTTGTTGTGAAACTGCCGCCCACGAAACTGTTTTCTTTTCTTTTCTTTCTTTCCTGTTTTGTCTCTTTGTTTAAACATGCAAAACTTGTATAACCACTAAACCTACTGAAACAACTATATAAAGAAGGGATAGCACCTTTGAAGGCAGGCGTGCTTCAGAGACTTCCCAGTGATACACTATACAAGACGTGTCTTGTGTATTATTTCTGGTGATTCCCCACTTCCAAAGGCTGCTCCGACTGAGTGTGATCCCGACAACACAATTGCCAGAAAGTCAAGAGGAGGACAAGGGTGCAGATGTGGAAGACGAGGTGGTGGATAATATAGTAACTGACCCAACCTGGCAGGAGGACATGCAGAGCAAGGACAGCAGCACACAAGGATAGCACTCCAACAAGCAGGAAAAAGCAGTGTGGTGGCCGCAGACAGAAGGCGTGCATCTGTTCCCTGTAACACCCCAACATGACGGAAGTTGTCAGTCCAACTGTTAGGCCTTCACAAGTCTGGTTGATTTTTAAAGACTCTGCCGATAACCCCAAACAGGCCATTTCCACCAGATACCATGCCCGCATCAGCAGGGGTAGCAAAACTAACAGCCTGACCACCACCAGCATGACATGGCAGCAAAGCACCTGACTTTGTGGGCCAAACCCCAGGCTCCAGGAACAGTGCCTGCGGGTGACACCACTGCTTCTTCCATTGTTGTGCATGCCAGCCAATCCCTTGTCCATGGTGTATGCAAAGAAGACTCGTGCCCTGCATCTGTCATTGCCCATAGTCAAATAGCACCATCGTCGAGCATGTCTACATCTTTGTCCCAGCACAGCCTTCAGTTGTCCATAGCCGAGTCATTGGCACGCAAGCGGAAATACGCAGCCAACGCCCCACTGGCCACAGTACTAAGTTCACACATTTCTCATCTGCTTGCGCTCAAAATGTTGCCTTTTAGGCTCGTGGAGACGGAAGCTTTCCACAACCTGATGGCAGTGTCCGTCCCAAGGTATTCGGTCCCCAGCCCCCACTATTTCTCCCGGGGTGCCGTCTCGGCATTACACAAGCACATGTCCCACAACATTATCTGTGCCCTTAACAATGCTGTTACTGGGAAAGTCCACCTAACCACAGACACAAGCACAAATGCTTGTGGGCAGGGATGGTACATCTCACTAATGGCACACTGGGTTAACATAATGGAAGCCGGGAACCAGTCGGACTTTGGGATGGAACACGTCCTTCCGACTCCGAGGATTGTGGGACCTACATCAATCAGGGTTGCCCCTACAGTCTACAGCTCCTGCACCTCCTCCTCCTCTTCAGCCTCCATCTCTGAAATGAGTACATCAGTCACAAGCTGGAAGCACTGCAGCACTGCCTCAGCCAAGCGGCAACAGGCTGTGCTGAAGCTAATCTGCTTAGGTGACAAACCGCACAATGCTGAAAAGTTGTCGATGACTGTGAAAGAGCAGTGAGATTTGTGGTTGACACCACTGAACCTACAGCCAGGCATGGTCATGTGTGACAATTGCCAGAGCCTGGTGGTGGCTCTGAGGCAAGGTGAGCTCACACACATACCATGCCTGGCCCATGTGCTTAACCTTGTCGTGCAGTGGTTTCTCAAATGCTACCCAGAGCTGCCAGATTTGCTTGTGAAAGTACGCTGCCTGTGTGCCCATTTTAGAATTCCAGCTACAGCTTCAGCCGCCATTGCCGTGCTTCAGCAGCGTTTGCAGTTTTCGGCTCACCGACTGGTGTGTAATGTCCCCACACATTGGAACTCCACACTGCATATGTTGGAAAGGATTTGTGAGCAGAAGAGGGCAGCATCAACAAGCCCATTGTTATTCTGTTCAGACTCCACACATTAGACCTCAGGAGTGGACATGGATGTCAGACATATGTACCATCCTCCAAAACTTTGAGGACACCACCAAGATGGTGAGCAGCAATGAAGTCATAATAAGCGTCACCATTCCGCTTCTCTGCATTCTGAAAAGCTCTCTTCTCACAATGAATGTGTATGCATTACAGGCGGAGCACGAGGACATGGAGCAAGGAACCATACAGGGGGATTACACACAGCCCAGCCTCATGTCGTCCCAATGTGGATTGGTAGACAATGAGGAAGAGGAGGAAGAGTAAGAACAGGAGCTACTTTCATGTGCTATAGACGGTACAACAAGCAAAACTGTCATATCGTCTGTTCAGCATGGATGGCCTGAGCACAGGGAGGAGGAGGAGTACAGTACGGTCCGTCGTCCTGTTGGTGAGGACACGGAAGTCTACGGAACGCTGGCGGCAGACGACATAGTTCATTGGACCACCAAGGAGTACAGGTGAGAGAGACACTACTCCATTCCAGCAGAGGCAGGGAAACTGTTGTGAATTCTGTGGCCGAGTTCACTTCTGTGGTCACAAGTGGTATTGCAGTCTCTGGGCTTCCTCCCTCAGGTGTTTTGGTGAGCTCGTTGGCTGCCTTGCTATTTAGCTCCACCTGAGTCTGTCTTCCTTGCTCCTTGTCAATGTTCCAGTGTTGGATCTGAGCTACTGCATCTTTCCTTGGGCCTGCTGCTCTGCTAGATAAGTGCTTCTAGTTTGTTTTCTGTTTTTTCTGTCCAGCTTGCTATTGTCTTTTGCTGGAAGCTCTGAGAAGCAGAGGGGTGCACCGCCGTGCTGTTAGTTCGGCACGGTGGGTCTTTTTGCCCCTTTGCGTGGTTTTCGTTTTAGGGTTTTTTGTAGACTGCATAGTTCTCTTTGCTATCCTCGCTCTGTCTAGAATATCGGGCCTCACTTTGCTGAATCTATTTCATTCCTACGTTTGTCTTTTCATCTTGCTAACAGTCATTATATGTGGGGGGCTGCCTATTCCTTTGGGGTATTTCTCTGAGGTAAGTCAGGCTTGTATTTCTATCTTCAGGCTAGTCAGCTCCTCAGGCAGTGCCGAGTTGCATAGGTAGTTGATAGGCGCAATCCACTGCTGCTTATAGTTGTGTGAGGATAGATCAGGTACTGCAGTCTACAGAGATTCCACGTCTCAGAGCTCGTCCTATTGTTTTTGGTTATTGCCAGATCTCTGTATGTGCGCTGATTACTGCACGCTGTGTTGCCTGATTGCCAGCCATAACAGTACAAGGAGCCCTCCAATGATTTCCAATAGAGGGAAAAAAGAAATCCTGACATCATTTTTTTTCCTTAGCTCTGTCTTCAGTCTTTTTTTTCCCCTAGACATTAGAGTGCTTCAGGACACAGCTGTGGACATGGATATTCAGGCTCTGTGCTCCTCAATTGATAATCTCGTTGTAAATGTACAAAAGATTCAAGATACTATTGATCAGAAATCGATGCTAGAACCAAGAATTCCGATTCCTGATTTGTTTTTTGGTGACAGAACTAAGTTCTTGAGCTTCAGAAATAATTGTAAGCTATTTTTGGCCTTGAAACCTCATTCTTCTGGTAATCCTATTCAACAGGTTTTGATTATTATTTCTTTTTTGCGCGGCGACCCACAGGACTGGGCGTTTTCTCTTGCACCAGGAGATTCTGCATTGAGTAATGTTGATGCATTTTTCCAGGCGCTGGGATTGCTTTACGATGAGCCTAATTCAGTGGATCAAGCTGAGAAAAATCTGCTGGCTTTATGCCAGGGTCAGGATGATGTAGAAGTATATTGTCAGAAATTTAGGAAATGGTCAGTACTCACTCTGTGGAATGAATCTGCACTAGCGGCTTTGTTCAGAAAGGGTCTCTCTGAAGCTCTTAAGGATGTAATGGTGGGATTTCCTATGCCTGCTGGTTTGAATGAGTCTATGTCCTTGGCCATTCAGATCGGTCGTCGCTTGCGCGAGCGTAAATCTGTGCACCATCTGGCGGTATTGTCTGAGAGTAAGCCTGAGCCTATGCAGTGCGACAGGACTATGACTAAAGTAGAACGGCACGAACACAGACGTCTGAACAGACTGTGTTTTTATTGTGGTGATTCTACTCATGCTATTTCTAATTGTCCTAAACGCACTAGGCGGTTCGATAGCTCTGCCGTTATTGGTACTGTACAGTCCAAATTCCTTTTGTCCATTACCTTAATGTGCTCTTTGTCATCATATTCTGTCATGGCGTTTGTGGATTCAGGCGCTGCCCTGAATCTGATGGATTTGGATTATGCTAAACGTTGTGGATTTTTCTTGGAGCCTTTGCGGTGTCCTATTCCGTTGAGAGGAATTGATGCTACACCTTTGGCCAAGAATAAGCCTCAGTACTGGGCCCAGCTGACCATGTGCATGGCTCCTGCACATCAGGAAGTTATTCGCTTTTTGGTACTGCATAATTTGCATGATGTGGTCGTGTTGGGGTTGCCATGGCTACAAACCCATAATCCAGTATTGGATTGGAACTCTATGTCGGTAACCAGCTGGGGTTGTCAGGGAGTACATGGTGATGTTCCATTTTTGTCTATTTCGTCATCCATTCCTTCTGACATCCCAGAGTTCTTGTCGGACTTTCAGGATGTATTTGAAGAGTCCAAGTCTGATGCCCTACCTCCGCATAGGAATTGTGATTGTGCTATCGATTTGATTCCTGGTAGTAAATTCCCTAAGGGTCGTTTATTTAATTTGTCCGTACCTGAACACACCGCTATGCGCAGTTATGTGAAGGAGTCCCTGGAGAAGGGACATATTCGCCCATCGTCGTCACCATTGGGAGCAGGGTTCTTTTTTGTAGCCAAGAAGGATGGTTCGCTAAGACCGTGTATTGATTACCGCCTTCTTAATAAGATCACTGTTAAGTTTCAGTATCCCTTGCCATTGATTTCTGACTTGTTTGCTCGGATTAAGGGGGCTAGTTGGTTTACTAAGATTGATCTTCGTGGTGCGTATAATCTGGTGAGAATCAGGCAGGGAGATGAATGGAAAACGGCATTTAATACGCCCGAGGGTCATTTTGAGTATCTGGTGATGCCGTTCGGACTTGCCAATGCTCCATCTGTTTTTCAGTCTTTTATGCATGACATTTTCCGTGAGTATCTGGATAAATTCTTGATTGTTTACTTGGATGACATTTTGATCTTCTCAGATGATTGGGAGTCTCATGTGAAGCAAGTCAGAATGGTTTTCCAGGTACTGCGTGCTAATTCCTTGTTCGTGAAGGGATCAAAGTGTCTCTTCGGTGTGCAGAAAGTTTCATTTTTGGGGTTCATCTTTTCCCCTTCTACTATCGAGATGGATCCGGTTAAGGTTCAGGCCATCCAGGATTGGACTCAGCCGACATCTCTAAAAAGTCTGCAGAAATTCCTGGGCTTTGCTAATTTTTATCGTCGCTTCATCTGTAATTTTTCTAGCATTGCCAGACCATTGACCGATTTGACCAAGAAGGGTGCTGATTTGGTTAATTGGTCTTCTGCTGCCGTGGAAGCTTTTCAGGAGTTGAAGCGTCGTTTTTGCTGTGCCCCTGTGTTGTGTCAACCTGATGTTTCTCTTCCGTTCCAGGTCGAGGTTGATGCTTCTGAGATTGGTGCAGGGGCGGTTTTGTCACAGAGAGGTTCTGGTTGCTCAGTGTTCAAACCATGTGCTTTCTTTTCCAGGAAATTTTCTGCTGCTGAGCGTAATTATGATGTGGGCAACCGAGAGTTGCTGGCCATGAAGTGGGCATTCGAGGAGTGGCGTCATTGGCTTGAGGGTGCTAAGCATCGCGTGGTGGTTTTGACTGATCATAAGAACCTTACTTATCTTGAGTCTGCCAAGCGCTTGAATCCTAGACAGGCCCGTTGGTCGTTATTTTTTGCTCGTTTTGATTTTGTGATTTCATACCTTCCGGGCTCTAAAAATGTGAAGGCGGATGCTCTGTCTAGGAGTTTTGTGCCCGACTCTCCGGGGTTATCTGAGCCGGCGAGTATCCTCAAGGAAGGAGTCATTGTGTCTGCCATCTCCCCTGATTTGCGGAGAGTGTTGCAGAAATTTCAGGCTAATAAACCTGATCATTGTCCGGCCGAGAAACTGTTCGTCCCTGATAGGTGGACTAGTAAAGTTATCTCTGAACTTCATTGTTCGGTGCTGGCCGGTCATCCAGGAATCTTTGGTACCAGGGAGTTGGTTGCTAGATCCTTCTGGTGGCCATCTCTGTCACGGGATGTGCGTGCTTTTGTGCAGTCCTGTGGAATTTGTGCTAGGGCTAAGCCCTGCTGTTCACGTGCCAGTGGGTTGCTTTTGCCCTTGCCGGTCCCGAAGAGGCCTTGGACACATATTTCGATGGATTTCATTTCTGACCTTCCCGTTTCTCAAAAAATGTCGGTCATTTGGGTGGTCTGTGATCGCTTTTCTAAAATGGTCCATTTGGTGCCCTTGGTTAAATTGCCTTCCTCCTCTGATTTGGTGCCTTTGTTCTTCCAGCATGTGGTTCGTTTACATGGCATTCCTGAGAATATTGTTTCTGACAGAGGTTCCCAGTTTGTCTCGAGGTTCTGGCGAGCCTTTTGTGGTAGGATGGGCATTGACCTATCTTTTTCCTCGGCCTTCCATCCTCAGACTAATGGCCAGACCGAACGAACCAATCAGACCTTGGAAACATATCTGAGATGTTTTGTTTCCGCTGACCAGGATGATTGGGTGTCATTTTTGCCGTTGGCTGAGTTCGCCCTTAATAATCGGGCCAGCTCGGCTACCTTGGTCTCTCCATTTTTCTGCAATTCTGGGTTCCATCCTCGTTTCTCTTCAGGACAGGTTGAGTCTTCGGACTGTCCTGGTGTGGATTATGTGGTGGACAGGTTGCAGCAGATCTGGACTCAGGTAGTGGACAATTTGACCTTGTCCCAGGAGAAGGCTCAGCTTTTCGCTAATCGCAGACGCCGTGTGGGACCCCGACTTCGTGTTGGGGATCTGGTTTGGTTATCTTCTCGTCATATTCCTATGAAGGTTTCCTCTCCTAAATTTAAACCTCGTTTTATTGGTCCGTATAGGATTTCTGAGATTCTCAATCCGGTGTCTTTTCGTCTGACCCTCCCAGACTCCTTTTCCATACATAATGTATTCCATAGGTCGTTGTTGAGGAGATACGTGGCACCTATGGTTCCATCTGTGGAGCCTCCTGCCCCTGTTTTGGTGGAGGGGGAATTGGAGTATATTGTGGAGAAGATTTTGGATTCTCGTGTCTCTAGACGGAAACTCCAGTATTTGGTCAAATGGAAGGGTTATGCTCAGGAAGATAATTCCTGGGTTTTTGCCTCTGATGTCCATGCCCCAGATCTTGTTCGTGCCTTTCATGTGGCTCATCCTGGTCGGCCTGGGGGTTCTGGTGAGGGTTCGGTGACCCCTCCTCAAGGGGGGGGTACTGTTGTGAATTCTGTGGCCGAGTTCACTTCTGTGGTCACAAGTGGTATTGCAGTCTCTGGGCTTCCTCCCTCAGGTGTTTTGGTGAGCTCGTTGGCTGCCTTGCTATTTAGCTCCACCTGAGTCTGTCTTCCTTGCTCCTTGTCAATGTTCCAGTGTTGGATCTGAGCTACTGCATCTTTCCTTGGGCCTGCTGCTCTGCTAGATAAGTGCTTCTAGTTTGTTTTCTGTTTTTTCTGTCCAGCTTGCTATTGTCTTTTGCTGGAAGCTCTGAGAAGCAGAGGGGTGCACCGCCGTGCTGTTAGTTCGGCACGGTGGGTCTTTTTGCCCCTTTGCGTGGTTTTCGTTTTAGGGTTTTTTGTAGACTGCATAGTTCTCTTTGCTATCCTCGCTCTGTCTAGAATATCGGGCCTCACTTTGCTGAATCTATTTCATTCCTACGTTTGTCTTTTCATCTTGCTAACAGTCATTATATGTGGGGGGCTGCCTATTCCTTTGGGGTATTTCTCTGAGGTAAGTCAGGCTTGTATTTCTATCTTCAGGCTAGTCAGCTCCTCAGGCAGTGCCGAGTTGCATAGGTAGTTGATAGGCGCAATCCACTGCTGCTTATAGTTGTGTGAGGATAGATCAGGTACTGCAGTCTACAGAGATTCCACGTCTCAGAGCTCGTCCTATTGTTTTTGGTTATTGCCAGATCTCTGTATGTGCGCTGATTACTGCACGCTGTGTTGCCTGATTGCCAGCCATAACAGGAAACACTGGCAAAGTTCTGAGACAGTTTTCTCAGACCCTGCCATTGCCCTGGCCCAGAGCCGTGGGGTAATGTCACAAGGAGTGCAATGTTTGGGAAGATGTTGAGGGAGTACCTTGCTGACCGTACCAATGTCCTCCGTGATTCCTCTGTGCCTTTTAGTTATTGGGTATCCAAGCTGGACACGTGGCATGAACTGGCTATCTACGCCTTAGAGTTCCTAGCCTGCCCTACTGCTAGTGTTTTGTCAGAGTGATTTTTAGTGCCGCTGGTGGAATTATAACTGATAAGCGCATAAGCATGTCAACTGAAAATGCTGACAGGCTGACTCTTATAAAAATGAACAAGGTCTGGATTGGGCCAGACTTCTGTACACCACCGAATGATAACAGCGAAACATAACCTCAAATACAGTGTCTTTTTTGGGAGGTGTATTCCCATGTACCTTTTCACACCCACACATGGGTATATGCTTCCTGATTTTGGCTATTTGGAGTTAACCTCCTCCTTCTCCTCATCATCATCATCCAACACCATTAGAACAGCAGGGTGAATGTGTTCCGTGGTGATACAGCCACTCTAGTTTTTTGCAAGGGTGTTTATGATGCCCGTAAATAATTAAAAAAAAATAAAAAATGTGTATCGATCAGGGGGAAATGTTTGTCAGTCCATACACTTAGTGTAGAGCATTCCAAGTATAGGAGACCCGCTCCTTTAAATTGGGAATAGATTCATAGGAGGACATCCTCCACGTCTCTTTAGACACCACCACAAGAACAGCAGGGTAAATGTGTTCCATGATGCTACAGCCACTCCAGTTTTTTGCAAGGGTGTTTATGATGCCCACTAGATTGTGGCCCGATTCTAACGCATCGGGTATTCTAGAAAATGCATGTCCACGTAGTATATCGCACAGCCCACGTAGTATATTGCCCAGCCACGTAGTATGTTGCCCAACCACGTAGTATATTGCCCAGCCACGTAGTATATTGCCCAGTCATGTACTATATTGCCCAGCTACGTAGTATATTGCCCAATGACGTAGTATATTGCCCAGCCACATAGTATATTTCCCAGCCCCGTAGTATATTGCCCAGTCACGTAGTATATTGCCCAGTCATGTAGTATATTGCCCAGTGATGTAGTATATTGCCCAGTCACGTAATATATTTCCCAGTCATGTAGTATATTGCCCAATGAAGTAGTATATTGCCCAGCCCCGTAGTATATTGCCCAGTCACGTAGTATATTGCCCAGACATGTAGTATATTGCCCAGTCACATACTATATTGCCCAGAGAAATGTAAAAGGAACAGCGCTCCATCCGGGTGTAGATTTTCTTAGAACAAATTTATTAAAGCCATAATCCAGCAACGTTTCGACCGGTATGCGGTCTTTATCAAGCATATAATACAACAGGGGCAGCCATCTTAAATAGCAAGGGTGCCACATAGTGCACCAATCACCATCAATCACCACCCCCCCACAAATCATAAATAACTCCTAGAAAAAACAGACATCAATGTTCCATCTATACAAGTATCACAAATAAACAATCTTATAATGTATAAAACACCACAAAACGCCGTCCAGATGCAGAGTTAATCCTGTGTTCATCCTGAATTCATACGGTGTTCCTTCCTGTATATCCGTTGGCTTGGTGTCCCTATGGAAACGGATATACAGGAAGGAACACCGTATGAATTCAGGATGAACACAGGATTAACTCTGCATCTGGACGGCGTTTTGTGGTGTTTTATACATTATAAGATTGTTTATTTGTGATACTTGTATAGATGGAACATTGATGTCTGTTTTTTCTAGGAGTTATTTATGATTTGTGGGGGGGTGGTGATTGATGGTGATTGGTGCACTATGTGGCACCCTTGCTATTTAAGATGGCTGCCCCTGTTGTATTATATGCTTGATAAAGACCGCATACCGGTCGAAACGTTGCTGGATTATGGCTTTAATAAATTTGTTCTAAGAAAATCTACACCCGGATGGAGCGCTGTTCCTTTTACATTTCTCTGACTATATTGGATCCGGGACGGTTCCCTGGATGTTGAACGGGCGCCCCTATTGAGAGTGCTGTCAGCTGCTATCTATTCTATTATACTATATTGCCCAGTCACGTAGTATATTGCCCAGTCATGTGGCATATTGCCCAGTGACGTAGTATATTGCCCAGCCACGTAGTATATTGCCCAGCCACGTAGTATATTGCCCAGTGACGTTGTATAGTGCCCAGCCATGTAGTATATTGCACAGCGACATAGTATACAGCACAGAGCCATGTAGTATACAGGACAGACACGTAGTATACTGCCCAGTCACGTAGTATATTGCCCAGTCATTTAGTATATTGCCCAGTGACGTAGTATATTGCCCAGTCACGTAGTATATTGCCCAGTCATTTAGTATATTGCCCAGTGACGTAGTATATTGCCCAGTCACGTAGTATATTGCCCAGTCATGTAGTATATTGCCCAGTGACGTAGTATATTGCCCAGCCACATAGTATATTGCCCAGCCACGTAGTATATTGCCCAGCCACGTAGTATATTGCCCAGCCACATATGTAACAGGTTAAAAAATAAAAAATAAACATATACTCACTATCCGAGGGCCTCTTGTAGTCCTGGAGCTTGTGTGCGGTGCACGCGGCAGCTTCCGGTCCCAGGGTTGGTATGAGCGCAGGACCTGTGATGACGTCACGGTCACATGACCATGATGTTATGGAAGGTTCTTCTCGCATACGATCCTTGGCCCTGGAACCTGCCACTTGCACTGCCGAGGAGAGGACGCGACTGCGGAGGGTGAGAATAACCTTTTTTTTATTATTATTATTTGTAACATTAGATCTTTTTACTATTGATGCTGCATACGCATCATCAATAGTAAAAAGTTGGTCACACAGGGTTAATAGCTGCGATAATGGAGTGCATTACACCGCAGTCCATTAACGCTGGCATTAACCCTGTGTGAGGGCTGACTGGAGGGGAGTATGGAGCGGGCACTGACTGCGGGGAGGAAGGAGCGGCCATTTTTCAGCCAGACTGTGCCAGTCGCTGATTGGTCGTGGCTGTTTTGCTGTGACCAATCAGTGACTTGGATTTCCATGACAAAAAGAGGCCGCGACCAATGAATATCCGTGACAGACATACAGACAGAAAGACAGACAGACATACAGACAGACGGAAGTGACCCTTAGACAATTTTTTTTAGATAATTTTTTTAAAAATAGTAAATGTGTACCCCCAAAGTGAAATGTTTGTCAGCCCATACACTTAGTGTATGGGCATTCCAAGTATAGGAGACCCGCTCCTTTAAATTGGGAATATATTCATAGGAGGATAACCTCCATGTCTCTTCAGACATCACCACTAGAAGACCAAGGTGAACGTATTCCGTGATGCAACAGCCACTATATTTTTTTGGCAAGGGTGTTTATGATGCCGTAAAAATAATTATAAAAAAATAATGTGTACCCACCACGGGGGAAATGTTTGTCAACCCATACACTTAGTGTATGGGTATTACAAGTATAGGAGACCAACTCCTTTATAATGGGAACATTTTTTATGAGGGGGCATTGGAGTGCCTCCTAATTTTGTGCAGGCCTTGCATTCACTGCATAGGCAACCACTATGGGAAACCCACTTCCTAATAATGGGAACATTGTTTTCAGGAGGCCCACCTCTACGTCTCTTCCAAGGCTTATTGGGGTGCGTGTGAATTTGGTGCAGTGCAGGCCTTGCATTCAATGCATAGGCAAACGGTATGGCAGTACCAAATGAATAATGTGACTAGGTTTTCCTGTGGCCATCCAGTACATGGGCTCAAAAGCTTATTGGTGTACATGTGCATTCAAGGCTTATTGGGGTGCATTTGAATTTGGTGCAGGGCAGGCCTTGCATTCAATGCATAGGCAAATAGTATGGCATTAACAAATGAATAATATGAACTAGGTTTTCCTGTGGCCATCCAGTACGTGGGCTGAAAGGCCTATTGGGGTGCGTGTAACTTTGGGTCAGGGCAGGCCTTGCATTCATTGCATAGGCAAACAGTATGGTAGTAACAAATGAATAATGTGAACCAGGTTTTCCTGTGACCATCCAGTACGTGGGCTCAATGGCTTATTGGGGTGCATGTAACTTTGGGTCAGGGTATGCCTTGCATTCAATGCATAGGCAAATAGTATGGCAGTATCGAATGAATAATACAGTATGAACTAGGTTTTCCTGTGGCCATCCAGTACGTGGGCTCAAAGGCTTATTGGGGTGCATGTAACTTTGGGGCAGGGCATGCCTTGCATTCAATGCATAGGCAAACACTATGGGAGACCCACTTTCTTATAATGGGAACATTTTTTCAGGAGGCCCTCCTGTACGTCTAGTGAAAGAGGTGTTGTGGTGCATCCTAATTTTTGCCAGCCCAGCCACTCACTGCATAGGAAATAACAGTATAGGAGACCCACTGTTTAATAATGGCCCATTAAGAATATTAATGCCACCTGATGCCACTTTAAAAATAGACTTTGTGACTTTAAGGCTGCCGTCACACTAGCAGTATTTGGTCAGTATTTTACATCAGTATTTGCAAGCCAAAACCAGGAGTGGGTGATAAATGCAGAAGTGGTGCATATGTTTCTATTATAATTTTCCTCAAATTGTTCCACTCCGGGTTTGGGCTTACAAATAGTGATGTAAAATACTGACCAAATACTGCTAGGGTAATGGCAGCCTACGAGTCTCTCCTTCATAAATGAAACAAAATGTGTCTAATGTGTCACATACCACATGGACAGCTAAGGTTGTTAAATGTTACAATGACATTCCTCAGTGAAAGTATTTGTATTGGTTGAAAGCAATGCTAAAGTCGAAAAACGCATCAAAAATGCTATGTGTGAATATAGCCCAAGTGGTGGAGGTAAATTTTTTTGGGGGGTCTTTATTTTGCCTTACATTCAAATTATTACCCTGGAAAGGATGTTCCTTAAAATATTTTCCTGGAAAATCCATTTTGGCTTTGTTTTTGTATGTTTTAGTGTGTGGCTGAAAAAGTGGCGTCACACTCTGACATCATTGGTCACAGCAGTGACCTAGGAGTCAGAAATGCTTCCCACGGTCTTCCCCATGATGTTCCTGTGTCATTTGAGCGCTGTACCCATTGATTTCAGACATTTTTAGACCCTAAAAGGACCCTTGGAGGGATTGCGGCAAAAATGCTTGGGTTTCCCATAGACTTACATTGGACTCGGTGCTCGGGTTGAGTACCCGAGTATTCCAATTTGCTCGACCCGAGCAACAAGCACCCAAGCATTTTTGTGGTCACCCATCACTAATAACGTGTACTGCACAGCACACACTGCAGCGTTGGTGTGATTGGTTCCCCCTGTCGAAGGTGCCAGTAGGCAATGGTACGAGTGGGGACACGCACACTCAGGTTATTACCATACCAGTGCTCCATGGCTACTACTCTCTCCAGAACATTTAACCAGTATTTCATCATATTGATATTATGGTATCACATTTCATGACATTTCATTCCAGGTTTATTTAAATTATTCTGATAATTATATATGCTGCACTTTTGTAGCTATTTATTGTGTCATGGTGAATTGGCTCTTTATATAGTGTTTGCACAATTGCAATGTTCAATGCTTCATCGTCTAGGTGTGTGGCTATATTAAATCATGCTACTTATCCAAACTGGAACAATATTTAATATTATTGTAAATGCCTGAAGAAGGGGTAGTTATTAATTATTGGTTCATCCTTTCCTACCCTTTCTAATTCTTATACCATATGCTTTTTAATTGTTTTTAATTAATATATCTGTCTGTCTTTTACAATCTTTTGCTGTTTTTTGACTATCAAATTAGATTACATTTAAACCACGTTGCCATCTTTATCAGCAACAATGGCAAGTGTCATTTTCTGTGTCTTTTAAATAATGGTTTATTAGCATGTCAAGTGTATGTATGTATGCACGTGGTGCTCATACTTCATACTATATATTAAAAGATGGGTACATAGAAAACAAATAAAGCAGAGAAAAAAGAAAAAATAATTAAATTAAAAAAAATACTTATTGATTGGAAGACCAGACAATTTATTAAAAGCATTTAAAGTGCAGTGTACATCATATTAAGAATAATTTTTCTTACAGGAAATGTGTGTGCAGGGCAGGGATGACCCATCTGGCAAACTAGTGGCAGCTGGTAACAACATGCTGCGGCACAGCCATCAACATCAGTAACAGCTGAAATTGCAGTAGTATTTCAAGCGCTAGTAATTTAGAAATGCTGACATTAAGGCACATGGGTCATGGGTGGTTAGGGTGGAATTTCCTCTTTCTCTCAAGGGTTTGCAGGACTGAGATCTGAAAAATTCCATGGGACAGTGTAGACATGGTCAATGACATTGCTGATGGTGTTGTTGCCGCATCATCTTTTTCCGGGAAGGCAGGTGGCCTTATTGAACGTGATCGAGGGGAAGAGGCCAAGAGCGCAGAAAAAAAGGGAGCAGGAGGAGGCTCAGATTTGTCATGCTTTTTATGATGTGTACTCCACTGCATCTCATGCTTGGATTTGAGATGCCTGATCATCAGGGCCGTATTTGCCACTAGGCACTCGAGGGCACGTGCCTAGGGCGGCGACATTGCGGGGGGGCGGCACCTGGGCAAGGATTTTTTTTTTTGTTTGTTTTTTAAATCACAAACGCGACCGACGCAAAACCCCGCCCCCCCGCCTGCCTCCCCGCCTCCGCATCCCACCCACCCTCCATGAAGAGAGACGATACTCACCTCCTGCTCCAGCCTCCAGCGATGCCTGTTCTCACCCTCTGTAGCGCGTCCTGAGTGAGCGGTCACATGGTACCGGTCATTAAGGTCATGAATATGCGCATATTCATGACCTTATTGAGCAGTATCACATGACCGCTCACTCAGTCAGGAAGAAGGCGCTGCGGCGGGACAGAGCGCCAGAGGGATGTCGGCGGCTGCGGCGCGCGCAGTGTGTGGGACAGGCAGCTGAGCTGAGTGACAGGTGAGTATGAGGACGGACGGGGGCGATGTTCTGCAGGGAGGGGGGGCGATGAAGCTCTGCAGGGAGGGGGGGCGATGAAGCTCTGCAGGGAGGGGGGGCGATGAAGCTCTGCAGGGAGGGAGGGGGGGGCGATGAAGCTCTGCAGGGAGGGAGGGGGGGGCGATGAAGCTCTGCAGGGAGGGAGGGGGGGGATGAAGCTCTGCAGGGAGGGAGGGGGGGCGATGAAGCTCTGCAGGGAGGGAGGGGGGGCGATGAAGCTCTGCAGGGAGGGAGGGGGGGCGATGAAGCTCTGCAGGGAGGGGGGGGGCGATGATGAAGCTCTGGAGGGAGGGAGGGGGGGGCGATGATGAAGCTCTGCAGGGAGGGAGGGGGGGCGATGATGAAGCTCTGCAGGGAGGGAGGGAGGGGGGGCGATGATGAAGCTCTGCAGGGAGGGGGGCGATGATGAAGCTCTGCAGGGAGGGGGGGCGATGATGAAGCTCTGCAGGGAGGGATGGAGGGGGGGCGATGATGAAGCTCTGCAGGGAGGGAGGGAGGGGGGGCGATGATGAAGCTCTGCAGGGAGGGAGGGGGGGGCGATAATGAAGCTCTGCAGGGAGGGAGGGGGGGCGATGATGAAGCTCTGCAGGGAGGGAGGGGGGGCGATGAAGCTCTGCAGGGAGGGAGGGGGGGCGATGATGAAGCTCTGCAGGGAGGGAGGGGGGGCGATGAAGCTCTGCAGGGAGGGAGGGGGGGCGATGAAGCTCTGCAGGGAGGGAGGGAGGGGGGGGCGATGTTCTGCAGCTGTCACGGACGGTCCTGTAGAGTTATCGGACATGTTTGTCTTCTCTGTTGGGCGCAGATGGAGCAGATAACGGCAGACGACCCCCATCCTCCGCGGAGTCCCGTCCACACTGGGAGATCCCGCATCCGCAGTCGCTTGTGCCGGTGTCACCCGCGCGGATCAGCGCCGTCCTCCCGCGGAAATATCCGGTGATCAGACAGCGAGGCTTCTACTCTGATATTCTGACCTATAGCGCCGCTCCTCTGGTGAAAGTGAGTGCAGGCGTCACATGACCGGCAGCCGCGGGCTATACTGCACGTGTCCACGGCTACAGAGCGCTCTGTCCCCGCCGTTCTCCGGTGTCTCCTTGTGCTGCAGCTTCAGCCGCCATTTCCATTATATTGCAGGATGTCAGCGCCGGACCGAGCGTTCAACCGAATCTCCTGAGACAAGTGGACGAGGAGCGCAACACCCCGAAAGGTGAGCGGAGGATACTTGTAACAACCACAGGAAGGTAGACCCCGGCAACCAGATCCAACAGTCACAATAGGAGATGTCACAGCTCACCTCCTCCTCCTCCTTAAAGGGAACCTGTCACCGCCAAAATCGCGGGTGAGGTAGGCACATCGGCATCAGGGGCTTATCTACAGCATTCTGGAATGCTGTAGATAAGCCCCTGATGTATCCTAAAACATGAGAAAAAGACGTTATATTATACTCACCCAGGGGCGGTCCCGCTGTTGGTCCGGGTCTGGCGCCTCCCATCTTCATCAGATGACGTCCTCTTCTGGTCTTCACGCCGCAGCTCCGGCGCAGGCGTACTTTGCCTGCCCTGTTGAGGGCAGAGTAAAGTACTGCATTGCGCAGGTGCCGGGAAAGGTCAGAGAGGCCCGGCGCCTGCACAATGCTGTACTTTGCGCTGCCCTCAACATGGCAGGCAAAGTACGCCTGCGCCGGAGCTGCGGTGTGAAGACCAGAAGAGGACGTCATCTGATGAAGATGGGAGGCGCCGGACCCGGACCAACAGCGGGAACGCCCCTGGGTGAGTATAATATAACGTCTTTTTCTCATCTTTTAGGTTACATCGGGGGCTTATCTACAGCATTCCAGAATGCTGTAGATAAGCCCCTGATGCCGGTGGGCTTACCTCACCCGCGATTTTGGGGGTGACAGGTTCCCTTTAACACCCTCCCATAGAAGTGAATGGTCCCCACAATACAGTCTGATGTTACTTACATATTACAGTGTCACCCGGGCTCAGTACATGGGGTGTCTCGCCCGTCACTCGGGCTCAGTACATGTGGTGTCTCGCCCGTCACTCGGGCTCAGTACAGTCATGATCAAAAGTATTGACACCCCTGCAATTCTGTCAGATAATACTCAGTTTCTTCCTGAAAATGATTGCAAACACAAATTCTTTGGTATTATTATCTTCATTTAATTTGTCTTAAATGAAGAAACACAAAAGAGAATGAAGCAAAAAGCAAAACATTGATCATTTCACACAAAACTCCAAAATTGGGCCAGACAAAAGTATTGGCACCCTCAGCCTAATACTTGGTTGCACAACCTTTAGCCAAAATAACTGCGACCAACCGCTTCCGGTAACCATCAATGAGTTTCTTACAATGCTCTGCTGGAATTTTAGACCATTCTTCTTTGGCAAACTGCTCCAGGTCCCTGATATTTGAAGGCTGCCTTCTCCAAACTGCCATTTTTAGATCTCTCCGCAGGTGTCCTATGGGATTCAGGTCTGGACTCATTGCTGGCCACCTTAGAAGTCTCCAGTGCTTCCTCTCAAACCATTTTCTAGTGCTTTTTGAAGTGTGTTTTGGGTCATTGTCCTGCTGGAAGACCCATGACCTTTGAGGGAGACCCAGCTTTCTCACACCGGGCCCTACATTCTGCTGCAAAATTTGTTGGTAGTCTTCAGACTTCATAATGCCATGCACACGGTCAAGCAGTCCAGTGCCAGAGGCAGCAAAGCACCCCCAAAACATCAGGGAACTTCCGCCATGTTTGACTGTAGGGACCGTGTTCTTCTCTTTGAATGCCTCTTTTTTTTCTCCTGTAAACTCTATGTTGATGCCTTTGCCCAAAAAGCTCTACTTTTGTCTCATCTGACCAGAGAACATTCTTCCAAAACGTTTTAGGCTTTTTTAGGTAAGTTTTGGCAAACTCCAGCCTGGCTTTTTTATGTCTCGGGGTAAGAAGTGGGGTCTTCCTGGGTCTCCTACCATACAGTCCCTTTTCATTCAGGCGCCGACGGATAGTACGGGTTGACACTGTTGTACCCTCGGACTGCAGGGCAGCTACAACTTGTTTGGATGTTAGTCGAGGTTCTTTATCCAACATCCGCACAATCTTGCATTGAAATCTCTTGTCAATTTTTCTTTTCCATCCACATCTAGGGAGGTTAGCCACAGTGCCATGGGCTTTACACTTCTTGATGACACTGCGCATGGTAGACACAGGAACATTCAGGTCTTTGGAGATGGACTTGTAGCCTTGAGATTGCTCATGCTTCCTCACAATTTGGTTTCTCAAGTCCTCAGAGTTCTTTGGTCTTCTTTCTTTTCTCCATTCTCAATGTGGTACACACAAGGACACAGGACAGACGTGGCCATTATACAGTATGGAGCACTGTGTGGCCATTATACAGTATGGAACATCATGTAGGGCCATTATACAGTATGTGGAGCACTGCATAGCCATTGTACAGTATGAAGCACTGCGTGGCCATATTTTTTTTTTGTTTTAATGTATATGAAACAGTGTGATCAGCAGTGCTAAATGGGTGTGGTTGGGACTTGGATATGGGTGTGATTAGTTGTGAAATGGGTGTGGTCAGAGGCGTGGCCTAAAATTTGCCGCGGCGCACTACGTGCGCCGCAACCTTTAGACCTTTTTCCCTTCAAAAGTTGGGAGGTATGGCACCGCATTTCCCAGATCACATCAAGTACCGCAAATCCCATAAGGAATGAATGAAACCAAACGCAGTGTTGCCGTAAGTGATCCGTTACGTGGCAGATGCAGAAAAACTGCCTGATCTGCTGCAAACGGCAACTTTCACATCAGTGATTCTTCCCAAAGTCACTGCCGATAGTGTCATACTCACCAGAGGGGGAGGCAGCGCTAAAAGTGCCTAGGGCAGCAGAAACTCTAAATACGGCCCTGCTGATCATGCAGATGGTGCTCAGGATTAGAAAATGTATGTCTTGCTTGAGGCTCTGATGGCACAGAGTGCAAATGGCCTACCGCTTGGTATCACTACATTGGATGAAGAAGTCCCATGCCAGGGAGCTCTTTTAAGCTGGCTTTGGGGTGCTTATTCCCTTTGCACAGGGGGCAGTAGAAAATGATGTACTGGCAACGGGTAGGCCGCTGTGCTTTTTCACCCTACTCCCTCTTTTTCTTTGCTGATTGGGAGGCATGACCACCTTCTTTTCCTTTTAACTGCACATGTCACTATAATGCCCTTCAATCCATGTGGGGTCGAGGACCTCATCATTCCCCGCATCATCTTCCAGCCTGTACTTGACTCCTGCCCTCCTTGAGGGTCGGCACACTAAAGAAAGCTGCAGTAGTTGGCATTTGTGTTTACTCATCCCCAGATATGTGCTTGAGTGGTACGCTGACCCTGTGCACTGGCCCTCCCATGAATATATCCTCCAACAGAAAGATTAGTTGAGCATCAGTGCACTCAGTCTATTCCATTTCAGGAGAAGTCAGCAGACTCATCAAACAGCAGAAGAGACTGCTACAAGACTTGTGGCTCAGAATGCTTGCATGATTTGCAAGGGGATGAGGTGGAAGAACGATGACTAATATCCTTAGGAGCCAACTGAATGCTTTCTGCAGGGGACTGGGTGTAAAAAATGTGAAAGAACTAGTGGTATTCTCAACCGTCCAATCCAAGATGGCCTCCACATGTTCTGTCCTCACAATTCATTCTGCGGTACTAGGGCATACTAAATATCGTCCTGTCACTTGCGTGTACCTGAAGAAGGTGTTGCAATTGAACATGTAACAGGCGCAGATTGACCACTTCCTCTCCCTGCAGCAGCTACACCATCCCCACCAGCAGCACAACAACCACGTCCACGTCCCCTATTTGCTGCTTTCCTCATGTTTTTTCCCCTTGAAAAAATCCTCTTATGTAAGAGTCTGGATTTGGATACTCAACTGGATAGGATATTCTGCCACAGAGCAACAGGTTTTTATGACACAGAGTACAATTTTTTCTCTAAAGAGTACAAGCTTTTTATTGAACAAAGCAATTGAATTTTTCTACCACAGAGAACAAGGCTTATATTGAATTGAGCAATAGGATTTTTTTTTTCCAAAAGAAGGTTTTTATGCAACAGAGCAATAGGATTTTTTGCCACAGAGAACAAGGTTTATATGGCATACAGCAGCAGGATTTTATTTGCCAGAGAACAAGGTTTTTACTAAACATCGCAATAGCATTTTTTTTCTACGGAGAACAAGATGATATGGCACAGAGCATTAGAATTGTCTGCCAGAGAACAAAGTTTTTATGCAACTAGGTTTACAGTTGTGTGAAAAAGTGTTTGCTCCCATTCTGATTTTTTATTTTTTACATGTTTGTCACACTTAAATGTTGCAGGCCACCAACCAAATTTATATATTAGACAAAGATAATACAAGTAAGCACAAAATTAAGTTTTTAAATGAAGGTTTTTATTATTAAAGGAAAAAGAAATCCAAACCTACAGGGCCCAGACCCTTATCACCAGACGTTAACCCCTGGGGGTAGAGGTGTTCCTAATGAGACCCAGATAACTGATGTGCATGGGGACTGTACTGTGCTGTCAGGGCAGGAAAAGGATGAGGATGAATCTTAGGGCGAGAAGTGGGAGAACAGAGAGGATGATGATGATGTTGTAAATCCCACGTGATATGAAAGCAGGGGTACACAGCTGAGTAGCTCAGCAGAGGAGAAGGAAGATGAGGAGGTTACATTGCAGCTATAATAATTTGACTACTACATGCATGCATCGGCATGTGCGCGATCAACATGTGCTTGTGTGGGAATCTCACTGCACTAAAACGCAGACTAGCAGGTGTCGCCAACCAAAGGCCATTCCATCAATTGCATCTGCTGCTTCTTCCTACTCGGTCAGAATGACAAGTGTTCTCACAGAGGTCTGTGGCCGGAGAACCTCCACTTGTTTACTCCCTACAGTTGGGGTGAGTGACAGCCTGTCAGCTATTACGGAAGAGGAGATGCCTGTTGTTTTTGTTTCACCAATTACACACAATCTTTCTAAATCCAAAATAACACCATCTCCAATCTGTTGGCCAAGGGGATGTTGTCTTTTCACCTGTTACACCTTGATACAGACGGTTTTCGAAATCTGATGGCCGTCACAATTTCTTAGTACCAGTTGCTTAGTCGCCATTTCTTCTCTAAGAAAGCTTTACCATGTGCCGGTGCTACACTAGAATGTCACAGAGAACATCACCCATTCCTTGAAAAAATCTATGTCTGCCAGAGTGCATTTCACCTCTGACACCATAGTTAGCAAACATGGCCAGGGGTGTTACATCTTGCAGACTGGGCACTGAGTGACTCTGGTGGTTGTGGGGACAGGTGGTCAATCTCTATATTTAACCCTGCCTCGACTGCTTCTGCTCCTCCACCACCTCTATGGCTTCCACCTGCACTATCAATCCCTTCTTTAATTAGACACGCATTGCAACAGTGCAGAGAGAATCCCCTCACCTCTGTACTGCACAGCAAGGGCTCACCGTAATCAGGCCGTGTTTAAATTATTATGAATTGGAGGTCGCAGTCACACAGCTTAAGAGTTGTGGACAGCTATCGAGGTCAAGTTGGAGCAATGGCTGTCTCCACTGAACCTGGAGCTAGGGAAGGCCATGTGTGTTAATAGTGGTGGCCTTACGATAGGCAACCTCACATGTGCCTTAACCGGGTGATAAAACAATTTTTCCACCATCACATCATCCTGGCCTGGATGCACTGCTGCAGAAGGCATGGTCACTCATTTCTGTCGTTCGCACCCCGCAGGTCATCGACTTGCATTGCTACAGAGGTCTACCAGTTAACCAAAAATAATGGAAGCAATGGAGAATATCCTCGTAAAGCAAATAGATGAAGCTGCGACTCAAGGAGAAGTCATTATTATGGGGGGCTTCAACCACCCTGAAATAGATTGGGGAACAAAAACCTGCAGTTCCAGCAAAGGTATTCGGTTTTTGACAACTATGAGAGACAATTACCTTTCACAACTGGTTCAGGACCCAACAAGAAGGGGGGCACTGCTAGACCTAATATTAACCAACAGGCCAGACCGCATAGCAAATATAAGGGATGGGGGTCACTTGGGAAATAGCGATCACAAAATAATAAGTTTTCATGTATCCTTTAAAAAGATGTGTAATAGAGGGGTTACAAGGACACTAAACTCCAGGAGGGCAAATTTCCAACGGATGAGAGAGGATCTTAGTGCAATTAATTGGGACGATATCCTGAGACACAAATATACACAAAGAAAATGGGAGACGTTTATTAGCATCCGGGATAGGACCTGTGCACAGTATATACCGTATGGGAATAAACATACCAGAAATAGGAGGAAACCAATATGGCTAAATATAGCTGTAAGGGGCGCAATAAGTGACAAAAAGAAAGCATTTAGAGAATTAAAGGAAGTAGGTAGTGAGGAGGCATTAAATAAATACAAAAAATTAAATACATTTTGTAAAAAGCAAATCAAGGCAGCAAAGATTGAGACAGAGAGACTCATTGCCAAAGAGAGTAAAAATAATCCCAAAATATTCTTTAACTACATAAATAGTAAGAAACTAAAAAATGATAGTGTTGGCCCCCTTAAAAATAGTCTGGGTGAAATGGTGGATGAGGATGAGGAAAAAGCCAATATGCTAAATGACTTTTTTTCATCAGTATTTGCACAAGAAAATCCCATGGCAGACAAAATGACTAGTGATAAAAATTCCCCATTAAATGTCACCTGCTTAACCCAGCAGGAATTGCGGCAGCATCTAAAAATCACTAAAATTGACAAATCTCCGGGCCCGGATGGGATACACCCTCAATTACTGCAGGGATTAAGTACAGTCATTGATAGACCATTATTTTTAATCTTTAAAGACTCCATAATAACAGGGTCTGTACCACAGGACTGGCGTATAGCAAATGTGGTGCCAATATTCAAAAAGGGGACAAAAACTGAACTCGGAAATTATAGGCCAGTAAGCTTAACCTCTACTGTGGGTAAAATCCTGGAGGGCATTCTAAGGGATGCTATACTGGAGTATCTGAAGAGGAATAACCTCATGACCCAGTATCAGCATGGGTTTACTAGGGATCGTTCATGTCAGACTAATTTGATCAGTTTCTATGAAGAGGTAAGTTCCGGACTGGACCAAGGGAGCCCAGTGAATGTAGTGTATATGGACTTTTCAAAAGCTTTTGATACGGTGCCACACAAAAGGTTGATACATAAAATAAGAATAATGGGGATAGGGGAAAATATGTGTAAGTGGGTTGAGAGCTGGCTCAGAAATAGGAAACAAAGGGTGGTTATTAATGGAGCACACTCGGACTGGCTAGCGGTTAGCAGTGGGGTACCACAGGGGTAAGTATTGGGCCCTCTTCTTTTTAACATATTTATTAATGACCTTGTAGGGGGCATTCAGAGTAGATTTTCAATATTTGCAGATGTAAGGTCATGCACTTGGGCAGAAGTAATAAGATGTATAATTATGTGCTTAATTCTAAAACTCTGGGCAAAACCGTCAATGAAAAAGACCTGGGTATATGGGTGGATGACAAACTCATGTTCAGTGGCCAGTGTCAGGCAGCTGCTACAAAGGCAAATAAAATAATGGGATGCATTAAAAGAGGCATAGATGCTCATGAGGAGAACATAGTATTACCTCTATACAAGTCACTAGTTCGACCACACTTAGAATACTGTGCACAGTTCTGGTCTCCGGTGTATAAGAAAGACATAGCTGAACTGGAGCGGGTGCAGAGAAGAGCAACCAAGGTTATTAGAGGACTGGGGGGTCTGCAATACCAAGATAGGTTATTACACTTGGGGCTATTTAGTTTGGAAAAACGAAGACTAAGGGGTGATCTTATTTTAATGTATGAATATATGAGGGGACAGTACGAAGACCTTTCTGATGATCTTTTCAATCATAGACCTGAGACAGGGACAAGGGGGCATCCTATACGTTTGGAGGAAAAAAGGTTTAAGCATAATAACAGACGCATATTCTTTACTGTAAGAGCAGTGAGACTATGGAACTCTCTACCGTATGATGTTGTAATGAGTGATTCATTACTTAAATTTAAGAGGGGACTGGATACATTTCAGGAAAAGTATAATGTTACAGGTTATACAGTATACACTAGATTCCTTGATAGGGCGTTGATCCAGGGAACTAGTCTGATTGCCGTATGTGGAGTCGGGAAGGAATTTTTTTCCCCAAGGTGGAGCTTACTCTTTGCCACATGGATTTTTTTTGCCTTCCTCTGGATCAACATGTTAGGGCATGTTAGGTTAGGCTATGGGTTGAACTAGATGGACTTATAGTCTTCCTTCAACCTTAATAACTTTGTAACTATGTAACTATGTAACTACCGTATATACTCGACCCCCCTAATTTTGCCACAAAAAACTGGGAAAACTTATTGACTCGAGTATAAGCCTAGGGTGGAAATGCAGCATTTACCGGTGAATTTCAATAATAAAAATAGATCATTATTTCCCCATAGCTGTGCCATATAGTGCTCTGCATTTCCCCATAGCTGTGCCATGTAGTGCTCTGCACCGTTCATTATTTCCCCATAGCTGTGCCATATAGTGCTCTGCACTGTTCATTATTGCCCCATATAGTGCTCTGCACCGTTCATTATTTCCCCATAGCTGTGCCATATAGTGCTCTGCACCGTTCATTATTGCTCCATAGCTGTGCCCCATATAGTGCTCTGCGCCGTTCATTATTGCCCTATAGCTGTGCCCCATATAGTGCTCTGCACCGTTCATTATTGCCCTATAGCTGTGCCCCATATAGTGCTCTGCACTGTTCATTATTGCCCTATAGCTGTGCCCCATATAGTGCTCTGCACCGTTCATTATTGCCCTATAGCTGTGCCCCATATAGTGCTCTGCGCCGTTCATTATTGCCCTATAGCTGTGCCCCATATAGTGCTCTGTGCCGTTCATTATTGCCCTATAGCTGTGCCCCATATAGTGCTCTGCACCGTTTATTATTGCCCTATAGCTGTGCCCCATATAGTGCTCTGCGCCGTTCATTATTGCCCTATAGCTGTGCCCCATATAGTGCTCTGTGCCGTTCATTATTGCCCTATAGCTGTGCCCCATATAGTGCTCTGCACCGTTTATTATTGCCATATAGCTGTGCCCCATATAGTGCTCTGCGCCGTTCATTATTGCCCTATAGCTGTGCCCCATATAGTGCTCTGCGCCGTTCATTATTGCCCTATAGCTGTGCCCCATATAGTGCTCTGCGCCGTTCATTATTGCCCTATAGCTGTGCCCCATATAGTGCTCTGCGCCGTTCATTATTGCCCTATATCTGTGCCCCATATAGTGCTCTGCGCCATTCATTATTGCCCTATAGCTGTGCCCCATATAGTGCTCTGCACCGTTCATTATTGCCCTATAGCTGTGCCCCATATAGTGCTCTGCACTGTTCATATTTCCCCATAGAAAGCTGTGCCATTGTCGCTGCTGCTGCTGCTGCAGTAAAAAAAACAAAAACCACATACTCACCTCTCTTGCTTGCAGCTCCCGGCGTCCGGTCCCGGCGTCTCGTCCCGGCGTCTCTGCACTGACTGATCAGGCAGAGGGCGCCGCGCACACTATATGCGTCATCGCGCCCTCTGACCTGAACAGTCAGAGCGCAGAGACGCCGGGAAGATAGAGTGGCGCCCGGAGGCTGGAATGTGGACAGGTGACTATGTGATACTTACCTGGTCCCGGCGTCCGGCTCCTTCTCCCGGAGAAGCTGTCTTCGGTGCCGCAGCTTCTTCCTCTATCAGCGGTCACCGTTACCGCTGATTAGAGAAATGAATAGGCGGCTCCACTAGGGTTGAGCGACTTTTACTTTTATAGGATCGGGTCGGGTTTCGCGAAACCCGACTTTTTCAAAAGTCGGGTCGAGTGAAATCGGCCGATCCTATAAAAAAGTCGGGGTCGGGGTCGGCCGAAACTCGAAACCCAATGCAGTGCATTGGGTTTCCAATGGTTCCCAGGGTCTGAAGGAGTGGAAACTCTCCTTCAGGCCCTGGGATCCATATTTAAGTGTAAAATAAAGAATTAAAATAAAAAATATCGCTATACTCACCCTCTGACGCGCCCTGGTACTAACCGGGAACCTTCCTTCCTTCGAATCAGCGCTTCCAGGACCTTGCGGTGACGTCGCGGTGACGTAGCGGCTTGTGATTGGTCGCGCGGCCGCCCATGTGACCGCTCGCGCGACCAATTACAAGCCGCGACGTCACCGCGACGTCACGCAAGGTCCTGCAAGCGCTGATTCTTAGGAAGGAAGGCTGCCGGAAAGAAGCAGGGTGCTATGGGAGGTGGAGCCGCCTATTCATTTCTCTAATGAGCGGTCACACGTGACCGCTGATAGAGGAAGAACTGCAGCACCGAAGACCGTGGGACGGCAGGGGGAGCGTCAGGACCGCTGGAAGCAGGTAAGTATGCCTCAGCGCCCTCACCCCCTCACCCGCCGACCCTGCCACCCACCTTGACTCGAGTATAAGCCGAGAGGGGCACTTTCAGCCCAAAAATTTGGGCTGAAAATCTCGGCTTATACTCGAGTATATACGGTATTTGATTTGAGCTGTGCTGACATGGTGGAATTCCACTCTGCACATGTTACAGCTACTGTGAAAGCAGCTACTAGCCCTTGTGCAGTAAGTCCTTTTGTATAGACCAAGGGAATGAACATGCTACAAATCATGCTTGCAGAATGGATATAGATGAAGGACCTCTGCATCCTTTTGCACAGTTTTGAAATGGCTTCTAAGAAGATTATGCCATTTTGCAGCATTACTATTATGGTCATCTACATGCAGGAGCATACTTTGAATAATCTGCGAGAGGAGATGGGTGCCCCAGATGAAGAGATGGAAACAGAAGGGATAACAGTATCTCTAAGTCCCGGGCTGTCTTCACACAGGCGGGTGTCTTGGGAGGGTAGATTATAGTGATTGAAGGTGGCTCATTGTACCAGACAAACTGAAGTGAAGGTGCAAGAGACAAGGAACAAATGAAGGAGGAAGACGTGTTGGACGTGCAACTGTCAGGAGATGAAGAGGATAATGATCCCTCTCTGTTGTCCATGTCTGCTGGGAGTGTCTGGATGAAGCAAGTTTCCATGTTACCTCACCACCAACACACCATGGATCTCATGGAAGCTCCCAACATATGAGAGCCTTCTTGCTTCAACATGTACTCTTAGGGTTAGAAATAGTGCTGAATACTAGGTTGCCACTCTGTTAAAGCCACAGTACAAGAGAAAATTTTTCCAGACCCTCCCCCCTGGAAAGGGATACGCACATGCTGGAGCATCTTAACATGCTTGTAGACTGTAGCAGTCATTTTCCCCAAGACTGCAGAGGCACACAGTGTGCATCGGAGTTATAAACTTCCAACCCATGGATCCTCGAGTTGTCCATGCAAAGAGATAAACAGCAGCATCAGAAGTGTAAGTGAAGGAGGAAATTTCTGTGAGTCGTTTCACCCCCAGCTGTCGGCATTATACTAGGTGGTTGTCAAAAATAGAGGGGTCCTCATGCTGTATTTTTTAACTATTTAAATAATTTTAGAAAACAGTGTGGGGTCCCCCCCATTTTTGACATTTTATTGCCGATCAGAGCACGTGTTTCCCACACTGTCACGCAGATGACATTGTGGGAAACAGCGGATGTTCAGACCTCCCATTCATCTGAATAGGGTCTGAGTTCTTGTTCAAGTTTGGGTACCGTTCTGTTACCTGAAGTGGATTTTTCTACATATTTGATCTAACTCGCCGGAACTGAACATCCACGGGTTAACCCACCTCTACTCAACCTGGTAATTGTCTGACTGCTGATATTATTTACTGAAATGCCATAGTATTGCAGCATATAGAGAAAATTGTGATCTCTTATGCAGCTCAGGCTATGACCGAGTTTCTAAGCAGTGCTTGGGTGAAAGTGACATGAGCCTTCAATAGATCCCCGGGTTCCAATTGGTAACCCATCGGTGCTCGAAAATGGTATATGTCACTAAAGTAAGTAAAACATCTGACACCATTTAGCAAGATCAAAGGTTTATATAAGATGGTAATAATACGGCCACGTGTTTGATCACAATAGGATTTTTGTCATATTCCTCTTTAGATATGTTTTAGGAGTTGAAATTCTATCCAATTTAATTTTTTACTTTTTGCCAATTTTCATTGCTTTGTAATAATATCCTGGAATAAAATTCATAATATGATGAGCAAAAGATTGTTTTCATAAAATAACACTCTTTTGAAAGTCATCAATAATCTCCACTTAATTAACTAGGGCAAAATATCTTCATGTAGCTAATTAACTGCAAATTCTAGGATTAGTGATAACAGTTTGGCATCTTAACAAACAAAATGTAATGGCAGCATCAAGTCTTTAAGTCAAGCAAAGTAAATGAGTAATATGCTGCATAATTGAAATCAAAGCTTAACGTAACATTTATTTTTAATTTTCTTCTTATTAAAATAACAAGTGCATAGCATTCAAAGATAATAGAGGTAAACAATAAAGGTTACTATTCTAAATATAAGGGTTAGCTTCATAAAATGTGTTAGGAAAACACAGCATATGTAAAAAAAAAAAGCGCTCCTGTCAAAGTTTTTATCCTCTTAATATTGCAAGACTCGTTAAAGGGTTGATTGTGACTTGTAGGATCGCTACTTCCAACAGGTGGCACTATAGAGTTCAAGTCCTCTTTTTCTCTGAAGAGGCAATTTGCATATCCTCTTAATATATTGCTATCATCATATTATATGGCACTGTGTACTTACAATTGATCATTTTTCCCTTCAACTTAGCTAATTCTTCTGTTTTCCATTAGGTTTATGACAGCACATGATTAAAAACTGACTAGCTGAATCATTCTAAGCTGTAGAAAGAAGTCTATTTTCGCTGGAGAGAACAGCCTAGTCATGAATTGATTATGGGAATGTTTTATGCAGATAAAGGAGACTTCCTGTGTCTACCTGCAGAGAAAAGAGCTTACTTCGTTGAAAGGTAAAATAAGCAATTGTAAACACAAAGTGCTTAATAATATGATGATTGCAATATATTAAGAGGATAAAAATTTGATGGTAGTGATTCTTTAACATTGACATT
The DNA here is from genome assembly GCF_032444005.1 of Ranitomeya imitator. Lineage (NCBI taxonomy): Eukaryota > Metazoa > Chordata > Amphibia > Anura > Dendrobatidae > Ranitomeya > Ranitomeya imitator. Next base: position 462,012,082 of record NC_091284.1, read on the forward strand.
AGGCTACATTCACATTTCCGTCTTTCCTCTGCCATCGCAATACGTCGATTTTTGAAAATGCGGGGTCCTGCAAAAAAATTTGCAGGATCCTGCATTTTCCCATAGACTTGTATTAGTGATGTATGTACTCACGTTTTGTCCGCCGGGCACTGGATCCTGCGAAATGTGATGGCCCGTCTTTTGCAAAAAAACGTTCAAGAGAACGTTTTTCTGTACGTTGTATCCATTGTTTCTGACTGCGCATGCCCAGCAGGAAATCTCGCACTCACTCTCTTTCCTCCCCGGGACTACAGACAGAAATGTGATAGGAAAAACTTCCGTCGGTACATTGCGCCGACACTTTGTGAGGGGCGAGTACCGATGCAAATGTGAAAGTAGCCTATAAAGTTGAGAAAGAAACACCATTGTGAGTTGCGATATCGCTTGATTACAGCTTGGTAAAAAACAAAACAATTCATGATATCCAGACAAATGAATCACCCTGTTTAGTCATGCAATTTTGATTACAACTTTGATAACTTTAAATAACATAGTCATCAAATTTTTCCTAAAAATAACATTGAAAAGAAAGGGAAATGAAAGAGAGTGGAAGGAATACTGGTGACAAATGTCTTAATGACAAATAATTATAGATGATCGAACTATTTGAAATTTGAATTTGCTAGTTTTGGCAAATTTTACCTCACAATGTATGTCACTGCAATTTGTTTCATGAAAATTCTCAAGTAGTCCAATGCTTTAACAGCCAGCCCTAAGTTTTGTACTGCCTGTGATATTCCCCTGTGATTGGCTGCACTGTTATGTGATGGGATAGCTGCAGAGCATTATGAGGAAGACTGCCTAGCTGAGCCTGTCATCATTAGCCCCCTCTGTGACTCTTCAGTAGTGTGTGAAATGGCGCCAGTCTTTGTTTGGGCCAATCTATGCAAAATTGAAATGTAAACTGTTTGAGTTAGCAGGTAACTATGAATTTCAGGAAATAAACCTCTTTACCCCAAGGGTGGTTTGCACGTTAATGCCTGGGCCAATTTTTACAATTCTGACCACTGTCACTTTATGAGGTTATAACTCTGGAACGCTTCAACGGATCCTTATGATTCTGAGAATGTTTTCTCGTGACATATTGTACTTCATGATAGTGGTAAAATTTCTTTGATATTACCTGCATTTATTTGTGAAAAAAACTGAAAATTAGTGAAAATTTCACAATTTTCCAAATTTTAATTTTTATGCCCTTAAATCACAGAGTTATGTCACATAAAATACTTAATAAGTAACTTTTTCCACTTCTCTACTTTACATCAGCACAATATTTTTTTGTTAGGGAGCTTTAAGGGTTAAAAGTTGACCAGCAATTTCTCATTTTTACAACACCATTTTTTTTAGGGACTACATAACATTTGAAGTCACTTTGAGGGGTCTGTATGATAGAACATACCCAAGTGTGACACCATTCTAAAAACTGGACCCTCAAGGTGCTCAAAACCACATTCAAGAAGTTTATTAACCCTTCAGATATTTCAGAGGAATTTTTGGAATGTTTAAAAAAATGAACATTTAACTTTTTTTCCCCAAAAATATATTTCAGCTCCAATTTGTTTTATTTTACCAAGAGTAACAGGAGAAATTGGACCCCAAAACTTGTTGTACAATTTGTTCTAAGTATGCTGACACCCCATATCTGTGGGTAAACGACTGTTTGGTCGCATGGCAGAGCTCAGAAGGGAAGGAGCACCATTTGACTTTTCAATGCAAAATTGACTGGAATTGAGATAGGACGCCATGTCGCATTTGGAGAGCCCCTGATGTGCCTAAAACATTGAAGCCATCCCCAAGTCACACCATTTTGGAAAGGAGACCCCCTAAGGAACATATCTAGATGTGTAGTGAGCACTTTGACCCACCAAGTGCTTCACATTATATTATAATGTAGAGCTGTAAAAATAAAAAATCTTATTTTGTCACAAAAATGATCTTTTTTGCCCCCAATTTTTTATTTTCTTAAACATAACAGAAGAAATTGGACCCCAAAAGTTGTTGCGCAATTTGTCCTGAGTATGCTGTTACCCCATATGTGAGGGTAAACCACTGTTTGGGTGCATGGCAGAGCTCGGAAGGGAAGGAGCGCCCTTTGACTTTTCAATGCAAAATTGACTGGAATTGAGATGGGATGCCATATCGCGTTTGGAGAGCTCCTGATGTGCCTAAACATTGAAAACCCGACAAGTGACACCATTTTGGAAAGTAGACCCCCCTAAGGAACTTATCTAGATGTGTGGTGAGCATTTTGAACCCCCAAGTGTTTCACTACAGTTTATAACGCAGAGCTGTGAAAATAAAAATTATTTTTTTTCCACAAAAATTATTTTTTAGCCCCAGTTTTGTATTTTTCCAAGGGTAACAGGAGAAATTGGACCCCAAAAGTTGTTGATCAATTTGTCCTGAGTAAGCTGATACCCCATATGTGGGGGAAACCACCGTTTGGGTGCAATGCCAGAGCTTGGAAGGGAAGGAGCGCTGTTTGGAATGCAGCCTTAAGGTAACGTCACACATAACGATATCGTTAATGATATCGTTGCTTTTTGTGATGTAGCAACGATATCGTTAACAAAATCGTTATGTGTGACAGCGACCAACAATCAGGCCCCTGCTGGGAGATCGTTGGTCGCTGGGGAAAGTCCAGCACTTTATTTTGTCGCTGGATCTCCCGCTGACATCGCTGAATCAGCGTGTGTGACACCGATTCAGCGATGTCTTCACTGGTAACCAGGGTAAACATCGGGTTACTAAGTGCAGGGCCGCGCTTAGTAACCCGATGTTTACCCTGGTTACCGTTGTAAATGTAAAAAAACAAACACTACATACTTACATTCCCGGTGTCTGGTCATGTCCCTCGCCTTCAGCTTCCCAAATTACAGTGTGTGGCAGACAATCCCTGCATGTTGATTGGCTCTGTAAAGAGCGCCAATCATGCTGGGTGGGGACCTGAGCTCCCTCCGAGCAAACCCGGAAATGCTCGGTGCTCGCCGAGTACCACGAGTACAGCAATGCTCGGGCAAGTAACGAGCATTATGGAATATGCTCGCTCAACACTACACCTTTTCCTTGTGATTAAAGCGACATTTAAAAAAGACCCAGGACGTGTCGAAAGGGAAATGCGTCTTGTCGCTCTATATTCTTCTACCCAGCACTTTGGTGAAATATTGTATTATAAGTAGTGTTGAGCATTCCGATACCGCAAGTATCGGGTATCGGCCGATACTTGCGGTATCGGAATTCCGATACCGAGATCCGATATTTTTGTGATATCGGGTATCGGTATCGGAAGTGTAAAATAAAGAATTAAAATAAAAAATATTGTTATATTCACCTCTCCGGCGGCCCCTGGACATCTGCGCGAGGAACCGGCGTCCGGCACGGCTTCTTTCTTCAAAATGCGCGCCTTTAGGACCTGTGGTATGACGTCCCGGCTTCTGATTGGTCGCGTGCCGCCCATGTGACCACCACGCGACCAATCAGAAGCCGCGACGTCATTCCTCAGCTAAAGTCCTAGAATGAGCGCCTTTTAGGACCTGAGGAATGACGTCGCGGCTTCTGATTGGTCGCGTGGCGGTCACATGGGCGGCACGCGACCAATCAGAAGCCGGGACGTCATTCCACAGGTCCTAAAGGCGCGCATTTTGAAGAAAGAAGCCGTGCCGGACGCCGGATCCTCCCGCTGATGTCCAGGGGCCGCCGGAGAGGTGAATATAACAATATTTTTTATTTTAATTCTTTATTTTACACTTTAATATGGATCCCAGGGCCTGAAGGAGAGTTTCCTCTCCTTCAGACCCTGGGATCCATGAGGATACATTCCGATACTTGATGTCCCATTGACTTGTATTGGTATCGGATATCGGTATCGGCGATATCCGATATTATTCGGGTATCGGCCGATACTATCCGATACCGATACTTTCAAGTATCGGACGGTATCGCTCAACACTAATTATAAGTAAATAAAAAAATACAAGCAATCATTTAAAATTTTCTCAGTGCGAGTGCGGCTGATTTCTTGCTATTTGACTTAATTTGGATTATCCAGATCAGCCTGCATTCCTCTCTACCCAATGCTGAGTGCGCACTTTATATCTCTCCATTCGATAAACTGACAGGATGATGTTGAGAACATTTACAATTCGGTCTCAATGCATTCAATTGTATTTGCATTTTTCAGACTATATAGGTATCTTCTTTTTCAGACACGAGTAAAATTGAAGCTCTGATCGCTGGCACTGATAATATCAAGATTACAGTCAGTAGTGAGATTAGGTAACCTTAACAGGTTAAACAGTGGTGTTTTATGGGGAAGATGTGATGGAGCACAGTATGGAGGTTGGAAAGAGTAGGTGAGAGATAATAGAGCGGTCAAAGCATGGGAGGACAGTGTGAGGAGATAGTATTTTTGGAAAAGTGTGAGAAGTGGGCACGGTATTGAAACTAGGCAGTGTGGATGGAACAAAGTGTGAGGAGATTGTATGAGGGACAGTCTAGAAAAAGACTGGAGGACAATGTGAGGGCATAGTACAGAGGGGACAATATGATGGGGAAAGTATGAACAAGGGGTACCGTGTAGAGGCTGCCCAGTATATGGAAGACAAAGGGATAAGAAGCAAGCAGAAGCACAACAGGGCTTTATCAAAGTAAAAAATTAATTAGTAAAAAGGTTATGCTAAACTGGTATTGTGATCATACAACAATATTAGAGCATGGAATCCCAGCTGCAGCAAGTCCACGGGTCATAAGACCAGATGGATATACGTAGAAGGAAAATTCATAGAAGGAAAATTCAGTTCAGCAGGTTGTTTTGTAGTTGTAATAACAATCTTTCTCTTCTCTTCTTTTGCGCTATATCACAATTTATCCCCATGCCTGAGAGACCCCTGAGCTCTGAGTTTATAGAATTTCAGCTGGGATAACACTCAGTTTTCCTACACTATGGTTCATAGTAATGCGCACAACTTAGTATTATGCTGAACTTCAATAATAAATAAATAACATACATAGATCTTACCAGTCAGTTGAATAAACCATGCAATATCCACTCTCAGATACTTCACTCGTCTCCTCTTTTTAATTATAAGAACGATTCCTTCATAATTTGGCAGTACACATTGGAGCACTTGCACTTGGTGGTGTCCTTGGTCTGTATCTCAGCCCTGTTCTGGTACTAGCCACACTTCTCTGCAGATTTCTACTGCAGTTCTAGCACTGTTTTCTTTTTTTCTCACGTTAGGTCACAATGTATCTCAGTAGCTGGGGATCTCAAAAGTTTATATCCATCATATATTATCACATTTTATACACTTAATATATGTATATATTTATTCTTATGTATTTGTAAGTGCTTATTACTATTTATCATTCATGTTTTCTTTTTAATCTGTTATTTTATCCTATTGTCTATACGTAATTTGTTCCTGTATTTTTATAGTTTCCCTTTAAAACCACTAGCGTTGGTTGAAATGGAAACGGACATGATGAAGTTTGACATATCAAGTGTTCCTTTTCTTTTTGTTACCATGATTTGAAACCATCTGTATAAATGTGGCTGTATAAAAAACGGAAAAAAATCTTCAGCTCACCCAAATGGAGTCCAAATTCCAAGAAGAAATCCGAGCAAGGATCAAGCGTGCAGCCAACAGCGTCATGGATACAAAAGAAACTAGGGAGATCCAGCTCCAGGAAAGAGAAATAGTCTCTGATAAAATCCAAAATAGCTTTATTGTCATGAAAAAATTTAAAATGTGGACTCCAATGACAAGTGGTATAACAAAGGAATCACATAGCAGCTCTCACTGCACTGAACGCGTTTCGAACACAGCTGTGTTCTTAGTCCTCAGTATCATACTGGAGCTGGATCTCCCTCGTTTCTTTTGTATAAATGTGACTGTACCCTGCCAACTTGCATAAGGTTTTTGTCTTGAGGAAGAAGTAAGGTATCCTATATACTCGAGTATAAGCCGACCCGAGTATAAGCCGACCCCCCTAATTTTGCCCCAAAAAACTGGGAAAACTTAATGACTCGAGTATAAGCCTAGGGTGGAAAATGCAGCAGCTACCGGTAAATTTCAAAAGTAAAAATAGATACCAATAAAAGTAAAATTAATTGAGACATCAGTAGGTTAAGTGTTTTTGAATATCCATATTGAATCAGGAGCCCCATATAATGCTCCATACAGTTCATGATGGGCCCCATAAGATGCTCCATATTAAAATATGTCCCATATAATGCTGCATAAAGGGTAATAAGGGCCTCATAAGATGCTCCATAGATATATTTGCCCTATATAGTGCTGCACAAGTTTTATGGCCCCATAAGATGCTCCGTACAGTCACTTGCCCCATATAGTGCTGCACAAGTGTTATGGCTCCATACAGATGCTCCACACAGCCACTTGCCCCATATAATGCTGCACAAGTGTTATGGCCCCATTATAGTGCTCCGTACAGCCACTTGCCCCATATAGTGCTGCACAAGCGTTATGGCCCCATACAGATGCTCCGCACAGCCACTTGCCCCTTATAATGCTGCACAAGTATGGCCCCATAAGATCCTCTGCACAGCTACTTGCCCCATATAATGCTGCACAAGCATGGCCCCATAAGATGCTCTGCACAGCCACTTGCCCCATATAGTGCTGCACAAGTATGGCCCCATAAGATGCTCTGCACAGCTACTTGCCCCATATAATGCTGCACAAGCATGGCCCCATAAGATGCTCTGCACAGCCACTTGCCCCATATAGTGCTGCACAAGTATGGCCCCATAAGATGCTCTGCACAGCTACTTGCCCCATATAATGCTGCACAAGTATGGCCCCATAAGATGCTCTGCACAGCTACTTGCCCCATATAATGCTGCACAAGTATGGCCCCATAAGATGCTCTGCTCAGCTACTTGCCCCATATAATGCTGCACAAGTATGGCCCCATAAGATGCTCTGCACAGCCACTTGCCCCATATAGTGCTGCACAAGTATGGCCCCATAAGATGCTCCGCACAGCCACTTGCCCCATATGCTGTGGCTGCCATAAAAAAAAAAATACTCACATACTCACCTCTCTTTGCTCAGGACCCCGGCACTGTCACCTGCTCCTCATGCGGCTCCGTCTTCGGCACTGACGCTCAGCAGAGGGCGCGCACTGACTACGTCACCGCGCCCTCTCACCTGAGCGTCACTGCTGAAGACAGAGCGACACCCGGACCGAGGAGCAGGTGACTATCGCGCAGCGCAGCGCTCCCCCTCCCCGTATACTTACCTGGTCCTGGCACTGCGTCCCTGCTTCTTCCCCGGCGCTGCATCTTCTTCCTGTATTGAGCGGGCAGTGTCACCGCTCATATACAGTAATGAATATGCGGCTCCACCTCTATGGGGGGTGGAGCCGCATATTCATTACTGTATATGAGCGGTGCCATGTGACCGCTCAGTACAGGAAGAAGATGCAGCGCTGGAAGAAGCAGGGACTGCAGGGACCGCGCCGGGAGCAGGTAAGTATAATTACACAGCCCCCGCCCCCCCTCACCTGCCGACCCCCGGGTATGACTCGAGTATAAGCCGAGAGGGGGACTTTCAGCCCCAAAAAATGGGCTGAAAATCTCGGCTTATACTCGAGTATATACGGTACTTCGAAACGCATAGACATTAATAAAACCCACAATTTTACCGCATAAACTTGTGTGCACTTGGATTTGTCCTTTCCTTTCTCCATGACATTTTCCTGCTGAGTATAGGGAAGGACATAGTGTGAGAGGACTGTATGAAGCACTGACACTGAGAAGGAAATTTAAAGAGGGAGCCCAGCATGGAAAGGGGACAGCAATGGGGGGACAGTTTAGAGCACAGTATGCAATGGACAGTATGGGGGGAAAGTATGTGAAGAAGACATAGTATACAGACCGGACAATATAGAGAGAGACATAGTGCGAGGGCATAGTATGCAGAAGGGGCAATGAAAAGAAGTGCGGAGTATGGAAAGATGGCAGCTTGGGACAGACACTTGAAATAGTGACAGTGTTTCATCTATAGCTAAAAAGGGCAGGCAGTGTATCAGATGTAGATAAAAAGGGCAGGCAATGTGGCAGTTATAGTTGAAAAGGGAAAACATTGTGGCAATTATAGCAAAAAATTACAAAAGTATGATAGTTATAGAGATGGGTGGACCCTTGGATGTTCGGGTTCTGCCAAACAGTTAAAAAAAGTTTAGGTTTGGGTACCAGAACAGTACCCGGACCCAAAACCAGACCCGGACCCCATTAACTTGTACCCGAACATTCAATGTTTGCCATGCTGTCATGTGCATGACACTGCCATTGATTGGCGGTAAAATCATTACCACCGGTCAGACAGCCGCAGTTCCTACGCTGTGAAATGACAGTGTGAGCCCGCAGCTGCGATCAGAGGTAGAAAGTTTACTCTCTGATCGCAGCTGTCATTTGACAGCATGGGAACCACAGCTATCTGACCAGCAGTAATGATTGTACCGCTGATCACAAGCAGTGTTTGCCATGCTGTCATGCACAAGACAACGTGAGAAACACTTGGTGTTTAGGGGGCTGAACCTGAACAGTAACATGGACTTCCTGGTGAAGTCTGTGCCCGAACAGTAGGTGTTCGGTATGGAAGCCAAACTTTACTGTTATGGTTCGACCATCTCTAGTTATAGATAATAAGGGAAGAAAGTGGAGGTTATAGCTATTAACAGGGGCAGTGTGATGTTTCTAGCTGATAAGATGTACTCATATAACTATGTAGATGGAAAAATAAAAACAGCTATAGCTCTTGGAAGAAGGAGAGTAAAAAAAACAAAAGTGCCTAAATGGAATATCACCATATTGGGAAAGGGTTAAAGCCCAAGGTTTATATTTTGATGCATATGATATTATCTGTGGATCTGCTGCAGCTGATGCTCACATTTCATGCTTTCTAAATGGATGCATCAGGTTAATTTAATATGAGTAGATCCTTATTATGTCTACCGGATAGGACTCTATTTGTGCTGATTTCTCCTACAGCCCCTTTGATTGATAAATGTTACTCTAGTAAGGGACAAGAGTTCATTTCTGGCCTAATTTATACTACTTTAGTAGCATACAATGGGTGCGGAAAGTATTTAGAACCCTTTGCTCAGTATTGAGTAGAAGCACCCTTTTGAGCTAGTACAGCCATGAGTCCTCTTGGGAATGATGCAACCAGTTTTTCACACCTGGATTTGAGGATCCTCTACCATTCCTCCTTGCAGATCCTCTCCTCTTCCATCAGGTTGGAAAGTGAACATTGGTGGGCAGCCATTTTCAGGTCTCTACAGAGATGCTCAATTGGGTTTAGTTCAGGGCTCTGGCTGAGCCAGTCAAGAATAGTCACAGAGTTGTTCTGAAGCCACTCCTTTGTTATTTTAGCTGTGTGCTTAGGGTCATTATCTTGTTTTGAAAGTGAACCTTCGGCCAAGTCTGACGTCCAGAGCACTTTGCAAGAGGTTTTCCTCCAGAATAACTCTGTACTTGGCCACATTCATGTTTCCTTCAATGACAAACAGTCATCCTGTCCCTGGTGCTGAAAAACACCCCATAGCATGATGCTGCCACCACCATGTTTCACTCTTGGAATAGTATTGGGCAGATGATGAGCAGTGCCTGTTTTTTCCCACACATACCACTTACAAATATTACCAAAATGGTCTATCGTTGTCTCATCAGACCAGAGAATCTAACTTCTCATAGTCTGGGAGACCTTCATGTGTTTTTTAGCAAACTCTATGTGGGCTTTCCTATGTTTTGCACTGAGGAGAGGCTTCTGTCAGGCCACTTTGCCATAAAGACCTGACTGGTGGAGGGCTGCAGTGATAGTTGACTTTGTGGAACTTTCTCACATCTCCCTACTGCATCCCTGGAGCTCAGCCTCAGTGATCTTTGGGTTCTTCTTTAGCTCTTTCTCCAAGGCTCTTCTCCCATGATTGCTCACTTTGGCTGGACAACCAGATCTAGGAAGACTTCTGTTGGTCCCAAACTTCTTCGATTTAAGGATTAAGGAGGCCACTGTGCTCTTAGGAACCTTGAATACTGCAGAAATTCTTTTGTAACCTTAGCCAGGTCTGTGCATTGCCACAATTCTGTCTCTAGCTCCTTGGCTAGTTCCTTTGACCTCATGATTCTCATTTGGTCTGACATGCACTGTGAGCTCTTATATAGACAGGTGTGTGCCTTTCCAAATCAAGTCCTATCAGTTTAATTAAACACAGCTGGACTCCAATGAAGGAATAGAACCATCTCAAGGTGGATCGATCACAAGGAAATGGACAGCATGTGACTTAAATATGAGTGTCTAAGCAAAACGACTGAATACTTATGACCATGTGATTTTTCAGCTTTTCTTTTTTAATAAATATTCAAAAAATGTCTAGATTTCTGGGGGGGGGGGGGTCAGTCAAGATGGCGTGCAGAGTGTACATTAATGAGAAAAAAAATGAACTTTTTTGAATTTACCAAATGGCTGCAATGAAACAAAGAGTGAAAAATTTAAAGGGGTCTGAATACTTTCCGTACCCAATGTAAATTAGCAGTGATTAGAAGGGCATGTTTGATCTTGCCCTATCCCGTCCCAGCTACACTTGCTTTTCTAAAATATTGCATGGATGACCAGAATTCGTGCCAAAATTCCAAAAGTTACAAATTGTTTGAGCAACTTCCAGTTGTGCAAACATTTGAAGGTGTTTTTACCCCTAAATTGTGGTGAAAACTCATTTATGAATCAGGCCCTAATTGTTTTATTATTATAATTCAACTTTTTTTGTTTGTCCATGAGCAGGGTATTACATTTATTATCCACACTACTCCCTCACTTCAGTTATCACTTCATTCTTCTGCCTCTGACAGTGCAATTATATATCCATACCTCTATTAATTGCTTGTAACATTAACGCATGAAATATCACAGTAAAGTAAAAAAATGACAGCTCTTTATGAAAGATAGAGCAGAAGAAATTACTACATGATTAAATATTAAAGACTTAGCTGCGAAAGCTAGAACCAAAGTAAGCCAGATATACTATATAGCTTTTTAATCCTTGAATGGGTACCGTGAGTTCAAACTTTTTATAGCAATTGATGTCTATTTACCACTAACAGTAACTTTGCTAAAGGTAATTACAAATGAAAACGCTTTCTGAGTGTGGACTGCATGCCAAGAGACAAGTTAGGTAATGTATTCAGCTGATAACCCACATATTAATAATGTGCCATTGTGGGAGTGGAGTGTCTCTCTGCAGGGAATGAGCATGAACTGGAAAGGAAACTGAAAAAGAAACATTTTAAGAATAAAGCTCAAACAGCAGACATTCTCATCAGTAGAAGTCAAGTAAACAGAGCACAGGAGGATCAGTGAAGTCACTAATTACAGTATTTAAAGGTTTACTCTTTTTTTTTGCATCTCAGAAAAGTACTTTAAGTGACACTTAAAAAATATGAAGAAATGTTTAACATTATAAAACCTCAGTAAATGAAGTGAAGCTGACAAGAGGCAAAGCGGCATAACGATTTGCTTATACTGTTTGTCTTTCACCATTTTATTATAGGAATCGGCATATCCCACATTATTATTATTATTATTTATTTATATAGCAACATTGATTCCATGGTGCTGTACATAAGAAGGGGTTACATACAAATTACAGATATCACTTACAGTAAGCAAACTAAGGCTAGGGTCACATTGCGTTAGTGCAATCCGTTTGGCGCTAGCGGATTGCGCTAACGCAATGTTTTTAACGGGGCCGCGTCCCAGGGTCGCGGTAACGTCCCCGCTCGCGCAGATCCCCGATCTGCGAGAGCGGGGAACGGACCGCGGGTGCGCCTCGGACGCTGCAAGCAGCGTCCGCGGCGCGTCAGGAAATACTGCTGTGCGTTCCCATTGCCGTGAATGGGCTCGCTAACTGACGCGTTGCACGGCGTTAATTTCGCCGTGCAACGCTGTCCGTTAGCGCGTTCCCATTAACGCAATGTGACCCTAGCCTAACAATGACAGACTGATACAGAGGGGTGAGGACCCTGCCCTTGACGGCTTACATTCGACAGGATGATGGGGAAGGAGACAGTAGGTTGAGAGTTCCAGTAATTCCAGTGGTGTTGAGGTGGCATCGTGGTCATTGCAGGTTTTCCTGAAGAGATGGATTTTCAAGTTTTGTCCGAAGGATTCAAAGGTGGTGGATAATCAGAGGTTTTGGGGCACAGAATTCTAGAGGATGGGTGATTTTCAGGAGAAGTCTTGGAAGCGATTGTGTGAGGAATGAATAACTATGGGATAGAGAAAGAGATCTTGGGAGAAATGGAGACTACTTGAGGGAAGATATTGGGAATTAGTTTGGAAATATACAGGGAAGACAGGTTATGGATGGCTTTGTAGGTCAGTGTTAGCAGTTTGAACTGGATACACTGGGGAATTGGAAGCCAATGAAGGGATTTGCAGAGGGGAGAAACGGAGGAACATTGATGAGAGAGATGAACTAGTTCAGCATCAGAATTAAGAACAAACTGGAGAGGTGCGAGAGTGTTAGCAGGTAGGTCACAGAGGAGGATGTTGCACTAGACAAGGCGGGAGATGATGAGGGCATGCACAAACATTTTAGTAGATTGTGGGTTGAGGAAAGGATGAATTCTGGAAATATTTTTAGTTAGAAGTAACTGGAGGTGGAGACAGCTTGGATGTGCTGTTTGAAGGACAGGGTTGGTCAATGGTTACTCTGAGGCAGCAGATTTCCTGTACAGGGGAAAGTGTGGTGTCATTTATTGTGTTGGAAGGATCAGGTAGGGAAGATATGTGAGATGGAGGGAAGATAATGAATTCAGATTTGTCCACATTGAGCTTGAGGATGCGAAAGGAGAAGAAGAAGGATATGGCTGATAGAAACTCTGGGATTCTGGACAGCTGAGAGGTGACATCTGTGCCAGAGTGGTAGATCTGGGCCAGAGAGGTAGATTTTTTTTAACAACTACAGTAGAACAAGGAGAAAGGCATTGGATTATCTCTTGAGCTGCTGACTTATTGCCAGATATAAATGGTGTGCTTTCTATAATAACACTTTTATTTATTATAATTGTTTAACATCCTTCATCTTGATCTAAACCATGGCGACTTGATGGATGATCAATCTGTAGGAAGATCGATCTTGTGCAAACCTAGATAGGTCCATCAGTAACTTCTCCACTGCTATCTTGATTGTTTCAAGCCTTCGGTCTTCCTCTTTGCATTTTTTCCTTCTATTCTCCTAACTATGATGTCCTTCAGTGATTGTTCTCTTTGTATGATGTGTCCAAAGAAGACAAGTTTTAGCTTTACCCTTGAGTGGCATGTCTGGCTTGATTTGTTCCACAGTAATAACTATGTTTAGAAAATTACATAATACAGGATAAATGTGTATGGGCCATTCCCACTTTTGACCCTAAATCCAAATACCATATAATAAGAAAAATAATATGAAGATTGATTTGTATTACTATTGTGACATTTTGGTAAGGGAGGAAGGTTGAAAAACAGAAAAAAATATTGGAGGAGATTTACTTATTCTTCAGACTTGGTTTTACACAGTTTAGAAGTAGTGGTGAGTGAATTTGTTCAGAACACGATCGCCAAACATCTGCATGAATATGGCACATTCGGATTTGGGATATGAAGCACAAGCAAAATTTTATGAAATCCGAAAAAATCACTAACAACGGTAAGTAAAAGTGCAGGAAAATATTTGCATTGCCAAAAAAGTATTTTCAGCACTTTAGCAACAATAATGGTGGTGTACCATGAGAGTTTGCCATGTGTTTGAACAGGGGAGGGGGTTTGCAGATGTGGCACCCCTAGGGGTATTTGCCACAAAAATAGTTACTGACAGTAAATACAAATACTAAAATAGCAAGACTGCACTACCACCTCCGGCCAGAAGGGGGAGCTCCAGAGACTCCCCTTGATCCATTCTGGTCTGAGAGAAGAAATGGCAGTTGGGCTAAGGAGCTGATAGTGAGAGGTCATACAGCTGAATTTCTAACAGCCCTATGACGGTTTCCAGGCCCAAATCACATACAGCAGCAGGGCCACACAGAAATTGCGCACAATAAGAGGCGAAGACCCCGGCAGGGTCAAAGTAACTCAGAGTTCCCATACAGACTCCGGTGACAGGACTGGTTGTAAATCCTTTTTTGTTAAAGTAAACTGGTTAAACGTTTCAGTGCCTCAGTCTTTCATTTGGACAATAGCCATCTATCCAGGATTGGGATCATCACCGCTGGGAGAACCTGCTGGTGATCAAGTAAGTGCCTGTTCCCTCACGATACCCTTTACACTGTGCATTGCCTGAGGCCACAGCACCGGGTCAAGCCACCCGTGACATCCCCCTCAAGAGACAGACCCCATTGGTCCGGTGCTGGGTACCCCGGTCTCCTGGGCGTCACAATTGGCGTCACGAACAGGATAGAGCCAGCCCATATACCGGGTATTGTGTGCCATGATTGGAGCCCAAAACTTTGAAAACTTGGATGAAAAATCGTGAAAATTGACTTTATTAAAGAAAATTCCATTTCCCATTAAAAACTATTGAAAGTGACTTTTCCCCATTGGTTATAATGGAGTGAAGATGGCCGCCATCCCCTGAGGTAATCACCTCATAACCGTTAGGCGCGAGACTGTTAATTGAGCTACGCCATTACCTGAGCCCCAGTCTAACTGAAAAACTTCAGAATCCGCCATTACAGAGCGCGCGGCGGGCGGGAGCAGCAGGGGGCGTGTCATTGTGGGCGGCACCAAGCTGAGCGCTCTGACGTCAGAGCAAAAGGAAAACCAATCCTGCTGCACAGCAGAACGAATCTACACTATCCCGACGGAAGCGGAGGACCGGAAGGGTCCGGATTAACTAAGGGGGCACAGTATGTCGCAGCACGGAGACGCCGCAGCACCCGGCGGCGCTAATGCAGCTGAAAGACAGAGTGTCGATAGAGCGTCTGGTAGCGCAGCGGTGCAAGGAGTGGCGCCCATCATGCCGGTGCTGATGCCATATACCCCAGGTGGCCCGTGGCTTCCAATGTATGAAGGTGAGCCTAATACCCTTGACGATTTCAGAGAAAAGATGCTGGCCCATTTTAACATGTTCCCCGTGGGTGAAGTTCAGCGTGTTAGTCTCCTGATGATGCAGTTAAGTGGCCATGCTAAGCGAGAAGTCACAGCATGGGCAGCTGATCTAAAAGGCACTGTTGAACGCATATTTGCTGGATTAAAAGCTACATTTGAAACCACTGCCAGCAGCAAAGCTAAAATACGATTCTTTAATTGCAAACAAAAAGTTAATGAGGGCGTGAGAGACTTTGCCTTAAACCTGCAGGAAGCCCTTAAATCACTTACACTGGCTGAACCCATTTTTAACACCGGAGCGGATAAACTGCTAAGAGATCAATTTATGGAGGGACTCTACACCCCTTCTCACCAGGGGCATGTGAGCATGCTTGTTTTTAAGAACCCTGAATTGACATTTGCCCAATTAAAGGAGAGCGCTATACGTCTCCAGCTGGCAGAGGCACCTCGGGATCAGGATCCTGCGCAACCCATGGCAGAGGCACCTCAACAACAGGGAGTGCAAGTAACATCAGCTATGTCCGGGGCCATTGCTAAGCCCCTGGGGCCCAGTACTAATGAGGCTCTTCAACAAAAGCTTGACTCTGTAACTGATGTTGTTGCTTCAATGGCTAAAACCATGCAGGAGATGAGAGGACCCAAGATGGAGTTGGCAAACTGTAGAGAGGATGTTCCATGGATGAGACCCCGGAAATACCCGACATGGAGAGGACGACCCCGCGACCGCTACCAACCGGATGGACAGCCCATTTGCTGCCATTGCCAGCAGCCAGGCCACTTTGCACGAGATTGTGATTTAAACGGGAATCCCCTGGGAATGCGGGCCGCTTCACAGGAATGAACTTTCAAGGCCCAACACCCTGGCACGACAGGTACATCGGAGGACGACCCATTATCCCTATCGTGCTGGACGGAATTCCCCTCAACGCTTTGCTGGACACAGGTTCCCAGATTTCATCTATACCGTATATCCTTTATAAGAGGTACTGGGCTGATGCAGATATTGATAAAGGGCCCTCTGATGTTGAACTAGATATATGGGCCAGTAATGGTAAGTTGGTACCGAAACTAGGATTCAGGGAGATGACCATAAAGATTGGTAAAGTAGAATTGAAGAAACAGGGTATAATTGTTGTTGATGTTGACCGGCGGAACTGTGAACCAACTGTATTGATAGGAATGAATGTGTTAGAGAACTGCTTTTCCAAAGTTATTTCTGTCTTACAGCAAATTGCTGAAACTGCCCAATCCTGCCAGCAGAGAGTTCTCCAAAGGGAAATAAAAGTATTGATGTTAAGGCAACAGGTAGAAGTAGCAGGTGGAGAAATCGGCAGTGTGAGGGTAAGTGATCCAACGTCTATTGTAATCCCACCAAAAACAGAAATGCTGGTATGGTGTAGAGCAGCCATTGGTACTAAGGGACGAGATTATCAAGCCTTAATAGAACCAGTGTACACCGACAGCAGGCCCACTATACTCACAGCACGAGGGGTAGTCGAGGTAAACCGGGGACGAGTGCCGGTACGATTTTTGAACTGTGGAGAGGAAGAGGTCACTTTGCCAAGGTATGCTACAGTGGCAAAGCTATATACTGTTGACAACAATGCCATCACAACCATTGAGCCCTTAGAACCAACCTGTCAGGTGGAAGTCAACGGCTCAGATGGAGAATTGGAGGATTGGTGCCAACAGCTACACGTGGGCATAAATTCAACACCTACCCATCAAAAACAAGGGGTGTATAGGCTAGTGACGGAATATGAACAAGTCTTCAGTAAACAACACCCATTGGACTTCGGACGGATAGAAGGGGTAGAACACACAATCCACACCGGTGGCCATCCCCCAATAAAAGAAAGATATAGACCCATACCGCCCGCTCACTATCAATGTGCAAAAGATATACTGAGGGAGATGAAACAGGCCGGGGTAATAAGAGACAGCTGTAGCCCCTGGGCGGCCCCTCTAGTGATTGTCAAAAAAAAGGACGGAACCATGAGAATGTGCGTAGACTACCGGCGGATTAATAACATCACCCATAAAGACGCCTACCCCTTGCCTAGGATAGAAGAGTCCTTGACTGCTTTGAAATCTGCTAATTATTTTTCCACCTTAGACTTAACAAGCGGGTATTGGCAAGTCCCTGTGGCTGAGAGAGATAAGGAAAAGACGGCATTCACCACACCAATGGGTCTATGTGAATTTAATCGCATGCCGTTCGGACTCTGCAATGCATCCGGTACCTTCCAGCGGCTGATGGAATGCTGCCTCGGACACAAGAACTTTGAGACCATCCTCCTGTACCTAGATGATGTGATCGTCTACTCAAAGACTTACGAACAACACTTAAAAGACCTGGCAGAAGTGTTCGAAGCCTTATCCAGGTATGGCATGAAAATCAAGCCATCCAAATGTCACCTTCTCAAGCCAAAGGTACAGTACCTGGGACACATCGTGAGTTCGGAGGGAGTAGCACCGGATACCGAGAAAATAAGCGCCATAAGGGATTGGCCAAGACCTACCAACGCAAAAGAAGTGAGGCAATTCCTGGGATTGGTGGGTTACTATCGCAGATTTATAAAAGGATTTACCAAATTGGCAGCACCCTTGCAAGACGCCTTGGTAGGGCAGACGAAGAAACCTTCAAACCGAAACCCTCCTTTTCAGTGGAACGATGAAAGGGAAGACTCCTTTGAACAACTAAAGAAGGCACTAACCGGAGAAGAGGTTCTGGCATACCCAGATTACCATCAACCTTTCATCCTCTACACTGATGCCAGTAATGTGGGACTAGGAGCGGTGCTGTCACAAAAGCAAGAAGGTCGGGAGAAAGTCATCGCCTTTGCAAGTAGAAAGCTCCGGCCTACTGAAAGAAATCCAGAAAATTATAGCTCCTTCAAATTGGAACTACTGGCAGTAGTTTGGGCTGTGACGGAACGTTTCAAACACTATCTGGCCGCTGCAGAATTTATTGTCTATACTGACAACAATCCGTTGATCCACCTGGACACAGCCAAATTAGGTGCGTTAGAACAGCGATGGATAGCCCGGTTATCTAATTACAACTTCAAGATCAAATATCGAGCAGGTCGCAAGAATGGAAATGCCGATGCCCTATCCCGGATGCCACACTTGAGAGATGTAGAAGAAGAAACGGGGGAGCTTGAAGAAATTGAACTACCAGCCTTCCATCATCCCAAGGCAAAACATCATCAGTCAAGTACCTATCAGAAACAACAAGAGGTGAATTTTAATCCGTTAGCACACCATAGATGGGCTGACACCCAAGACAGCAATCCGGCTGTGAAGTTGGTGAAGGAACTGTTAACTGACCAAAGTGCATATCCCGATGAGGATGCCTCAGAAGAGACGCATCAACTCTGGAAAGAGAGAGGCAAAATGTTCCTGTATCAAGAGAAGCTCTGTAGAAGGTACACCAATCCGAAAACACATGAATTGGTTTGGCAGATTATCGTGCCTAAACAAGATGTCAAGATGGTCCTCGAAGCTTACCATAATGGTGCTGGTCACTTCGGTTGGAAAAAGTTAGAAGTACTTCTAAGAGAAAGATTTTATTGGGTCGGGATGAGAAAATCAATCGAACAGTGGTGCAGAAATTGTGGCCCGTGCAACCTCAGAAGAAACGACCAAAAGAACCAAAGAGCACCACTGCAGCCCATAATCACCAAACAACCACTTGAACTTGTAGCCATAGACCACGTGAAGTTAATACCAAGCCGGTCCGGCTATGTCTATGCCTTGACCATCGTGGACCATTATTCACGCTTCTTGGTAGTAGTACCCGTAAAAGATCTGACAGCAAAAACAGCAGCCAAAGCGTTCCAAACGTACTTTTGTAGACCCCATGGATAT
Source organism: Ranitomeya imitator (assembly GCF_032444005.1). Classification (NCBI taxonomy): domain Eukaryota; kingdom Metazoa; phylum Chordata; class Amphibia; order Anura; family Dendrobatidae; genus Ranitomeya; species Ranitomeya imitator. The sequence goes on from NC_091284.1 coordinate 462,031,104, forward strand.
CCGGAACAGGTTCTCACCGACCAAGGTACAGCCTTTGAATCAGAGATCTTCAGAGAATTCTGTAATATGTATGGTTGCAAAAAGATCCGGACGACGGCCTATCATCCACAAACAAACGGCTTATGCGAGAAGATGAACCATATTGTAATAGACCTACTAAAGACTTTACCTGAGACAGAAAGGAATCAATGGCCAGAGAAATTGCCTGACTTGGTGGATCTGTATAATCATGTCCCGGTGAACTCCACCAACTGCACCCCAGCTTACCTTATGCGTGCAAGACCCGGCCAATTACCAAACGATCTAGAAATGGGAATTCTGAAACCAGACGCAGAAGTTCAAGACTCCAATTGGGATATCATACGGCAAAAGCAGTATCGCCAAGTGCAAGAGAGTGTGGAAAGAAGCCTTCAGCAAACTAGAGAAAGACAAGAGCGAACTTTCAACCAGAATGCTCTAGCGACCCCATTAAGACCGGGTGACCAAGTGCTCAAGAGAAATCGTTGAACCAATAAACTGGACAATCAGTGGGAAGCCGTACCCTACACAGTTTTACCAACAAGAGTGGATAATCCTAAAATGTGTCTCATTAGCAAAAACGGAGGCTTAACATCTGTACTAGTGTCAAGAGACAATCTTAAATTATGTCCGGAAGCATTGAAAGAACCAGACGTTGTCCAGCCAGAACCAGAAGTTATTCAACCCATACAGGTTCAACCAGTAAAGGAAAAAGAAGAGGAAGTGTATCACACCTGTATAGGAGACTTTCCCAAAACCCTACTAACATACCATGGTGCAGTAGTGGTTCCCATGGTGGCCTTTTACCCAACACCGAACCCAATACCAGAAGTCCCAAGACAGGAAGAGGCTGACCCCGTACTACAGGAGGTTCCAGGCCAGGAAGAGCAGATTCCTGGTCAGAGTAATCCCATTCACGGTGGACTTGCCAACTCCATAGTCGTGGAATTATCTTTAGCAGAGCGGGCAGATACTACATCCGCAGTAGACAGTAGTACACCACATGAAGAGACACCGCTATTACGTAGATCACAGCGTAGTACCCAGGGTCAATTACCAGCCAGGTATGCAGATTACCAACTATAAAACTCATAATGTGAATTGTATATATGTTATGTCGTATATAGTTAAACAGAAAATGTAGTATAGTCATTGTTATCAGTCTGCAACATTTAAGCCCAGTGCCTACAGAGACTTGTCTGTATGAACTTCTTGCATATTCTTGAACTTGTTATCAGCCCGGAGGCACTAAATCAAAGCTCCGTAAAGACTGCTTTTTGAACTTTGCTTTTTGCTCTTTTTGAACTTTCTTTAGACTTTATATTGACAACTCCGTTGGAAAAATGGAACTAAATTCCTGGACACAAAGTGCAGTGCCTTTCCTAGTACCTTCAAGGATAGGACTGTATTAATGGACGCTATTTGAAGTGACTTTTTACAGAACTCTATTTTTGTTTCCTTGAGTGGTTTTTGTAACTTTTCATTTTTAAGACTCTGTACATATTAATTGTTATTTCAAAATGTTATCGTCCCACAGTCCCGGAGTACTGTTCTTAACTAAGGGGGAATGTGGCACCCCTAGGGGTATTTGCCACAAAAATAGTTACTGACAGTAAATACAAATACTAAAATAGCAAGACTGCACTACCACCTCCGGCCAGAAGGGGGAGCTCCAGAGACTCCCCTTGATCCATTCTGGTCTGAGAGAAGAAATGGCAGTTGGGCTAAGGAGCTGATAGTGAGAGGTCAAACAGCTGAATTTCTAACAGCCCTATGACGGTTTCCAGACCCAAATCACCGGCCTGAGGAGAAGAGGGACAGAGAAAAGGGACATTGTGAGAACCGGGTAGCATTAATCACTACCCAGAACAGGCGCAAAGACGGATACCGGATCCGTGGCTGTATTCATTATATAATACAGCAACCGGAAAAACGTGAGGTGATATCAGCTTCAGTAGGGCCGGACGCAGCAACAGACACAGAGTTCAGCTGTACTCCCGGAGGGGGTAAGCCGATAAAAGGACTCGGGTTGCCCGTCGAACCAGGACCCGGAGGGGACAGATTGGGCCGGCAGCCAGTTCACATACAGCAGCAGGGCCACACAGAAATTGCGCACAATAAGAGGCGAAGACCCCGGCAGGGTCAAAGTAACTCAGAGTTCCCATACAGACTCCGGTGACAGGACTGGTTGTAAATCCTTTTTTGTTAAAGTAAACTGGTTAAACGTTTCAGTGCCTCAGTCTTTCATTTGGACAATAGCCATCTATCCAGGATTGGGATCATCACCGCTGGGAGAACCTGCTGGTGATCAAGTAAGTGCCTGTTCCCTCACGATACCCTTTACACTGTGCATTGCCTGAGGTCACAGCACCGGGTCAAGCCACCCGTGACATCCCCCTCAAGAGACAGACCCCATTGGTCCGGTGCTGGGTACCCCGGTCTCCTGGGCGTCACAATGAGCTCAGAGGCGCAACGTTCTTGTAAACAGTCTTTTTTTTCCCTCTAACTTGGTGTGCACACTACGGCTAGCTAATCAGGGCACAGGAACCAGCCACAATGTCCTGACACAACGGCTTGTGTCACTGGCTGCTGAAATTACATGTCCCTTTCCATATAAATAGCTGACAGCTTGTTTTAGTGCCATTTTGACACTGTAACAGGGCAGAAAGCCTGCTCCTGATGCTGCACTGTTAGCAGCAAGAGTTTATCTAGTTAGCTAGGTGGTTGTATGTCAGTCAGATAGTCTAGCTAGCTAGTGTCCAGTGTGGATAGTAAATTTACCTTCCAGCACCTATTTTTTGGCCATTACTGAGGTCCACAGATAAAGCCGGCAGGCACTTGTCCTACAAGTGTGTTGTGCACTGGTTCTATTGTGCTCAATGCATGAGTATAGCATTCAAAATAATATAAATAATATTTTTTCACTAGCTAAATGTGAAAAAGCCTGCTATATCCCAGCTACGTGGTTATATATCACCATAGTGTAGCTAGCTAGTGTTCAGTGTGGCTGTTAAATTTACTTTCCAGCACTTTATTTTGGACATTACTGAGGTCCACAGACAAAACCAACAGGGCACATGTATTACAAATGTGTTGTGTACTGCTTCTACAGTGCTCCATGCATGCGTATAACATTCTAGTAAAAAAAATACAGTAGCTAAATGTGAAACAGCCTGCTGTATCCCACCTTTTCATTTTGTGCTGCGGTAAAATGAAACTGCCTGCAGACCTAAGGCACATTAAAAAAAATTTAATTTTTGAGTTGCAAAAAGTTAGACAACCAGTCATATCACACTTTGTCATTTTGTTGGGTTAAAATTAAGCTGTAGAGGCCTGATCAAGAGGCATAAAGCAGGGGACCTGGCTTTCAAATAGTTTGCTGCATCTAGTGTGTTATAGAGGCCTGATCCATAGGTCACAAAAAATCCTTCTGTTCCTAGTGTCATAAAGTAGAGGACCTGACTTTCAAATAGTTTGTAGCATCTAGTGTGTTATAGAGGCCTGATCCATAGGTCACAAAGTAGAGGACCTGACTTTCAAATAGTTTGTAGCATCTAGTGTGTTATAGAGGCCTGATCCATAGGTCACAAAAAATGTTTCTGTTCCTAGTGTCATACAGTAGGGGACATGACTTTCAAATAATTTGTATCAGGCCTCTATAATACATTAGATGCTACAGAGGCCAGAAACATTTCTTCTGTACCTAGTTTCATACAATAGACGACCTACTTTAAAATAGTTTGCAGCATCTAGTGTGTTATAGAGGCCTGATCCATAGGCCACACAATATCTTCTATTCCTAGTGTCATACAAAAGGGGACCTAACTTTTAAATAATTTGTAGCATCTAATGTGTTATAGAGACCTGATACAGAGGCCACGAAAAATTCTTCTGTTACTAGTGTCATATAGAAGAGGACCTGACTTTCAAATAGTTTGCAGCATCTAGTGTGTTATAGAGGCCTGATCCAGAGGCCACCAAAAATACTTCTGCTCCTAGCGTCATACAGTAGGAGACCTGACTTTTAAATAATTTTTGATTAAAAATAGCATAAAAGCCATTCCACCATCGTCAAGGTGCCCCTGATTGGGACAGAACCTACACTATCTAATAATAAAAACCTTACTATGTGTGAAAGTTGTCCTCAGTGTTTGAATAAGGGCAGACAAAAGGACCAGGTCCAAATCTATGGACACCAGTCTCTAGAAGATTTTAAATGTAATTACCAGCTCAGGAAAGGGAGGCCACTCCACGGTTTGCCCAAAATGCAGAAATACAGAGAAAAAAACACAAACATTGAGCTTGGATTAAGTTGGTATACATGCAGCACATAAACGCATGTTAACATTTTTTATTTATTTAGTTACAGCAGGGTTTTTTGCTCATTTTATTTCTTTTAAATAGTTTGTAGCATCTAGTGTGTTATAGAAGCCTGATACAGAGGCCACAAAAATTATTTTGTTCCAAGTATCATACCGTATGGAACCTGACTTTCAAATTGTTTATACAAAAAAAGAGGTTGCACTCTATTGTGCTAAAGCATGTTAATGTGAAATACATGAAATATGAATAGCAATACAGCTGTTGAATATTAGGAAAAAAAATGAGACTCTTGGCATAGAATTTGGCCAAATTATATCTGCCCATCAATCATCGTCAAGGCGGTCTCAGAGACTGATGGGTCCCTACGTGTGTGAATGCCTCTCTTAGGCTGATATCTGATTACCTGTAATTAAAATCACCACATGTTGAAGGGTGGAGTGCTTGTTCAGTAAACTAACATACAAATGGCAAAAAACTGACTGGCACATTCTGAATAGTGTGAATGGGTGCATACCAGTTTTTTTGCATATTGTTTAAGGAGGTAACTCCTCCTGTTATGTACTTATTCACACTAGTCTGACTGTACCAGTCAGTTTTTTTTTTAAATTTCAAATTGTTTATAGCATAACTTCTTAGTCATACAAGCCTCATCAATTCTCAAACAATTCTTTTTTCTGTGACTAACACATTACAGCACACCGTATTTCAACTTGGAATTTACTGTCAGTGAAATTCAGCTGTTTGCAGATATGGTGCAATGTTTAAAATCTAATTTTTTGTTGCTAATACTGTGCTCCTACCACACTATCTGAGCAACATGACTGGGAAAATGTGAGGTCGTGGTGGAAGGGAAATTAGGCTTGGTGTTCAAGGTGTACATGGGGTAGTTGGTAATTTTTGTGAAAGCACTAGTAAAGCAATGTTACATCCTATGCAAAGACTACTGACAACTGACTGTTACTGGACAGGCTACACCACTACCTTTCTTTGGCAGATGCACAGCAGTACGCCTTGTTGATGATGCCCAGAAAGAGCATGTACTCGAGTGGATGACAAGTGTAGCTTCAAGTGGCCTCTCCTCTTCTTCCTCCACCTCAACATCACACTCAGTACAGTCCACAGAGGTGGCACCCAAATTCCCCTTGCTTCCCCTCATGTCCCAATTCTCCAACAGTACAAATGACTGTACAGAACCACAGATGGGTGAGTCATCAGAAATGTACTTAAAAGATTCACAAAGTCAAGAGGAGGAAATCTGCACAGATGCACAAACATTTTTTAACTTGGAGTCGGGGCAGGACGAAGTGGGGTCTGTGCAGCATCCTGACCCTCTTCATCAGATATTAATCCCTGGGGGTGATCCTGATGAGACTCAGATATCTGAGGCTCACGTGGACTGTACTGTGTTTTCAGGGCAAGAGGAGGAGGTAGGTGACTCCAAGGACAAGGAATGTGATAACACAGAGGATGATGATGATGATGAGGTGCTACATTCCAGTTGGTGTGAACATAGACGCACACAGCTGATTATGTCATTTGAGGAGGAAGACTAGGAGGTTGCATTGCGCCATACATCACAAACACACAGTGATACAGCCACGATGAGCAATGCATCCTCAGCCACAACTGTGCCTGTGACCAACAGCATCCACGGGTCTACAGCTCGCAGGGATGGCAAGGGTTGCCTAGCCTGGATATTTTTGGATACTGCAAAGGATGAGCCAATTCACGTAATCTGCCAACATTGTATAAAAAAATTTAGTCGAGGTAAACAGTGTAATAATTTGACTTCTACATGTATGATCCTTCACATGCACAATCAATATGCTTTAATGTGCAAATGCCAATGGGCAAAAATGAAGAACAGTGGACCTCAACAATCATCAGCTGTCCCATCAATCACATCTGCTGCTTCTTCCTCCTTCTCTGTTACTGTGCCAACTATTGAGATGCAGGTCTTCGACCACAGAACCTAGGGTTCTTCAGCTGTAATGGAAGTGGACACGCCTGCTGTTTTTGACCAATCTCAATGAACGAGCACACCACAAATTTCTCAATCCACCATAACATCTCCCCATGCACCTCACTCATGGCCTAGGAGTTTTTCCGGTTCATCGTACTCCGCCCTCTTTCAGCACTGCAGCCATCCCACGGTTCCAAAGTTGTGGTCACATAAAAGATTGTTTCCTCCTATGCATGACAAAGCTAAGAGGTTGAGCTCCATCATCTCCAATCTGTTGGCCACGGAAATGCTGTCTGGTAGATACAGATGGTTTTTGAAAGCTGATGGCTGTCGCAGTCTCCCAGTAACAATTGCCCAGTCACCTGTTGGTCCCAATTATACTATTTCTACTGTGGTGAAATTGATGCCACTTTTGTGGCATCTGACACTAATTTTTTAGAAATGTGAACACTTCTGGTTGGGTGTCCATTTACTGGACTGCGTGTAGTGGAAGACCTGTTGGTCCCTATTATACTATTTCTACTGTGGTGAAATTGATGCCACTTCTGTGGTGTCTGCCAGTAATTTTTGGAAATGTGAACACTCCTGGTTGGGTTTCCTTCATGCGTGCTGCCTGTAGCAGTAGTCCTCCGAGACCATCAGGGCTCCACTTCCTTAGACTCTACAACCATGCTACTATGTTAGAGCTGGCGGAATGCATCTATATTTAAATATAATTATTGGTGCATTTGCAGCACGGGGTCCACTGTGCAGGACACGAACCTGCTGCTAGCAAATGACAGCACAATATACGCGAACTCTGCTACTTCTCAGAGTCACACAGAAGGGAAAACGCTGTGCCCTGTTAGCATCACAGGGGAACACAGCTGCCTAACAGAGCAAAAGCAATCAGTGGTCAGGAAGTAGCAAGCACACAAACACCTCCTCTCCGGTGGAGCCGAAATTCTAATGGCTTTACGCCAGCCCTGAATTCACCATACAAAACTCCTCACCGGAAGTGCCTGTATTCTAGTGGCTTATTTCAGCTGGACCCTGACCACAAGCAGACAAGTCCACTGAATAGCAGAAGCTCAAAACATAAGCTGATCCTAGCGCATGGCCGTGCGGCCATGCAAACCTTTTATAGCTGCAGCAACTTCAGGACCTTCCTAGAGGACCAATGGGAGCTGCCACAGTACCTGAGCAACGTCAGGACCTTCCTAGAGGACCAATGGGAGCTGCTACAGTACATGAGCATGTGACCCCTGACCTCCAATGAGAGGTCTTACCTTGGGCAAGCTCAGAAGGGGAAAAGCAGGACTTAGTCCCAGAGACGTCTGCTCACCGCTGACCAATCCTGGCTGCAATGGCTGAGCCTGGAAAGGCAGCAGTAACCATCCACACAGTATCAGGCTGAGCCAGGCGCTGAGACCGACGTCTCCGCTGAGCAGGCTCCAATGCAGCTGAATAAGAATGGGAGACCACAGCGGAGATGGTTCGAGACTCCCCTGTGCAGAGGCGGGAACTCGACCCCTAACATTACCCCCCTCCTAGGCCCCCCTCCTTGGATCTCGCTACGTTCGAAGGCCACAATGAGCTGCGGAGATCAAATGTGCTCTGCAGGCTCACAAGACCTGTCCTCTGAGATATAACCTTTCCAGTCCACCAAAAAAAATTCTTGCCACGTTCCACCTTGCACCCCAAAATAGCGTTCACCTCGTAATCGTCCATAGACGAACCCTATGTCCCAGCAGATGACTCGGAAAACCAGGACATGTAAACGGGCTTCAAGAGGGACACATGAAAGGTGTCAGTGATACCTAGGCGTGGAGGAGGGGCCAGACGGTAGACCACAGGGTTAATCTGTTTGAGGACCTTGAAGAGTCCCAAGTAGCGAGATGCAAACTTAATGGACTCAACTCGCAGACTGATGTTACGGGCGGAGAGCCACACTAAGTCGCCAAGAAAAAAAGATCAGAGTGGGGCGCTGATGTGTATCGGCGGAGGACCTCATTCTCTCACTGGAGGCCCGGATGGCATCCTGAGTGCGGTCCCAAATGTCCCATGCCTCCACAGCCCAGTCTGCCACCCTGGAGACAGCGGAAGACACGGGCATAGGCACAGGAACCTGCGGATCCTGACCGTAGTTAAGAAGGAATGGGGTCTGCCCAGTGGAGTTGGCTACGGAGTTATTCAGCACAAACTCCGCTCATGGTAGCAAGGATGCCCATTCATCCTGCCTGGCTGAAACAAAATGTTGCAGATATGTGACCAAGGTCTGGTTGGCCCTCTCTACTAACCCATTCGTCTTGGGATGGTATGCTGAAGAGAGATTCAACTCGATGCTGAGTAGATGAGAAAGCTCTCTCCAGAACTGAGACGCAAACTGGGGACCCCGGTCATTGACAATTTTGTCCGGCATGCCGTGTAGGCGCAAAATGTGTTTTATATACAACGCTGCCAAGGCCCATGCAGAAGGTAGCCATGGAAGTGGCACCAAGTGCACTATTTTAGAAAAATGATTGGTGATTACCCAAATGATGGTGCAGCCACGGGACTTGGGTAAACCCACCACAAAGTCCATCCCGACAATCTCCCAGGACCTTTCTGCCACCAGCAGGGGATAAAGTAACCTTGCTGGCTGTTGTCGAGGAGACTTAGGCCCGAATATAGTCTCCGACATCACGGGCCATATGCGGCCACCAGTACGTGCTCGCCAGAAGCTCAGATGTCCTTTTGTTCCCAAAGTGTCTACCCACCCTGGACGAGTGAGCCCAAGTGAGAACCTCCGGTCGCAAATTTGATGGCACAAATGGCTTGCTCTGGGGCACAGACTCTAGCAAAACCAGATCCATGGTCCTCAGGCTCTCAGAAGGGACAATAAGCCAAAGTTCCTCCTCCTCCTCCGCTGATGACACTACGGAGCGGGAAAGAGCATCGGCACGAATGTTCTTCTCCCCAGAGAGGAAATGGAGGGTGAAATGGAACCAGGAGAACGGGGACCATCTGGCCTTGTGAGTATTTAGCCGCTGGGCAGTCTGAATATAGACCAAGTTCTTGCGGTCAGTGTAAACTTACAAGGGAAAGCGAGCCCCCTCCAGGAGGTGTCTCAACTCCGAGGAGGCCAACTTCATAGCTAGCAATTCCCTGTCCCCGATGGAATAATTCCTCTCTTCCGGTGTGAAGGTCTTAGAGAAAAAGCAGCAAGGATGCTTCCAAACTTGAGCATCCTTTTGGAATAGGGCAGCTCCAGCACCGACAGATGAGGCATCCACCTACATTATTAAAGGTTTATCTACATCGTGGCGATGTAGAATGGGAGCGCTAGCAAAGTGGGACTTAATAGAGAGGAAGGACTTGGAGACCTCCTCTGACCACAATTTGGGATTTGCTCCCTTTTTGCTGAGGGCAACCAAAGGAGCTACCAAAGTTGAGAAGTGGGGAATGAACTCGCAATAGTAATTAATGAACCCCAAAAAGCGCTGCACTGCTTTGAGAGAATGGGGTTCCTGTCAGTCCATCACAGCTTGGCGGGATCCATAGCCAATCATTGGGCCAAGATGATATAGCCCAGGAAAGGCAAAGACTCCCGCTCAAACACACACTTCTCCAACTTAGCATATAGGGAATTTGCCCATAGGAGGTCAAAGACTTTGCAAACATCTCTCTGGTGGGAGTCTATATCTGGAAAGTAGATGGGAATATCATCCAAATAGACTACAACCGAGGTGGAGAGCATATCCCAGAAGATATCATTCACAAAGCCTTGGAAAATGGCTGGGGCATTACAGAGCCCGAAGGGCAACACCAGATATTCATAGTGCCCATCCCTGGTGTTAAAAGCCGTCTTCCATTCGTCCCCCTCACAGATGCGAATCAGGTTGTAAGCACCCCGCAGATCTAGTTTAGTAAACACCCTTGCTCCCTGAAGTCTATCAGAAAGCTGAGATATCAGGGGCAATGTGTACTTGTTCTTAACGATGATGGCGTTAAGACCCCTGTAATCTCTGCATGGACGTAATTCTCCATTCTTCTTCTGCACGAAGAAGAACCCAGCCCCTGCAGGTGACACTGACTTCCTAATGAATCCCCTGTCCAGATTCTCCTGGATGTACTGAGACATTGCCTCCATCTCCGGGAGAGACAATGGATAGACTCAACCCCGGGGAGGCTCAGCACCAGGCAAGAGGTCAATAGGACAGTCATGGGGGCAGTGATGCGGAAGGGTCTCCGCAGCCCTTTTGGAGAACACGTCTGCATAAAGCCAATAGTGCATGGGGAGAGAGGAGATATCTGCGGGTACCTCAGTAGTAGCAACCTGAACGCATTCCCACTGACATCTACCCCCACAAGTTTCACTCCATCCCAAAATCCTGCCTATGGACCACTCAATATGAGGAGAGTGGTACCGTAGCCAAGGTATCTCTAACAGGACCTCATCAATTCCCTCAGGAATGAGGAGCAGACATATTTTCTCATGATGAAATGGAGACATGGATAGAGTAAATGGGATGGTCTAGTGTGTAATCTGTGAGGGCAGTGTCGACCAATTCATCACTCGTATGGTCACTGGTTGGGCAAGCATCACCAGAGGTATTGCGTGTCATTGGTTGAAAGCAGAAGATATAAAATTGCCCTCCACCCCAGAATCCACGCAAAGCTCTACCGAATGAGTTGATGGGCCAATGGTGATTGTCCCCTGAAAGGACAATTTGGAGGCAAACATCGCAGTGTCTAGTCTAACTCCACCTACTACCACTAGACGCTGACGTTTCCCCGACCGCTGGGGACATCAGGTGGCAAAATGTCCTGACTGCCAACAAACATGACAGACTCTAAGTCCACGAGCGTTCCGGGACTTAGATGCTACTTGTGACACCTCCAAGTCCTCATGTGACTCGGGCGCCTGGACCGGAGATTCCAAAGGTTTGGTGAAGGTGAGAGCCGGCCAAAAACCTCTGCCTACACTGGGCTCGCTCTAACCTCCGCTCGGTAAAACGGAGGTCAATACAAGTAGACACAGCTATTAGCTCCTCCAGTGTGGCGAGAGCGTCCTTAACATGGTCAGCCAGCCCCCTCCAAAATATAGGATTGAGGGCTTTATCCAAACACTCCAGCTCAGATGCTAAGGTGCGGAAGTGGATGGCAAAATGGCTGACCAAGGACGAGCCCTGAGTAAATGCCATCAGTTGGAGCGCCATATCATGGGTGACTCGAGGTCCTAAGAAGACCTGTTTCAGAGTGCTCAGGAACAGCGAAGCACTCTGCACCACATGATTGCCATGCTCCCAGAGTGGCGTAGCCCACACCAATGCCCTGTCCGACAGGAGAGGCATAATGAATCCCACCCTTGCCCGCTCTGTAGGGAAACGTGCAGCCAGGAGCTCGAGGTGTATAGAGCACTGACTCACGAAACCGCTACAAAATTTGCCATCACCAGAAAATTTATCTGCAGCGAGAGGCGAGATATAGTCGGAGCAGGGGTAGCAGTGGACAAAGTTGCTGCAGCCACACTAGCAGCCTGAACAGCTACTGCAGTAACATCCACAGCTGAGGTTGTGTGCTCGAGAGCCACCAAACTGCCCTCCAGCTGCTGGATGTACCGCAAAGATTGCTGTTTGTCCGCCATTCCTAGCCAGACCCTGGCGCTAGGATTATGTTAGGGCTGGCGGAATGCACCGAGTATATTTAGATATAATTATTGGTGCATTCACAGCCTGGTGTCCACTGTGCAGGAGACAAACCTGCTGCTAGCAAATGGCAGCACAATATGGCAGTATACGTGAACTCTGTTACTTCTCAGAGTCGCACAGAAGGGAAAACGCTGTGCCCTGTAAGCGTCACAGGGGAACACAGCTGCCTAACAGAGCAAAAGCAATCAGTGGTCAGGGAGTAGCAAGCACACAAACACCTCCTCTTCAGTGGAGCCGGAATTCTAATGGCTTTACGCCAGCCCTGAATTCACCATACAAAACTCCTCACCGGAAGTGCCTGTATTCTGGTGGCTTATTTCAGCCAGACGCTGACCACAAGCAGACAAGACCACTGAATAGCAAAATCTCATGACATAAGCTAATCCTAGAGCGTGGCCGTGCGGCCATGCAAACCTTTTATAGCTGCAGCAACTTCAGGACCTTCCTAGAGGACCAATGGAAGCTGCCACAGTACATGAGCAACTTCAGGACCTTTCTAGAGGACCAATGGGAGCTGCTGCAGTACCTGAGCATGTGACCCCTGACCTCCAATGAGAGGTCTTACCTTGGGCATGCTCAGAAGAGGAATAGCAGGACTTAGTCCCAGAGATGTCTGCTCACCGCTGACCAATACTGGCTACAATGGCTGAGCCTGGAAAAGCAGCAGTAACCATCTGCACAGTATCAGGCTGAGCCAGGTGCTGGGACCGACATCTCTGCTGAGCAGGCTCCACTGAGGCTGGAGAAGAAAGACCGCAGTGGTGATGGTTTGAGACTCCCTCTGTGCAGAGGCAGGAACTCAACCCCCAACATACAATCCTTAGATTTTTCTGACAATAGTAGTCTATGCAATTTACGTGATTTTTGTGCCACTTGAGTTTGGCTGAGTATGAAAGCAGGTTGAGTTGTTGCATGTGTTATCAGGGCTCCCAGCACTGAAGGCCTATACCGATCCCTGACCCTCCTCGTCTTACTATGACATTCAATTGAACACTATATATACTGTCCCAGACCCCGATACCTCATGCTTGGCTGTTTGCTGCAGTGCTATACTAAAATTTGTACTGTGGGTGAATTAACATAGTAACATAACATAGTAACATAGCATAGTTAGTAAGGCCGAAAAAAGACATTTGTCCATCCAGTTCAGCCTATATTCCATCATAATAAATCCCCAGATCTACGTCCTTCTACAGAACCTAATAATTGTATGATACAATATTGTTCTGCTCCAGGAAGACATCCAGGCCTCTCTTGAACCCCTCGACTGAGTTCGCCATCACCATCTCCTCAGGCAAGCAATTCCAGATTCTCACTGCCCTAACAGTAAAGAATCCTCTTCTATGTTGGTGGAAAAACCTTCTCTCCTCCAGACGCAAAGAATGCCCCCTTGTGCCCATCACCTTCCTTGGTATAAATAGATCCTCAGCGAGATATTTGTATTGTCCCCTTATATATTTATACATGGTTATTAGATCGCCCCTCAGTCGTCTTTTTTCTAGACTAAATAATCCTAATTTCGCTAATCTATCTGGGTATTGTAGTTCTCCCATCCCCTTTATTAATTTTGTTGCGTTGCCCTCCTTTGTACTCTCTCTAGTTCCATTATATCCTTCCTGAGCACCGGTGCCCAAAACTGGACACAGAACTCCATGTGCGGTCTAACTAGGGATTTGTACAGAGGCAGTATAATGCTCTCATCATGTGTATCCAGACCTCTTTTAATGTACCCCATGATCCTTGAGGCCACTTTTTCTGGTGTGTGTACTTCATTTGATGTGTTTTGGTTTTGGTAGCATTTGGGGCCATTATAAGGTATTGTGCATGCATTTGTTTTTGCCTCCCCTTGATATGAATGGCGTTCGGTTATGTTTTGCGAATATTCAACAAATTACTCAGCGAATATTGTAAATTCAGAGATCGTGATCTGAACTGAACATTGAAATATTCGCTCATCTGTACTTAGAAGTACTATATGCTCCCATGCTTGAAGAGAAATGTGACATGTCTTTGGACACTTTTGTCTAAATTTCTAAAAGATTTTGGCTAGTTTGCTTTAGACAAGTAATTTCACTTAAATGTAGGACATTTTAAGTCATCTTTTTTATGTTAAAAAACTGTCCCCTTTCCATATAGCCATGGCTATTTGTCCAGCAACCATTGAAAAGTGTTTAAAACACTTACTATATAAGGCACACAGCATGTTTTACAGACCTTTGGTGCATTGTAATTAGTAAATCTGTCTAATGTAATAAATTGCTGCCATTTTCAGAGACCCTATCCTTTCATTCCGACACTAAGATTAGAGGGAGTACTTACATTAGTCGATTATTTTAGGCTTTTTGAACAGCTGCTATTGTGTTTCTTGTGTACGTTCTTTAACCCCTTCATGACATGGCAAATTTCAATTTACATTTTTTCTTCCCATTCTTCCAAGAGTCGTAACCTTCTTATTTTTCTGTCAATGGAGCAATTTGAGATATTGTTTATTGCACTTTTGAATGCACCATTCATTCTACCACATAATGTGTGGAAAAATTAGAAGAAAATTCCAAGTATGTTGAAATTGCAAAAAAAGTGCAATTTTCCAATAGTTTTTTTTTCTATTTACCATGTTCACTATATGGTAAAACTGATTCGGTAATATTTTTCTCAAGAGCAGTACCAGTAGGCAGATACCAAAAATACAACAAATTTGTCTTTTGCAGCCATTTTCTGAGACTCATAATGTTTTAATTTTTTCCGATATGGGGCTCGGTGAGGGCTTTTTAGCACCCTGAGCTGAAATTTTTACTAATAACTTTAAGGGATAGATATGATGTCTTGATCGCCTGTTATTGCATCTTAAGAGTTGGAAGGGACCTCAAGGATCATTGTGTCCAACCCAGTGCTCAATGCAGCGCATGGTTCACTAAACCATCTCAGATAGACGTCTGCCCAGCCTCTGTTTGAAGACTTCCATTGAAGGAGAACTCACCATTTCTCATGGCAGCCCATTCCACTTATTGATCACCCTCACTGTCAAAAAGTTTTTTGTAACATCTATCTGTATTTCTCCCTTTTAGTTTAATTCCATTGCTTCTCATGTTTCCATGTGCAAATGGAACCTGGCTATTAAGTTTCCTCTTAGCCTTTTTTTTGCAAGCTAAACATTTCCAGATTTTTTAATCGTTCCTCGTAGGACTCACTTTGCAGTCAGCTCACCATCCTGATAGCTCTTCTCTGATCTTGGTCCAGCTTTTCGATGTCTTTCTTAAAACGTAGTGCACATAACTAGACACAGTATTGCAGATGAGGACTGTCCAAGGAGGAGTAGAGGGGATAATTAGTTGACATGATCTAGATTCTATGTTTCTCCTAATACATCCTAGAACTGTGTTTGCCTTTTTTTCAGCTGCATCACACTGTTGACTCATGTGCAGTCTGTAATCTATTAGTATACTTAAGTCTTTTTCACACATGCTGTTGCTGCTGTTGCTTAAGGTACCTTCACACATAACGATATTGTTAACGATATCGTTGCTATTTGTGACGTAGCAACGATATCGTTAATGAAATCGTTATGTGTGACAGCGACCAACGATCAGGCCCCTGCTGGGAGATCGTTGGTCGCTGAATAAAGTCCAGAACTTTATTTCGTCGCTGGACTCCCTGGAGACATCGCTGGATCGGCGTGTGTGACACCGATCCAGCGATGTCTTCACTGGTAACCAGGGTAAACATCGGGTAACTAAGCGCAGGGCCGCGCTTAGTAACCCGATGTTTACCCTGGTTACCATGCTAAAAGTAAAAAAAAACAAACACTAGATACTTACCTACCGCTGTCTGTCCTCCAGCGCTGCGCTCTGCACTCCTCCTGTACTGGCTGTGAGCCGGAAAGCAGAGCGGTGATGTCACCGCTCTGCTTTCCGGCTCCCAGACAGTACAGGAGGAGAGCAGAGAAGCAGAGCGCAGCGCTGGAGGACAGACGGCTGTAGGTAAGTATCTAGTGTTTTTTTTTTTTTTTACTTTTAGCATGGTAACCAGGGTAAACATCGGGTTACTAAGCGCGGCCCTGCGCTTAGTTACCCGATGTTTACCCTGGTTACCGGCATCATTGGTCGCTGGAGAGCGGTCTGTGTGACAGCTCTCCAGCGACCAAACAGCGACGCTGCAGCGATTCGGATCGTTGTCGGTATCGCTGCAGCGTCGCTAAATGTGAAGGGGCCTTTAGTTCTATTTCTCACATTCTGTTGATGCAATTTTCAATTTTCTTGCCCAGAGGAAGAAGCTTGCAGTTTTCCCTGTTAACTACCATTCTATTAGTCACTACGCATTGTTCAAGCTTATCTAGATCTTGCTGACTCCTTTGTCTATCATCTCTAGTGTTAGCTAATCCTCCTAGTTTTGCATTGCCTGCAAATTTAATCAGTTTACCTTCAGTTCTCTTATCTAGATCATTTATAAAAATGTTGAACAACACTGGGGTCAGGACAGAACCTTGTGGTATTGCACTTGAAACACACTTCCAATTGTATATTTAACCATTTATTACTACTCTTTGAGTATGATCGCTGAGCTAGTTATGAATCCACTTATCTGTAGCCTTGTCAATCCCATACTTGGTCATTTTTTCAATAAGGATAGTATGAGACACTTTATCAAATGCTTTGATGATGTCGAGATACACTGTATCTATCACATTTCCCTGATACATTTCCCTGATCAGTGGTTTCATCATAGAAGGAAATTAGATTAGTCTGGCATGACTTATTTGCTACAAACCCATGCTGGCTCTGGTTAACCACTGTATTGTTATCCAAGTACTTCCACACAATCTGTTTATTAATTTGTTTAAATATCTTTCCTGGAATAGAAGTAAGGTTCACTGGCCTGTAATTTCCCGGCTCCACCTTTCCTTTTCTGAAAATATGGGCAACACTTGCCCTTCTCCAATCTTCTAGGAATTCTCTTGTTCTCCAGGATTTTTTTGAAGATTCTGAGAAGTGGTTATGCAAATTCCTGTGCTAATGCTTTCAGTACCCTAGGGTGCAAATTGCCTCTTCAGAGATAAAGAGGACTTGAACTTTATAGCGCCACCTATTGGAAGTAGCGATCCTACAATTCTCAATCAACCCTTTAACGAGTCTTGCAATATGACTTAGGGTAAGAGCCTAGGATGTAATTCATCTGGACCAGGAGATATAAATAAATTTAAATTAGCTTAGTGTTCCCTCACCATCTCTGTGTTTATACATAGTGTGGATTCTTTTATTCCTTCAAAGGCACCGTGATGAACAGCTGATGTTGCAATTGCTATATTAGAGAACACCGATGCAAAGAAGGAATTTAAAGGTTTGGCCATCTCAACATCATGTTTGACCACGATACTCTTTTGATCCTGTAAAAATCTTATAGCATCTTTTACTTTTCTTTTGCTTTTGATATACCCCCAAAATCTTTTTTTTACTACTTTTGGTCTCCCTTGTAAGCCTTACTTCATTGCTGGCTTTAGCTCTTCTAATGCTTGCTCTGCATTCCCTGCAAACAACATGATATTCTGCTGTAGATATGCTAACCTCGTTCCATTTGAGGTACATTTATTTTTTCCTTTTTAACAAGTGATTAAGCTCTGTTTTCATCCACCCTGGCTTATATTAATGCGTCCAATTTTTCCTTCTTTTTAGGATTGTTGCCAATTGTGCAGTGAGAATTTCACTTAGCCAAATCTCCCATGCTTCTTGGACATGTTTCTCTTTTAGAGTATTCAACCATTTGACCTTTTCTACCCTCTTTCCCCTCTTCCTGAGTCCATTAAAATCTGCCCTTTTGAAGTCCAACTTTAAAGTCTGATTCATAGCTGGTCTTTCTCTTCTTGTAATCCAAAATTCGAGGATAGTATGATCTCTGCCTACTAAATTCCCAGCCACCTTTACTTCCTCAATCATTTCGTCCCTGTTGGTAAAAATTAGGTCCAAGATTGCAGATCATCTTGTTCTCTCTTCTACCTTTTGAAAGATAAAGTTGTCAGCAGGATAAGATAAGAATTTTCAGGACCCATTACTTTTGCCTGAAAGAGATTCCCAACAAATATCTCGATAGTTAAAATCTCCCATGATCACTATGTCATACATATTTGAGAACAAAGACATCTTATGTAAAAATAGATCATCCACATCTTCAATCCGATTTAGTGATTGGATCAATTTACTATATATTTTGAAAGATCAGACTTTTACGAATGCAGCATTACAAATATTTTTTTTAATGGGAAAAATGGGAGGTGATTAGAAATGTCATACTTTTTCATTTTTTTATTATTTTTAAAAACATTTTTTTTTACTTTTTACTGTAGTAAATATTTTTCTTAGGGGATGTAAAGCTGCGATCATCTGATTGCTTGTGCCATACCCATCGATAACCACACTTTTACATCACTGCCGAGGTGCGCTAAATACCGCTGTCAGAAACATCATTGCCACAGCTGTTAAAGGTACATTTGGTGAAATCTCAAAAAACAATGAAAACCCTATATTAAGGGTCACCAATCTAACCCAAGAAGAGGTGCGAAACCGGCTAAATAAGATTAAAATAGATAAATCTCCGGGTCCGGATGGCATACACCCACGAGTACTAAGAGAACTAAGTAATGTAATAGATAAACCATTATTTCTTATTTTTAGGGACTCTACTGTATAGTGACGGGGTCTGTTCCGCAGGACTGGCGCATAGCAAATGTGGTGCCAATATTCAAAAAGGGCTCTAAAAGTGAACCTGAAAATTATAGGCCAGTAACTCTAACCTCTATTGTTGGTAAAATATTTGAAGGGTTTCTGAAGGATGTTATTCTGGATTATCTCAATGAGAATAACTGTTTAACTCCATATCAGCATGGGTTTATGAGAAATTGTTCCTGTCAAACCAATCTAATCAGTTTTTATGAAGAGGTAAGCTATAGGCTGGACCACAGTGAGTCATTGGACGTGGTATATCTCGATTTTTCCAAAGCGTTTGATACCGTGCCGCACAAGAGGTTGGTGCACAAAATGAGAATGCTTGGTCTGGGGGAAAATGTGTGTAAATGGGTTAGTAACTGGCTTAGTGATAGAAAGCAGAGGGTGGTTATAAATGGTATAGTCTCTATCTGGGTCGCTGTGACCAGTGGGGTACCGCAGGGGTCGGTATCAGGACCTGTTCTCTTCAACATATTCATTAATAATCTGGTAGAAGGTTTACACAGTAAAATATCGATATTTGCAGATGATACAAAACTATGTAAAGCAGTTAATACAAGAGAAGATAGTATTCTGCTACAGATGGATCTGGATAAGTTGGAAACTTGGGCTGAAAGGTGGCAGATGAGGTTTAACAATGATAAATGTAAGGTTATACACATGGGAAGAAGGAATCAATATCACCATTACACACTGAATGGGAAACCACTGGGTAAATCTGACAGGGAGAAGGACTTGGGGATCCTAGTTAATGATAAACTTACCTGGAGCAGCCAGTGCCAGGCAGCAGCTGCCAAGGCAAACAGGATCATGGGGTGCATTAAAAGAAGTCTGGATACACATGATGAGAGCATTATACTGCCTCTGTACAAATCCCTAGTTAGACTGCACATGGAGTACTGTGTCCAGTTTTGGGCACCGGTGCTCAGGAAGGATATAATGGAACTAGAGAGAGTACAAAGGAGGGCAACAAAATTAATAAAGGGGATGGGAGAACTACAATACCCAGATAGATTAGCGAAATTAGGATTATTTAGTCTAGAAAAAAGACGACTGAGGGGCGATCTAATAACCATGTATAAGTATATAAGGGGACAATACAAATATCTCGCTGAGGATCTGTTTATAACAAGGAATGTGATGGGCACAAGGGGGCATTCTTTGCGTCTGGAGGAGAGAAGGTTTCTCCACCAACATAGAAGAGGATTCTTTACTGTTAGGGCGGTGAGAATCTGGAATTGCTTGCCTGTGGAGGTGGTGATGGCGAACTCAGTCGAGGGGTTCAAGAGAGGCCTGGATGTCTTCCTGGAGCAGAACAATATTGTATCATTCAATTATTAGGTTCTGTAGAAGGACGTAGATCTGGGGATTTATTATGATGGAATATAGGCTGAACTGGATGGACAAATGTCTTTTTTCGGCCTTACTAACTATGTTACTATGGTTTATTAAATCAGCCATTATGTGTGAGGAGTAATGTGAGCTCAGAATGCATCAAAAGCAGGTACACGACATATGACGTAAATGTAATATATGTGTTGTCTCGAGCCTCTGCTAAAAAGGCAATTGTAATTACACAAACTCAGCTCATTTTTTAGATCATAATATTTTACAGGTTCTGAATTTTTTCGAATTAAAATTAGCCAGTTTTGCCCAACTGTTTCCCAAAATTTGGATTTTCAGCTAAATGATTTGAGAGAATTGCAAGTAATCTAAATAACCGTAAAAGATACATGTTTAACAGTCTGATGTCGCCTAGCACTGTATCTTACTTTTCCATGCTCTTGAGTGCAAACAAAGCCGTAGTAATGTAGTATGGGTAAGTGGATTGTATTCTTCACTGCTGTGTTTTTTTTCCCTGTGTCCATCAGTAGACTATGCTCTGTGACATCCTCTCATTATCCATATTCTACCAAAAATGGCTGCTGCATTCCCTGCCTCTACTCCGAGATCATAGCGTTCTTTGGCTGCATTGTGCAAAATGGTGGTGGGCATTTTTGGTGATTTGTATGAATTGAATCGCAAGTTGGTTGAACTTACTGGGTTCAGCGAATTTCCCAAAATTTGACACATATTGAATTAAAATCAAATCAATCTTTAATTCTTTAAGGTTTCCTTTCATCCACACTCTAAATATTTCTTCAAAATTAGCATACTTTTTGTGGCATCAAAATTGTGCTTCAATTTTAATTTTGTACCAAAAATGCCAATGAAAAAATCATCTGAAAATTTCTCATACTTACTAAATAATGAAAAGTTAGTATCCCATTTGACATTTTGATAACTGTTGGATTAATATTGAGTGCATGGTTCACAGCTAACTTAGCTTGAAGCCAAAACATTTATACACTTATTTCTATCTGTTCAATTATTGGAAGAATCATATTTCATAAACAAAGACTGTCTTCTTCTACTTTTCCATCTGAATCTCTGAATGATGCCTTAACACTTCTGATAATTTAGTAAGATTTTACATAAGTGTGCCTAAGGGAAATTTCAAAGTCAGGGATAATTTAACACTTAAAACATGAAGGAGCAAATCTCTCCTATATTTTCAATGTTTTCCCTCTTGTATTTTCTAACTAATTCCTCTTCTTGATAAAGTGTTTCAATGGAGCAAAAAAGATCTGAACTTGAAAAAATCAGATTTTACAGTTCATGTATGAACCGCATTCAATATATTACAGTCTCTGTATGTCACCAATTAAGTAGTATGACATTTTTATGTTCATGTTTTCTGCTAAGAAAAAATATAGCAAAATATACTTTCTGTTACCCACTCCTCTTTGCTGCATTGACACATTGCCTGCCTCTCTTAGCGGTGACTAACAGTACAACACAGTGGCTTGGCTAGAAAGCACCGCAACGACCATATAATGTTTAGAAAAGTAATTTGCTATTACAACATAATGAACAAAACCAATGATAAAAACAAAGTTAGCAAATACTCTGCAGTTAGTAAATAGCAAAAGTGCATATAAATAACATAGGGTACGTAGTTAGCATAATTTTAATTTAAAAAAACGGTAAAAGCCATCCCACGACATCACGATGACGCTATTTGGGACTGTTCTAACCTCTAGTATTAAAACCTTACCATATGTCAAATGATGTAAATGTGAATAGGGGCTGAGCAGGACCGAGACACCCAGAGTTGTGTAGCAGAACTACCACTTGTCAAACTCAATTTGACAGGTGGACACGCCCCTATCAAAGTGTATCAAAGTGTGTAACCCCTCCCCTCCCCTTGTCTGACAGCTGGTAGCCAGCTGTCCCTCCTTGGTTGATTTCCCCTTTTGATATAGTTTGGTATAGTTTGATATAGTTTTAAATTAGCTTTTGATAATCCCCTATTAGATGGCACCGTTATATAATTATATCCTAGGAGCTGTACGATTACATACTGCATTCTGTAATCAGGGCAGTGTGTTTTATTCATGTTTTTATAACACACCATGTTTGATATTGTTAATTTGATTCTGGGATAACACCAAGCTGTTTTTAATTATATCCTAGGATTCTCATTTTATATGAAGTTGATATGAGTTTGTTGCAGTTATCAGAGCAATGTATTTTATGTGACAGCCACAACGGTCACATAGGAAACACATTTTAAGGGCAAAAAAAAAATACACAAACAGGAAAAAGGAAACACATTTTAAGGGCAAAAAAAATACACAAACAGGAAAAAGGAAACTAATTTTAAGTTAGTATTTCTTTTTTTATATTTTTTTTTAGCTGTAACTAATTTAAAATATTTTACTGTCACAGGCCATCCGACAAAAAAAATACACAAACAGGAAAAAGGAAACACATTTTAAGTTAGCTGTAACTAATTTAAAATATTTTACTGTCACAGGCCACCGACAAAAAAAAATACACAAACAGGAAAAAGGAAACACATTTTAAGTTAGCTGTAACTAATTTAAAATATTTACTGTCACAGACCATCGACATAAAACAGATGGTCATTTTACACAAACAGGAAAAAAGACAGTCATTGTATGAGTTTAAAGGCTTTATTAAAACATGTATCAGACACAATGCTTAGTTAGCTAACAGCATAATGCTGACAAGTGCATCTTTGCGGAATCTGATAACAACGGTCTGAACAAAGGGTTAAGCCTGAAAAGCTTGATGTCACAAAATCTCATACGATTCGATCATTATTCTGCAAGTCAGTCGTGAAATGCTGTAAAATCTTCTTAAATGGTAAGCCTCGCGCTAAATGGTGTAATACATACAGGCAATAATGGCCGCATACACGGCTATACAAATCCTGGATTTGTGCGTTCTGATAACAATAAGAGTCACAATTCTTGTTCAGGAATGTCACAAAATCGCGTGGAAAGGTAATATTGTCCACACGGAAGCCGTAACTATCAAAAAATATGCCCGTCTTATCATCGCAGAGTACGATTAATATCCAGTGGCGTCCAGCTTGACTCGCCGGGTCTGTATTCACAATATATGCCACGGGTCTCTGAGTCACTCTTTCTTCCGGAAGCAAATCACATGGGAACACACCGGCGAATATGCGGTCTGTATAATTATCAGCCCGCACTACAGCTGTAAGCTGCAGACTGTCCATCGTTGCTTAATTAAAATCGTACAAGATCTCTCGCCTATTATTAATTTCCAGAATGGTGTGGTTGACTGCAAAAACAATCATATTTATCGTGTGCGGTGTCGCTAGCGCAAAGCGGACTTCAGCACGCAGGTTACCTGTTTTAATGAGCGAGAAATGGCCTCCAGGCTCTTGATCAGGCGATAAATCAAAAGCAAATAGCGTGAATCCAGCCATAAATTCTTCATGATCTATCGCTATGGCACAATCAGCCTTTTGCTTGCCCGATATATGGGCAAGCGCCATATACTCTCTGATGGCTAAATCATCATTAAAATTAGGATTATAAGGTCTCGCGGGTATCTGCTGACCATCCAGATATAATGCCGCATGGTTGACGTGGTAGTGGTGAAAGTCCAGCGGGTTTTTTGTATAAGAACCGCTGAAGGCCTCATTATCTACAAACCCCAATATAACAGTTTTTGGTATCTGTCCTAGGAAGAGGTTCTCGTGGTTCGTTATCCGTGTCCCTGCGGCGATGCTGTACACTTTCAGGCATGTTCGGTCAACAGCATACTTGGCTGTTGCGGATAGGAGGGCCTGGCTGTGGCCGATTCGGACAGCCGGAGATACCTGCACTCTTTTCACATAGAGAGCCGCCTGCGAGATTTGCAGCTTCAGCGGCTCGGCTTCTGCGGACATGAGGCAGAAAGTATCCTTATTTCTTGACAGCTTAACCTTAAGGTCAAGGCCATTCAATATTAACTTTGGCTGGTTAAATATATCCCCAAAAATGGGCCCTAAAAAGGTCAATGGGTTTTGAGCGAGAAGCGGCACTGGCTCTTTTGATAAATCCCGCATTTGCGCCATCCAAGCGCCTGTCATTATGATGCCCCGCAGTGTCTTTATAGAACAAACCGGCTGTAAATTGTGATGCCAGCGTCTGTGAACTGTAATTTAAAAGGGTCTCTATGTACGCTCTATAGCTGTAGAGATTGTCCGATTGTGAGATAAGCCGGTCTCCCAGAGTAATATCGACCTGGTTAAAAAGAGTAGCTAGAGGGTAGTTTATGAGCGCCACACGCGCACCATCGGCGATGGCCGTATTATCCTGCTTCACGATGCGACAGCTTATGTACAGCAGCGTGTTGTTCAGATCATAATAATAATCGCCGCTACCAGATATGTAAAATTCCAACGGGCCATTGTCTGACAGAGCCGCAACCGGCTGTACTTCTACAAATAGAGATTTCTCTATACTTGTTTGGGTCGGTGGTAAGGCAAAAATATCCAGTTCAGATTTTGCACACTCTACAGAAGCGTCATGCAGGAAAGCCATGATAACTGATTAGTAGTGTTGAGCGATACCGTCCGATACTTGAAAGTATCGGTATCGGATAGTATCGGCTGATACCCGAAAAATATCGGATATCGCCGATACCGATATCCGATACCAATACAAGTCAATGGGACATCAAGTATCGGAAGGTATTCTCATGGTTCCCAGGGTCTGAAGGAGAGGAAACTCTCCTTCAGGCCCTGGGATCCATAGGGATGTGTAAAATAAAGAATTAAAATAAAAAATATTGATATATTTACCTCTCCGGCGGCCCCTGAACTCAGCGCGGGTAACCGGCAGGCTTCTTTGTTCAAAATCAGCGCTTTTAGGACCTGAGAAACACGTCCCGGCTTCTGATTGGTCGCGGGCCGCCCATGTGACCGGCACGCGACCAATCACAAGCCGCGACGTCACCGCAAGCTATTAGCGCGCTCTTTTTTGAAAAATGAGCGCGTTAATGACTTTCAAAGACGTAGCGGCTTGTGATTGGTCGCGGCCACGCGACCAATCACAAGCCGCGACGTCACCGCAAGCTATTAACGCGCTCATTTTTAAAAATGAGCGCGTTAATGGCTTTCAAATACGTAGCGGCTTGTGATTGGTCGCGTAGCCGCGACCAATCACAAGCCGCGACGCCACCGCAAGCTATTAACGCGCTCATTTTTAAAAATTGAGCGCGTTAATAGCTTGCGGTGGCGTCGCGGCTTGTGATTGGTCGCGGCTACGCGACCAATCACAAGCCGCTACGTATTTGAAAGCCATTAACGCGCTCATTTTTAAAAATGAGCGCGTTAATAGCTTGCGGTGACGTCGCGGCTTGTGATTGGTCGCGTGGCCGCGACCAATCACAAGCCGCTACGTCTTTGAAAGTCATTAACGCGTTCATTTTTCAAAAAAGAGCGCGCTAATAGCTTGCGGTGACGTCGCGGCTTGTGATTGGTCGCGTGCCGGTCACATGGGCGGCCCGCGACCAATCAGAAGCCGGGACGTGATTCTCAGGTCCTAAAAGCGCTGATTTTGAACAAAGAAGCCTGCAGGTTACCCGCGCTGAGTTCAGGGGCCGCCGGAGAGGTAAATATATCAATATTTTTTATTTTAATTCTTTATTTTACACATCTCTATGTATCCGATACCGATACCCGATACCACAAAAGTATCGGATCTCGGTATCGGAATTCCGATACCGCAAGTATCGGCCGATACCCGATACTTGCGGTATCGGAATGCTCAACACTACTGATTAGAAGATGTCGTCCGCAGAGCGTCTTACTCGTTTCTGACGGGTGCGTCTCTTGGATGTAGTTTTATTCATGAGCATCGGCGGTAAAGGCGGGCAAACGCGCCTCTTTCTTTTTTGTACTTTTTTAGCGACATAGATTATCCCAGAGCCGTCTTGCTGGGTTGGTGTATTTATCCTTTTCATAAGGGCCGTCGAGGCTGATGTGACGGCATCTGCCGCGATGTTCCGGGCAGCCGTCCTAATGTGTGGTTTTACCAATTCTAAGCCTTTTCTGAAAAGCGGCACGGCGCGGCAAAATAAGCCTTTAAATATCCCGGCCAGGCCAGAACCATACATGTACTCGTTCCCGCGGAACCCCTCTAGCCCGAGCCCCGACTGGGCAGTATAGCAGTGGGTATTAACAGCAGGATCTCCATACACCCTTTGAGACACCATTTTATCGTGTCAATGCTGTCGAGGTCTAAAATGTAATCGCACTATACACTTGCCGTGTCTGAATTTAACCGGCGTACCCTGGTCCGACATGACTGTAATGTTTATGGTGTCAAAGTGTTGCTTGCACAGCGGTATGTAATCGGGCCGTGAGTAGCGCACCGTGACAATATCATTATCATCGCCGCTAACTTCTACGGTTCGTAACAGTTGAACGTAACTGTCCCCTACAAGCTGATGTTGAATTATATCAGTGCATACAAAAAGCGAATAAAAACCAGCCTTTGAATCGGGGTAAAAGCGGCGATTCCACGGCATTAAAGCAACGGGGGAGTCATCGACGGTCTGCAGGCCGAAAATAAATTTTAGCTTAGTACCCAGAGCAAAATGTATAGGGGAGGGGTCGGGCAGGATCACCTCTCGGCATAGCTCATCATACCGTATTCTGTAGGCAGGCGTGGATAAATACAACGCTTCTATTCGGGCATTGACCGCGCCAACTAGCTTAGGAATGGTCGAGTAAAATCCTGATTTTATGTGATACTGTACTAACGGCTCGTCATGTTTAGCCGCGTAGAAGCTCCCTTCAAAAGCATCAAACGTGTTCCACGTATGGGGGTACTGTATTTCCGTTAACACCACCTCATAATCTGCTGAAAGATGAACGGCCCTCGCTAACTTGGTATTGTAGTCCGATATGGTGTTATCGGGGTAGATTTTAATTGAAGAATTACTGGGTAATGTGACGAAAAGCGAACCCGCTTCCATGGTTATATATCTGTCAACTCCGAGGCTGGGATACAACTGTTGAATTTTTCGGGGTAGCCCAGCCATTTGACAAAGCAGTGACTCACACCCCTGACATGTTTTTTTCTCAAAATCTTTTCTACTCTGTAGACATGATTCTCATCCATAGGTATTTTTTGCAGCTCTTCCTTACAAAATGACCCCTCTACAGCCTCGCCGGCTAAATCACTGATTTTATAAAGGGGTTTATGAAATTTATTGGAGACGGCGGTAATTAAAAAAATCTCCTCGCTGTACGTTTTCTCATAGCCCTTACAGAAGGTCCCCTTATAGCGCGATATTCTGACATGATCACCAACCCTTAAAGACGGTTTAATCGATTTATTAGTAATAGTAGAACTGTAAATATTGCGCCAGATTTGCATCACGTTTCTCTGTGACACAGACGCGGGACTACAGCGGATCGTTGAGTGGTACGTATGGTTGCAGCTATGCAGCAAATCCGGTAAAATATCAATATACCTAAAAGTATTATGCTGCATAAGATATCGCCACATAAGGGTTTTTAATGTGCGATTAAAACGCTCGACCATAGCGGCTTTTACATTATTGTTTGTAAAAAAGTGATGAATATTATGCATATTACATAGTTGCTTGAGTGGTGAATTTATAAATTCTTTGCCGCGATCCGTCTGCAGTTTCTTCGGTATGCGCTTGTCATTTTGAAATATTAATTCGAACGATCTGGCGACACTAGCGCCGGTCTTGTTTGACAAGGCCACGCACCAGGCGTATCTCGATAGAACATCAATCACCGCCAGGATGTATTTGACATTATTATTTTCCCTTGAATAGTCAATTAAACTTACGAGATCCGCCTGCCACTGCGCATCAATGTTCGAGACGTAAATTTTATTTGTCAAAAAGCGCTTTCTAGCAGGCTTGTGTAGCGTGTAGGCGTCTTGCTTATTCAGCCAAGCAATCACATCAGATTTCTTTATTCCGCGCTCTCTCGTCGCTCTAAATAATTGGTCAATTCCGCAGAACGATCCGGGAGCCTTGGTTGTAAAATATTGTTTTTCTAATATGTCATCATACGATTTAGACGTCATGATTGATTAAAATGATTGTGTCTCGTTAATCAACAGCCTGCTTCTTTCAGAAATTCAGCTGTATAAAATTTCCGGTTTTAATCCGACTATATCATGCGTGAGTTAATACATGCAATAATTGCATGTATGGGTGTGTTCTGGTTGTTAGCAGAAGGCGTGTGGCGGGGGCGTAACTGGGTGTGTTTCTGGGTGTTAACAGCTGGCTTGTTTTCTGACACTCGGGATAAATACAGCTGGCTGTACCACTGCAGTACACCAGACATCCACCAGAAGCCAGACAAGACTAACAGCAGAGCCATTCTAAATGTAAGTATATAAGACAGTTGTCTTATTATTCACAAATGCTTAATTATATTTAACTATGCATCTCTAAAACCACAATTAAGGATGTTATTTGTTTAATAAGTTAGTGTTATACTGAAAGCTAGCTGCATTATTTGTTTTGTTAATTTAAGCGGGCAGCTATTATGGCATAATTTGTGTAATACAGTAGTTAATAGCTGTTAATACATCCTATCTAGCGTATTCAGCGCTTACTTACTACCTATGTTTTGTTTAACACAGCCATATTTATAGTCATATTTATACAGTAGGTGCATATTTAGTTGCGCTGTATAATATAGTTTTACTGCATAAACCATATTTGTGGTACATAATTAATATAGAAAGGCTTATCCATATTACCCATGATTTGCTTAGTATAAATATATTTATACACGGGGCGCAGTTTTATTTGTTGGGGTATATAAATGAGTTTGACGAGTGGTGGTGTGTGGTTAATATAGATTGCACAAAAAATTTACACAGATAATTTATTTTAGATGGAATCCCAAAATTTTTCGGCTTTTTCCAGCCAAGTTGAGGATTCGGTATTAGGTATGTTTCAAGATTTATATAAATGTATCTGTTAGTGTGCCATTCTAAGTAAGGACTGTTTTGTATATTATCTTTATATTGTTTTATTCTTTCTTGTTTAAGATGAATTTATCAGGAACATCCCCGATGATGTAGGTGAATTTATCAGGAACATTCCCGATGATGTAGATGAATTTATCAGGAACATTCCCGATGATTTTTTAAACAGCTTCAGCGTGCCTGCTCTGGATTGTGATACACCTGGAGCTGAGTATAGTAACACTAATGAAGCTGACGCAGCTGTATGGGATTTGTCGCAAGACATCATAGGTGCGTTGTGTGTCTGTGTGTGTGTATTTAGCTTTTAAGTATTTAGACGTGTAAATATATATTAATTCTTTACAGATGTCGTCCTGAATATCTTTTAAGTATTTAGATGTGTAAATATTAGTGTTGAGCATTCCGATACTGCAAGTATCGGGTATCGGCCGATACTTGCGGTATCGGAATTCCGATACCGAGATCCGATACTTTTGTGGTATCAGGTATCGGTATCGGATCCATAGTGAGGTGTAAAATAAAGAATTAAAATAAAAAAAATTGATATATTCACCTCTCCGGCGGCCCCTGGACATCACCGCGGGTAACCGGCAGGCTTCTTTGTTTAAAATGAGCGCGTTTAGGACCTGAGGAATGACGTCGCGGCTTCTGATTGGTCGCGTGCCACCCATGTGACCGCCACGCGACCAATCAGAAGCCGCGATGTCATTCCTCAGGTCCTAAATTCCTAGAATGAGGAGTTTAGTATCTGAGAATGACGTCGCGGCTTCTGATTGGTCGCGTGGCGGTCACATGGGTGGCACGCGACCAATCAGAAGCCGCGACGTCATACTCTACTAAGTCCTATATCTTTATTTATAGCGTGTAAACTGAAGCCTAGAAGAATTTTCACAAAAGAGAATATACCGCAGCTAATGGAGAACCTCACAGAAGCTCCAGAATCTGCCACTGCAATCATTCACCACACATGGCTAGCCCGTAAGCGTATATTTTGGTATACCTGCACAGTCTCTGTACAATCAATGATACACGGGCTTCACCAATGAGAACATGACCCCCTCACATATCTGACACATGTATAATCTTTCCTGCAACTAAGCGCGGCGACATGTGGTGGTCTCGCACATATCTGACACATGTATAATCTTTCCTACAGCTAAACGCAAAGTCATGAGAAAAACGCCACCAGCACCACTACAGCCGCTACAGATCACCGAGAATGGCGCAGCACCAGTGTGGACGGCAATACAGTCGGCTAATGGAGTTGTTAGAACATCGCCGCTATCACCGATCTGTGTGGTGCAGGGCGCAGGAAACCCTGCACCATCGGACCATCGTGAAATACTCCATTCAAGTACTGGACAGCCATCGACCAACCGTGTGAATGACCCCGCGCTACTATATCCAGAAGTGGTAGAGGCACCCCGAAAACATAAGCGAAAAACAAAGCATATTACAGAGCCACCAACCACATCCAGCGCCGTGGGTACCACAGCCACGATGACTCGTGAAGAGCTTGATCGCGAGATTGATCAGCTCGCTGATGGTAAGCAATCACCCGTAGAACCACTCATTATACGTATGCCCCACACTATGCAACCGGCAGCGACATGTCTAACTGTACCTGCTAATTCCTCTGGGGTCGGTCCCTCAGGAGCCTCTAATTTGGGCGGCCCATCTCATGTCTGTGTATCTAACTCTGTTAATGTTAAGAAACGGTCAAAGAGGTCTTTACCAGCAGATGTTAATGGGTGTAAAGAGCTTAAGGTGTGTAAAAAGCCACGGATTCAGGCGGCATCTACAAATCTGCCACATGATTCCCGCAGCTGGGGCACAGCTGAAATGCTTGTGTTTCAGGAACACTTCGCCCGCTACTTACGCTACAAACTCTGGGCCCCCAAAATTATGTTTTTTTGTGATACTTTTGAAAAATTATTATCAACACAAATCCCAACTCATGCTAATAAGGTCGAACTATGCGCACTCCGGAACCTGCAACTGGATGGCGAGATAACAACTACAGCGACCCCATTATGACTGAATATGGTCGGCTACGGCATGCATAAACCACCTAAACTAACACTACCCAGGTATAATAGGGCTAGAGTTATAAAGAGGGCTCTAAAATTGTTGGTCAGCGCTAGACGGGCGCTATGCGCTAGGAGGCGTCGTGGTGGCATGTGTCCTGCAGTGCCTCTACAGACACCACAGCCGTCGTCAAAAGAGTCAGAACACCAATCACATAGCCGAGACAACTCTGCAGATGCCGCACATGCATCTGCACAAAATTCACAAGCCTCAGACGCTGACGCTGCTGGTAATGTGCGGAGCCCCGATCATGCAGTATTTTTGCAACACATCCATCATCATGAAAGGGCCCTCCGTAATTTCAACGGCCATATACATACAGATCATTTTAGATTTGTAAATTTGGATCGTGTACGATCATTTGAAGAGGGCGTGAATATTGTTCAAGAAGGCATTCAGGCATTACTGGATAGAATCATCAGGGACATTGAACCTGGCGACTTTGTACAATTAAGGTTTGATGCCGGCGATACTTTAGACCCTATTTTCACTACAAAACAAACCCGTGAAGAATTTAATTCTGAATCTTTTTTAAATGCTGTTGCCAGCGCACTTCAAAGTAACAATGAATGCATATCATTCAATTCGCTAAAGCTAGTCGTCACCATCAATAAAAACCGACGCGGTGGTGTAAAAAGGCGCTTGAAATCTATAGCGAGCAGTCAGATCATTAAACAAAAGAGACAATGGCTGTATGATTTTAACAATTACACAACAAATCTGTGTTTGGCTGCTAGTGTGTGCGCCCTGATGGACGACACGGATGTCGCTGATGCTGTTTTACTCAGCCGCTCTAAAAACATACACACAGCACTGGGCATCCCTGATGATCAATTAGTGAGTTTTAGCGACATCCCGGCATTTGAAAAATATTTGGGGGTCACCATTAAAGTACTGTACTATAGTCAGGGTAATTGGCGTTACTTTCAGAGCGGTAATACAACTAATGGTAAAACCGTATTCATATTGTTCCATGATAATCACTACTACGGTATAAAAAATATGAAGGGTTTTATCGGCGCTAAGCACTTTTGTGAGCTCTGCAATTCAGTGTTTCACCACAAAAACAATCATTCCTGTCAGTATTTTTGTAAGGCCTGTCAGAGAGAGAATTGCGTAGAAAGCACTGCCGTCCAGTAGCCCAGGTGTCCTGTTTGCAGAGTTTATTGCCGCTCGAGCGAGTGCTTAGATTATCACAAACAATTGGGTGTAGGCGACCCGGCATTCTGCAGACTTAAAACATTTTGTGATAAACGCAACCGTTTTGTTCCCAGAAATAGCGAAACAGAGCATAAATTTATTGGTTTGCGCTGCCCTGTATGTCGCAGACGTATAAATAAATTTGATGCCCATCTTTGTTACATGCGGAAGTATGTAGCACAGGATGAGTCAGATTGTTATATCTTTTATGATTTTGAATGTATGCAGGAGACAGGCACGCACATCCCGAATTACATTTATGCTACAACGCTGTATGGCCACCCCTCCTGGGAGTTTGAGGGTGATACCTGTACACATGACTTTGTACAGTACTTTACAAGCGGTAAATTTTCAGATCATACATTTATTGCCCACAATGGTGGAAGATACGACACATACTTTATTGTTAAGGAACTGATTTCTGAAAAACTACAAGTACAGTTGATAACCCAAGGTGGCCGCCTCTTGTGTGTGTCGCTACCCGATTTGTCTATAAGGTTCATAGACTCTCTAAATTTTATACCCATGAAATTCAGTAAATTACCACAGGCCATGGGTTTTTCAGGCGGCAAAGGACATTTTCCACACTTTTTCAATACCCGAGAAAACCAAAACTATGTAGGTCCCATACCTGATGTAAAATATTATGGGGTGGAGTACATGTCACCTGGTGAGAAGGTAAAGTTCCTGGAGTGGTATGAGACACAGGCAAATACAACTTTTGACTTCAAGGCCGCGCTAAAATCTTATTGCAAACAAGATGTTGAAATTTTGAGACACGCCTGCGAGATCTATAGAGAGCGTATTATGCAGATGACGCAGAAAAATGTTAAAAAATACTGTAGGCGTCAAAAGCAAAGGATTGTAGTGAGTAGATGTGTTGATCCTTTTCTGCTCATCACTCTGGCCTCAGTGTGTATGAAAATGTACCGGTTTAAATTTCTTCCAAAAAAGACAATCACCATTTTACCTGGTGATAATTATCACAAGGCAAAAAAGTGCTACTCGACACCCGCTATACAATGGCTCATGTATGTAGCCCACTCCGAGAACATCGACATACAGCACGCTTTGAGAGGCGGTGAAAAACAGGTCGGGAAGTATTTTCTAGATGGTTATGCCTATGTTAGTGGCCAGCACATAGCCTTTGAATTTCAGGGGTGTTTTTACCACGGATGTCCCGTGTGCTATAATGAAAATGACACAAATAAGGTCACAAGTACGTCCTACGGCCAGTTATATTACACCTTTTTAGCTAAAAAGCGTTACTTACAGTGCTGCGGGTACACAGTAAGACTGATGTGGGAACATGAGTGGCATGAAATGGTTGAAAATGATTCTAACCTTCAAGCATTTCTCCGCCAGATGGAATTCCCCGTTCCTTTAGACCCCCGTGATGCGCTTTATGGTGGGCGAACTAACGCCATTAAGCTCTATCACCATCTGGAAGAAGGGGAGACTTTACATTACTACGATTTCACCAGTCTGTACCCCTTTGTAAACAAAACTAAAACATACCCTGTAGGCCATCCAGACATCATGTATGACAATTTTGGATTAATTAAAAAATACTTTGGCATTGCTAGAGTCAAGGTCTACCCGCCGAGAGATTTATTTTTTCCAGTTCTGCCAGTAAAACTCAACAAAAAATTAATGTTTCCCCTTTGCTACACATGCGCTGCAAATTCCCAGGCAGATATTTGTGCCCACAGTGATGAAGAACGGGTGCTGACAGGCACCTGGTGCACTATAGAGCTCGAGATGGCTATAGAAAAAGGGTATCGGATCGCTCACATCTATGAAATATGGCATTTTCCTAAAACCACTGATGATCTGTTTGCTCCTTACATTAAATTACATCTTAGGGATAAGCCGGAAGCCTCTGGTTATCCTAGCTGGTGTACTGATGATGCCAAGAAACGGCAGTACATTGACTCTTTTCTTGAAAAAGAAGGTGTCCAATTACGGCCTGAAAATATAGCTGTCAATCCTGCCAAGCGACAGATCTCCAAGCTTTTCTTAAATTCTTTATGGGGAAAGTTTGCTCAGAGATCTAATCTATCATGTACCAGCATTGTTAGGGATCCAGATGAACTTTTTAAGTATTTGTTCCTGCCTTACTATGACATTTCGATGTTACATTTCCTTGATGATGACACTGCAACCGTTAACTGGAAATATGCAAAAGGCCACCACACACTCAAAAAAAACACAAACATTTTTATAGCGTGTTTTACAACAGCGTATGCTCAGCTAGAGCTCTATTCGCTGCTGGACTGGCTGCAAGAGCGGTGCCTTTATCATGACACAGATTCAGTTATTTTTGTACAGAGAGATGGTGAGTGGCAACCGCCTTTAGGCGATTACCTGGGGGAACTGACCAGTGAAATACCCGATGGTACACACATCACAGAATTTGTATCAGCGGGCCCCAAAACTTACGGATACAAACTCAACACCGGTAAAACTGTCTTAAAAGTTAAGGGAATAACACTAAATGTCGGTAACTCTCAATCTATTAATTTCAACAGCCTAAAAGATCTAGTTCTGGACTACCCGCAGAATTCTGCCGCAGAAACTCAGAAACGTATTGTCATACAGCAGGCGTCCATTGTGAGGAATAAAAAGTACTGGGATATTGAAACAAGGCCATTACGCAAAACACAAAAGTGCGTTTATACAAAGCGGCGACTATTAGACGATTTCACAACATTACCTTTTGGGTATTAGTCGAGTATTGTGATGGATACGAGTCTGCAGCACCCATTCTCATGCATTCTAGCCGGGCCGTCTAATTCTGGAAAGAGCTATTTTGTAAAACAGCTGCTATATAATATTGAAGCAAATTTTTCTCAGAAACCTGATAATATTGTATGGTTTTATTCGTGTTGGCAAAAACTATATGATGAAATCTCTCTCTCTTTTCCCCACGCCAGATTTGTGGAGGGTCTGCCGAATACATTCGTAGATGACGAATTATTCCCACCGGAGAAGGTGAATTTGGCGATTGTTGATGATCTCATGGAGAGTGCTAGTGAAAATTGTGAGATAGAAAAAGCCTTTACCAAGTATGTGCACCACAGAAATCTCAGCATTTTCTACCTGGTGCAAAACATATTTTGTCAGGGTAAGAAAGCCGTACGATAAATTTAAACACAAAGTACATGGTGCTTTTTAATAACTCTATTACATTCAAATTTTAACTCTAGCTCGTCAGATGTATCCCGGAAAAACACGTTTTTTCCTAGAAGCTTTTGAGGATGCCACGCGGGACCCTTACGGGTATTTGCTTGTAGATTTGAGAGCTAATACCCCTGAGGATCTGCGTTTAAGGACTGGGTTGTTTCCACCCGCGTTGCCCGCTGTCTATGTTCAAAAGAAAAACACTTCTAAAAAGTGAATTTTACCTGGTATCAGACATTCTACGCTGTGTGCGTTGTGATGTAAAGATGTCTGAGAGGCTCTGGCGTAACTGGGCGCTCTTAAAAACCCTAGTGAAATCAACCCCCGCTGTCAGAAAGTCTATTTTGCGCAATGCAAGCAATGATTTAATTACAGCCATAGGCGAGATTGCTTTAAATATGTTAAAAGGCAGGATTCCGCTGAAAGAGCGCCAAAAAGGTATATTAAAGAAGTGGCGTAAAGCTATAAGAACCCTGAGCGACAGATCTCAGCCCATAAAGAAAAAGAAGCGACTACTAAAGCAGGCCAGCAGGTTTATCGGCCCTCTTTTAGCTTTTGCAATTCCAATAATAACAAGCCTGCTCGCCGGAAGATAATGGAGCATACAGAGAAAATGTATCTAGTCCCCAAACAGGAGCTAGACAAACTAAGACCCAGTGCTAGAGACAACATATGCGACAGTGTTATTCGTCGCCCGGATGGTGAAATTAGCGACATTTTACAGCGTCGTGACATTCCCGATGATGTGAAAATTAAAATGTATAGCTCTGTGCTACAACGCTACTTGGTACATACGCGGCACAGCTCAAAAGAAGTAACGGCTTTAAATCTCGTTAGCACTCCTGATCCTGGTCAGCAACAATTGCCAAATACCGACTCTGATAAAAATCAGGAGATCGCTGAAATTGTCAGCCATATAAACCAAAGATATAAAAAGAATGCTGAATTTTTACTAAACAGGTTGCTGCAGAATAAAAATGTTACAGCATGGAATAATAATGCTGAATTTATTTTCAAAGGATCCGTAATACCAGGGTCTAACTTACTGGATTTGGTACGTAGTACAACATAGAGCCATGCTCTGAAAAGTAGAAATTTACCGCCGGGTTGGGATTCATTTATGCAGGCTATGGCCGAGCTAAATATGCCGTCTACAGTTGTGGGTAACCCAGCTACTAGGAAGCTTTTAGATGAATTAAAAATTACCAACAGTGAGACACGCTCTGTATGTACACCGCTGAAGTTAGCTCCGTCGCCCCGTACAATTCAATCTTTACATTCCCCGTCATTAGGTACCACACGCGGAACTCTGCTACCTAAAAAAAGGTCTCTACCGATACTACAAACCATGTGGCTCACGATGTAAGGAATGTACTGGATAAATGCTGTACTTGCCTTGTAACGCTTTATTAATTATTTTGTAAGAAGTGTAATGATGTATGTTCATTGTACTATTTAATGTTTTTACTTTTTATATTCTGTAAGAATTTTTATAGTATTGAAATGTCTTTGAGATGTATTTATTTTGCAGCAATAAAATCTTTTAAAATTTTTACAATATCGTGTCTTTGGTTTTTATAATCGTATAAAACACACCGCTTCTTACTTGTGGGTGTTGTAATGTGGCCACATACATAATGTGCCCATATAATGAGAATTGTGTTATAAACCACGTGTAAAATAAATACACGACTAGGATATAAAATATATAAGCCGCAAATGACCGTCTGTTTTTGTCGGGGTTGCATGTGACAGTAAATATTTTAAATTACACTGTTTGTGTAAAATGTCCGATTTTAAATTAGTTACAGCTAACTTAAAATGTGTTTCCTATTTCCTGTTTGTATTGATCTGTGTGCTTCCGCATCTAGGTTTGCTTCACAGAACATAACACGCTGCAGATACACTATCATTCTGGCCTATGTGATAGTTGTGGCTGTCACATAAAATACATTGCTCTGATAACTGCAACAAACTCATATCAACTTCATATAAAATGAGAATCCTAGGATATAATTATAAACAGCTTGGTGTTATCCCAGAATCAAATTAACAATATCAAACATGGTGTGTTATAAAAACATGAATAAAACACACTGCCCTGATTACAGAATGCAGTATGTAATCGTACAGCTCCTAGGATATAATTATATAACGGTGCCATCTAATAGGGGATTATCAAAAGCTAATATAAAACTATATCAAACTATACCAAACTATATCAAAAGGGGAAATCAACCAAGGAGAGACAGCTGGCTGCCAGCTGTCAGACAAGGGGAGGGGAGGGGTGACACACTTTGATACACTTTGATAGGGGCGTGTCCACCTGTCAAATTGAGTTTGACGAGTGGTAGTTCTGCTACACTACTACTACCCAGAAATAAGGATCAACATAAACATAATGTCCAGCTCATGCAAAAGGCAGGCCACATGTGTATCTGCACAGAGTGCAAAAACCTAAAACAAAAATCTACAGAGATGAGCTGGAATATAAGTTGTGTGCGTTCAGTGTGTAGGCACATGTTCATACTGGCCACTAAACAGACTAAACCCAAGATAATAACAAAATGAGCAAATACGCTGCAGTATATAAATAAATAGCAGTAGTGCATGGAAATAGGATATGGTACTTACCATAATTTTGATCAACTGACAGTTATAAATATGTCTGATATGACCACTCACCTCCAGATGACCAGAGAAGAAGATGTATGATTTAATTAAATAAATTAGCTTATATTGTATTGTTTACCTTAATTTGTTATTGATGCCTACCATTTTAACTTACTGGGATTAACATTATCCAAACAAAAATGTATTTTTGGTTAGAAAATTGGATTTCTATTATTATCTATTTTACCTCCCTGCGTATGAGCAGTGTTTTCAACAGCTTGTATCTCAAGTCCTTGAATTTAGCACAAAATGATTATAATTTAATTGAGGCCAGATTAGTGTGGGACATACTTTTAACTCAGGAGGCCTTAATTCCTCAGAACCATAATGAACTAATAATGAATGTACTAAAGTCATTAAATCACATTTCATAAAAGGATGAACACTGCTTTCTTTTATATTAAAGCAATTAAACTCAAATATACAGTAGCAAACCCTATAACATCTATGTGCTTTACACAGTTAGCAAACATGTGTTATGTAATCTACAATAATGAGGCTGGTAGAGTTGATATTTCTTAAGCTAGCTGTGTTATCTAAATGAAATATTTCAAGGTTACTGTATCTGTATAATTTATAATGGGATGGGATATCTTCTTAGCCCCCATGACCTGATGAAGGCCATAAGAGTGTCTTTTTTTACTGTATGGAAAAGCTCTGTAAACTGCACTTTACTATACACTAGGCCACTCATTGGGAGGGATAATAGCACTTACACTGTAAAGTGAATGATGACTGTTACATTTCCTTGCACCGCCTCAATGACCGGAAGCAGATGCGAGAAGCTGCAGGTAGGACACAAGTTATTTTTCTCCTTGCCGCTGATCTTCCGGTAAATCAGCCAAACTTGATTTAAATTTCATTAACCTGTAGATTTATACAATATCTGCAGGT
This sequence comes from Ranitomeya imitator, assembly GCF_032444005.1. Taxonomy (NCBI): domain Eukaryota; kingdom Metazoa; phylum Chordata; class Amphibia; order Anura; family Dendrobatidae; genus Ranitomeya; species Ranitomeya imitator. The sequence continues at coordinate 462,070,183 of NC_091284.1, forward strand.
AAAAAGTGTTTTTGTAGGTGCCAGGTTCCCTGTAGGAATTAAAAGGAACCAGTTACTAGTTTTGGGTCCACATTATCATGATGTTATTTAAGCGATGTTTCTTTTACTTATTTTTTTCTTGTTTATGTCAAAATTGTACATTGCACAATTCTGTTTGGGCCCAAGCCAGGGCACTCATCCTCAGACTAATTTATAACTTCTTCATCACATGCTCTAATTTGATGGTCTTGACCAGGTACGGACTGGGACTGAAATTCAATCCTGGCATTTGACATCACACAAGCACATGTTGTCCCTGTCCCCATGAACCAGATGGGATATATTACTAATATTACCCTGGATGGAAGAAAGGAAGATTTTCTAATGATACCCGTGGCCTGCTGAGGTAAGTGACGGAGTCAGCAATTTTGTGCTCCATCACAACTTTTAACAGTATGGGTATCTTGAGGACACCGATTCTGTTAACAACATAGCAGACAAGGCAGCCTATGACCAGACAAGCCCTTCTGGCATTTGCCAGAATTGCCAGATGGCCAGTTCGTCCCTGGTTTTGACATAGGCTTGATTAAAAAGCTAAACGTCACATTCATAATGACATTTTCATTGTTTAGCAGTCCCAAACATAGAGACTAGATGATTAATCATTTTTAAAATTATAATTTGCCAGGTTTTCCAAAAATGAAATTCAATTGCAGGTAGTCCAGTTAATATGAAATGAGGTGGCTATCACTCTGAGAATTTATAGTATTCTATGCTGCTTCTTTTAATGTGTTTAATGGGCCTCTGTAATTTGGAAGTGTGAGAAGGAGATGGAGACAGGCACAGCTCTGGCTCAGGTCAATCTGTGGCAGTCTTGTTGCCTTATTTTGACATGTGACCTCCCTCTTCATTTGCCATAATAATTGAAGACTTCTTATATAAATTAAAAATAGCTGAAAAAGGAACTATACGCATGAAACGGGTGCCACCAAAATGGGTCAAGTTGAAAAGTGTGGACAGTAGAGGAGAAATCAGAAGCTAATTACAGGAAGAAAGATATCAGTTTTCATAGACATGTGCCACAGGCGCTTTAAGCCACGTTATGCACTTCTTGCCAGGTACTCAGCAGCAGCAAACATGAGAATAGTACCTAAACTGTTACAAGTAACTGTCACTACCCACAGTGCATCGTGCTCCCCTCAAATGAGAATTATTACTTAATGGCTATTAAGAGTCCTTGACTTAGAGGTAGACGGACCAGTTCCTGATGAGGGGATAATGAGAGAGATTAAATGTATTTGGAGGAAACCCAGGCAGTCTGTGACTGATGCAATCTACTACAACATATAAAATGGGCGATTTACACCAATTGAAATGCTCATTGTTCAATTGTGTTAGGAGGACTTTTGAATTTCAAGAAATTCTATTCAATTTCAATTTGCTTTAAATCGATTTGAACATTTCTAATGTTAGCCAAATAAATAATGAATGTGCTCATTTTTTTAAAATTATTAAAAGAATAATAAACCTACAGTAAATTGACAAATTTTAACTATTTCATATCAGAAATTAATATAACTCAAAGTTATACCCGTGTGGTTGATTAAGAGAAACATTAAATTAAAATGATGTGAACCAATAAAGATGAATTATATTGTATATCTTTAGAATGATGTCACATTATAAAGGAACTTACAATTAATGTCAGTTACAGTATATGCTACCTTAATTGCATGAGAAATATTCATCTTAAAGAAATTAAGACCTGTGCAGAATATCATGCTTCAAAGGACGTTTTTCTGCTCCAGAATCACATCTATGGTTTTATTTATCTAGATCATAAGCATCATTTCAAAACAAACAAACTTTATTAAGTGCAATAGAAATCTTAAATTGCTAGTCGGATGCATTTCAGTATGTCAAAAAAATAACGAAAACTCAGCCATAGAAAAATAAATTTGTCACAGCCTAACTCAGTGTGATAGAATTCACACAAACATAGGAATTTAGAAAATTGAAAGTATTGTACAAAATGCTAAAACAGTTCAAATTTCATGCTGTTATATAAACTGTGTTGTCAGTTTGAGAGCAATAGTATGCCCGCTGCGTACAATTTTACCCTGGACAAATTATGAAATTGAACATACTCTTTAGTGATATCCAGAAACTGGCATGGCTTCTTCTGGGCAGAGAATTAAACTTTAAAGTTAAGCAATAACATAACAGCATTGTAACTGGTCATTTAAATTACTAACTCACAGTTTTTAAGTTACCAACAAAGTATGACTTGTGGTAAATGGTTTTATTGCAATTGGATTTATTATGCTTTGTATAACACAAAAGTTCATTTTATTGTTCATTTTAAAAAAAAGTTGAAAATAATGGCATAAATAGGATAGTTCACTATGACTCATTTTCTTACCACAGCTATCAAGGCGATATGTGTGCAATTGAGGCTTTACAGTTCTTTACACAGCACCTACTCAGAAAAAATGATGAAGGTCTTTTGTCATGGTTGATTTTATGATGATTGCCGATAATCTCCAAGTGAAAGAAAATATTAACCATTAAGCCAGGGTCACACAAAATTTTGTTCTCCATCTGCTCCTCACAGTGTGATATGTTACTCTGATCTGAAAGAATCAGATCACACTACGCTGACACTTGGATCAGAGTTTGATCAGATTGTCATTAGCATAATTGACCCAATTATTTTGGATGAGAGGGAATCTACAGTCTTGTGACCATGGCCATGAGTATATCTTATGATGCTCAAATTAGCCAACTTTGCAGAATTTTCTCCAAAACATTTGATTCACGGCAATAAATAAGTGTGAATGTCAATCTTGAAAAGCTTCTAATTACCCAGAAAATACACGTGGATAAAACAACAGAGATAGATCATTGTTGACCATAAGATCTTACTCTTTAAAGACAAGAGAGAGATAGAGGACCCCACTGACCATAACAGCTTACATCCTACAGGAGAGAGAGGCTTACCAAATGACTCTGGAACTGAAAGAAGGCTCTGCTATACAAACTGCTCTCCACTGCAAAAAGTTGACCTATGACGGTTAAGGTACTGGCCACCATTGTGCAAAGTATGATAATCCGTCAAAGGTCATAGCTGCATGGCATTATGGGGAGGCCCGCAAAGCAACAGAAAATTACATTAGCCTGCTTTCTGATACTTCAATATGGGAAATGGTGCTGGACAACTTTTCTTTTTTTGAACTGCGAATCGAATCTTACAATATTAGAAATGGCTTGAAACCCCGAATTTCAGGAAATTCCATTCACTCGATCTACTGTGGATTGATCTGCTAATCTCTACTAACCAATTGTCATCAATTTGCTAGAAATGCTTCTTTTGATACTGTTGATACTTCCAAGACCATGAGAAAAATATTTTCCTCAATCAAAACTGTTGCGTTGAATTACCAAGGACATTACAGCATGTCTTGCTAGCATTCTTAACCCCTTCATGACCTTGGGATTTTTCATTTTTCCGTGTTCGTTTTTCACTCCCCTCCTTCCCAGAGCCATAATTTTTTTATTTTTCTGTCAATTTGGCCATGTAAGGGCTTATTTTTTGCGGGACAAATTGTACTTTTGAACGACATCATTGGTTTTAGCATGTCGTGTACTAGAAAACGGGAAAAAAATTCCAAGTGCGGTGAAATTGCAAAAAAAGTGCAGTCTCACACTTGTTTTTTGTTTGGCTTTTTTGCTAGGTTCACTAAATGCTAAAACTGACCTGAGATTATGATTCTCCAGGTCAGTACGAGTTCATAGACACCTAATATGACTAGGTTATTTTTTACCTAAGTGGTGAAAAAAAATTCCAAACTTTGCAAAAAAAAAAATTGCGCCATTTTCCGATACTCGTAGCAGCTCCATTTTTCATGATCTGGGGTCGGGTGAGGGCTTATTTTTTGCATGCTGAGATGACGTTTTTAATGATAGCATTTTGGTGCAGATACGTTCTTTTGATCGCCCGTTATTGCATTTTAATGCAATGTAGCGGTGACCAAAAAAACGTAATTCTGGCGTTTCGAATTTTTTTCTCGCTACGCTGTTTAGCGATCAGGTTAATACTTTTTTTAATTGATAGATTGGGCGATTTTGAATGCGGCGATACCAAATATGTGTAGATTTGTTTTTTTTTTATTTGATTTGTTTTGATTGGGGCAAAAGGGGGGTGATTTAAACTTTTATATGTTTTTTATTTTTTTCACATTTTTTTTACTTTTTTTAACTTTTGCCATGCTTCAATAGCCTCCCTGGGAGGCTAGAAGCAGGCACAGCACGATCGGCTCTGCTACATAGCAGCGATCTGCTGTTCGCTGCTATGTAGCAGAAAATCAGGTGTGCTGTGAGCGCCGAACACAGGGTGGCGCTCGCAGCTGCCGGGGATCAGTAACATAGAGGTCTCAAGGACCTCTATGGTTACAATACTGAAGCATCGCCGACCTCCGATCATGTGACAGGGGTCGGTGATGCCGTCATTTCCAGCCGCCCGGCCGGATGCGGTAGTTAAATGCCGCTGTCTGCGTTTGACAGCAGCATTTAACTAGTTAATAGGCACGGGCAGATCGCGATTCTGCCCGCGCCTATTACGGGCACATGTCAGCTGTTCAAAACAGCTGACATGTCCCGGCTTTGATGCGGGCTCACCGCCGGAGCCTGCATCAAAGCGGGGCTTCTGACCTCGGACGTACTATCCCGTCCAAGGTCAGAAAGGGGTTAATGTTAAAATGCATGCTAAAAAAGAAGACAGCTTTTCCATAAGCTCAGGGGGTTCCACGTAAATCTTTTTCACTAAAATTAGGTTGTGTTCTACAATTTAGTAGATGGGAATTCATGAGAATTTTGCATTTTCTGCAATTCTGGTGCAGTGAAATATAATGAGAATCGGGATGAACTGTAGACCTGACATTCTGTTAGTACATTCAAACTTTTCTGGGATTGTAGTGTCAACACTGACACTGACACAATTAAAACATTGTGCTAGAATAGGTATAGCACTAGTAAACAGCAAATGGAAGAAGAATGTAGCCAAAATTGTCTTCCCAAATGTTCTTGTGCTCTCATCTTTTCTGATGCCTTTTCCAAGAGTGATTACTTTTTAAATTTTATATCAATATATCTGGATGAGTTTTGGTTTGTAATGACACCATTAATTTTATTCAATGCACACGAAAACAGGAAAAAGATTCCCAGTGGGGTGAAATTGTGAATACGCAATTACTAATAATTATTAATTTTCCCCCAGATATGGATTACAGTGTAGGACAAAATTATGGATAGGTGAGGGATATTGATGTTTTTTATTTTTGTTTCATTACAGGAGAACAAGGGCTTCGGTGGAATAGGTGTTTAGTGAGTATAACTGAATTTGTTATTTTTAAATAAAAAAGTAAAACTATAATTAGTAATATTTCTAATAAAGGACTTTATTATGTCTGTGTTTTTATTTACCATTTATTTATAGGATTAGTACTGGATAGGTGTCTCATAGATGCCTCTCCATTAGTAATCCATGGTCTTGATCTCACCTGACAATACAAAGGTGACATCAACCCCATAAATATTAACCTCACTTGTCACCACTACAGGGCAAGTGGGAAGAGCTGGGCAAAGCAACAGAATTGATGCATCTAATAAATGCGCCTCTTCTGGGCAGCTGCGGGCTGCTATTTTTAGGCTGGGGGGTCAATATCCATGGCCCCTTACCAGCCTGAGAATACCAGCCCCCAGCTGTCTGCTTTAGCAAGGCTTGTTATCAAAAATTTGGGGACTCACGCCATTTTTAAAAAAATATTTTTGAGGGTTGCAGCCCTCAGCAGTGAGTTTTTCCTGGCTGGTGTTAGGGCTGGCGGAATGCACCGAATAAATATAAAGATAGTAAAAGGTGCGTTCGCAGCTCGGGGTCCACCATGCAGGAATGGAACCTGCTGCTAGGTAATGGTGGCACTATATGGTGGTACTACGCCAGAATAAACATGGGTTTCATCACCCGGTACGTACAGATGTGAACTCTGTTGCTTCACAGAGTCGCAGGGAAATGCTGCACCCTGTTAGCAATCACAGGGTGCAGCAGATGAATGCTAGTGGGATCCCTGCAATTCACGCCCGCTATGCTGGTGATTGATCTTGCTCTCTGACCCTCGATGGCTTTTTTAGCCCACGCCTGAGAATGCCCTGAGTCAGATGCTGAGATCAAGCGGGAGTTCCCACCCTACACTGACCAGTTGTCAGGAGTAATTAAAGATTGCCGCACAGAATGCGTACAGCGCTGCACTGGCGGTCACTGATGGTTAGACGCAGTAAGGATCGTCCTCTTGTGTATAGGTTAGCACTGTCAGGAGCTAGGTAGCTCCAACATTTGCAAGCATTCAACATCACAAGGAATGGGAATGATTAAGGAGCAATCACCAGAACAGGCATACAACCAGACAGCACGATAACAGGTTTATACCAGCACATGGCCGTGCGGCCATGCGAACACTTTATAGCTGTAGCTCTCCAGGACCTTCCTAGTGGTCCAATAGGAGCTGCTACAGGACCTGAGTCTGTGACCCCCAACCTCCAATGAGAGGTCATCCCTTGGGCATGCTCAGAAGAAAAAAAGCAGGACTTAGTCCCAGGAGCGCCTGCTCGCCTCTGATCAGTACTGGTTATAATGGCTGACCCGGGAAGGGCAGCAGTAATCAAATGCACAGTATCTGCCTGAGCCAGGCGCTGAGACTGACATGTCTGCTGAGCAGGCTCCACTGTGGCTGGAAGAGAATGAGAGACCACAGCGGAGATGGTTCGAGATTCCTCCTGTGCAGCGGCGGGAACTCAACACTTAACAGCTGGTTATCAAAAATACAGGGGAACCAATGGCATTTTTTTTTTACAGCGCAGGAGCCTGCTAATGAATACACCCATCAGCTGCTCCTGCTCTCTCTCTGTTACACTGGGGAACACAATTTTTTAAGAGTTAGGTCAGACAACTGTTCTTAATTAATTTTTGGATGCTGAATCCAGAAATGATCTCAGTTTTTCTCTATCACCTCAAGTTTTTGAACTATAGGCTTTTTGTCTTCTCAAAACTATGTAAACTACTGTACCTAAAAAGTGTTTTTTTTAAATAGTACAAATATGAACAAAAAATGAAATATATAAGAAATAGGCATGACAAATTTGTGACTACTCTTACAAGTTGCCACGTAGCTCTATATGAGTCGAATTGTAATCAGATAACAAGTCTTATTACAGATATAAGTGCAATTGTGCTTCTCTGGCAGGTAAGTTGTGTAGGAAAAACTTGACGTGCTAGAAAAAAACTGACCACATTTTTGGAATCAGCATGCCAATTTTAGTATAAATCAGCTCAAAAACCTAACTCAACAGAATTTTTTTTTCAAATTGTTCCCCTGTGTTATTAGTGACAGCAGGTGTCGGATGATGGGAGCTGTAGTCCCATCTGCTGACACCAGTGACCAGAGTTAAATATTATACCTCCGATCACAGCTGAGCGCTCATACTGTCTTTAGACAACATGGGAACTGTGGATCTCTGACTGGCGGGGATGATTTCACCACTGATCAAAAGCGGTGTTTGCCGCGCTGTCATGCACATGACAGCGTGGCAAACTCTGGATGTTTGGGCTTGCCATTCAAGTGAATGGGGTACTGGTTCGGGTCCAGGTACTGTTCTGGTAACCAAATCCGAACTTTTTGTAACTGTTCAGCCGAACCCGCCGGACCCGAACATCCACGTGTCTGACATCTCTAAAATTGAGAAATTTTCACATTTTCAATATTTTCATAAATAAATGCAAATCATATTGACCAAAATTTACTGCTAACATGAGGAACAACGTGTGGCAAAAAGTAGTCTCAGACTCACTGGTTTATGTGGAAGCGTTCCAGAGTTATTACCCCAAAGTGACACTGTTCAGAATAAAAAAGTCTGAAATGGTCAGAAAGGTGAAAACAGGCTATGGAATGAAGAGGTTAAGTAATTATTGTTTACAATTAGTGATGAGCGAATATCCTCGTTACTCGAGATTTCTCGAGTATGCTCTGGGGTCCTCCGAGTATTTTTTTGTGCTCGGAGATTTAGTTTTACTTGCCGCAGCTGAATGATTTGCATCTGTTAGCCAGCATAAGTACATGTGGGGATTCCCTAGCAACCAGGAAACCCCCACATGTACTTATGCTGCCTAACAGATGTAAATAATTTAGCTGCGGCAAGAAAAAATAAATCTCCGAGCACTTAAAAATACTCGGACGACCCCAGATCATGCTTGAGAAATCTCGAGTAACGAGGATATTTGCTCATCACTACTTACAATTCTACCATAATTGCATTTCTTTTTATAGTTATATTACAATTTAAAACAAATAAATAAATAAAACACAACAAAGCAATTTTTGTTTCATCTTACTACAGAATTGATGAATTTACAATAAAACACTAATAAGCTAATTCACAACTCATCTAATTTATAAAATAATGGAGCAACACTTTGAGTGATAATTTAATAAATGCTTCAGGTCATTTCATCATAGTTTGTGAAATGTGTCTAGTAAGAGGTTTTACAGGAAATATCATGCTCTAGTTGACTTGTTTATCAAAGTACTGTCTACTCCAGCAGTCCAGTCATCAGATGATAAGAGAAAGAGTGTGAATAACAGCTTTATACTTCACTCTCATCTACTTTTTCACAAGTGGGCCTAAGAGGAATGTCAGCATCTGCCTACACATCCACATTTGTTAGGAGACTATTAAACCAAGTCTGTGTAGAGATAGAAGGAACATTGGTAATGTCATCTTTACTCATTTGTCATGATGTCTGTGGAGAGATTAACTGTCAGATTAGAAAATATTCCTCAAAGCCTTTTAAAACCTGGCAGAAGCAATTTTATGAGAATGTTAGATATTATTATATCCTCATGCTAGTGAAGAGAACATACCTCACATTTATATTACACTAATAACAAAATTCATTATAGTATCGGATCTCTTTCAATAAAGCTGGCAGTATCAGCTCTGTCAGATTTTGTTAAATGCACTTTTCTTAGTTTCACATAACTATTTATGCACATGCCAGTCTTGATGTGTCGAAATGCTAGAGTTGGAGGCTCTCAATTCATTAAAAAGTGCACATTTCTTAATGAATAAGGTGCATCTGGAAAGTGGTGTGTTAGGCGTCGGGTTCCTGACGCTGCACAGGGGAAATCTCGTACCATGTCTACTGCGGTCTCCCATTCTTCTCCAGCTACAGTGGAACCTGCTCAGCAGAGACGTCGGTCCCAGCGCCTGGCCAGGACAGACACTGCACGTTTGGTTACTGCTTCCCTTCCAAATTCAGCCTTTATAACTCATGCTGTTCGATGGCGAGCAGGCGCTCCTGGGACTAAGTCTTGCTTTTCCCCTCCTGAGCATGCCCAGGGGAAGACCTCTCATTGGAGGTCAGGGTCACATGCTCAGGTCCTGTAGCAGCTCCTATTGGTCCACTAGGAAGATCCTGAACTGCTACAACTATAAAAGGTTCGCACGGCCATGCGCTAGTATCATTTGTGTTTGGCAGTTGCCAGTGGATACTCTGCCACACTGTATATTAGTGGTGTGAGTCTGTTTAGCCTTGGGTCTGTACACTCAGGCAGGCAGCTAGCATTAGTGGGGGCAATTAGCCTTGGCTTAGCATCTGGTTCCTTCATGTGTGCGGTTAGCACAGAAGAGTTCCAGAGCAAGCACAACTTCTAGTTAGGGTTTTAGTCCCTGCGTACAGCGCGACTCTGTGAGGCAACAGAGCTCGCTTTCATTTCACACAGGGTGAAGTTTAACGCACGTGTGAGCTCAGTGTCCATCCACCATTACTTGCAGCAGGTATCTCTGCACGGTGGATCCCGGGCTGCAAGCACACCTCGTATCTATCACCCTAGCGTTCCGCTAGCCCTAACAGAATACTAGCGCCAGGGTCTGGCTAATAATGGCGGACAAAAAGCAACTGCTGCAGTACATCCAGCAGCTGGAGGGCAGCTTGGCTGCTCTCGAGCGCACAACCTCAGCTGTGGATGTTTCCGCCTTAGCTGTTCAGGCTTCAAGCGTGGCTGCAGCAAGTTTGTCCACTGCCACCCCTGTTCCGACCTTATCTCGCCTCCCGCTGCCAGATAAATACTCTAGTGATAGTGCATCTTGTAAGGGTTTTGTAAGCCAGTGCGCAATACACCTCAAGCTCCTGGCTGCACGTTTTCCCACAGAGTGGGCAAAGGTGGGATTCGTTATATCTCTTCTGTCAGACAGGGCATTGGAGTGGGCTACACTGTTGTGGGAGCATGGTGATCATGTGGTGCAGATTGCTCCGCTGTTATTGAGCACTCTGAAACAGGTCTTTTTGGGACCTCGAGTCACCCATGATACGGCACTCCAACTGTTGGCATTGACTCAGGGTTCGTCCATGGTCAGCCATTTTGCGGTCCACTTCTGGACATTAGCATCTGAGCTGGAGTGGTCGGAGAAAGCCCGTATCCCTGTATTTTGGAGGGGGCTAGCTGACCATGTGAAGAACGCTTTGGCCACAAGAGAGATTCCCGCCACACAGGAGGAGCTAATAGCTGTATCCACTCGCATTTACCTCCATTTTAACAAGCGGAGGTTAGAGCAAACCCAGTGTAGGCAGAGGTTTCCGCTGGCTCCCACCTTCGCCAAACCTTTGGAATCTCCAGCCCACGTGCCTGAGTCACATGAGGCCATGGAGGTGTCATGAGCAGGATCTAAGTCCCGGACCGCTCATGCAGTCAAGGTCTGTCATGTCTGCCGGCAGTCAGGACACCTTGCCACCAGATGTCCCCAGTGGTCGGGGAAACGTCAGCGTCTAGTAGTAGTAGGTGGGGGTATACTAGACACGGCGATGTTTTCCTCCAAACTGTCGCTTATGGGGACAATTACCATAGGCTTATCCACTTATTCGGTAGAGCTTTGCGTGGATTCCGGTGCGGAGGACAATTTTATGTCATCTGCCTTCGCCAAACGACACGCAATACCTTTGCTGATGCTCGCCAAACCAGTGACCATACGAGTGGTGAATGGGTCGACACTGCCTTCACAGATAACACACCAGACCATCCCATTTACTCTATCTATGTAGCAATCTCATCAGGAGATTATATCTCTGCTCCTCATTCCTGATGAGGTCCTGTTAGGGATACCTTGGCTATAGTACCACTCCCCTCATATTGAGCGGTCCACAGGCAGAATTTTGTGATGGAGTGAAACTTGTGGGGGTAGATGTCAGAGGGAATGCGTTCAGGTTGCTACTACTGAGGTACCTGCAGATCTTTGCTCTCTCCCCAAGCAATATTGGTCCTATGCAGATGTGTTCTCCTAAAGGGCTGTGGAGACCCGTCCGCCTCACCGCCCCATGACTGTCCTATTGACCTCTTGTCTGGTGCTGAGCCTCCCCATGTTGAGTCTACCCATTGTCTCTCCCGGAGATGGAGGCAATGTCTCAGTACATTCAGGAGAATCTGGCAAGATGATTCATTAGGAAGTCACTTTCACCTGCAGGGGCTGGTTCTAGATTACAGGAGTCTTAACTAGTGTTGAGCGATACCTTCCAATATTTGAAAATATCGGTATCGGATTGGATCGGGCGATATTCGAAAAATATTGGATATCGCCGATACCGATACCCAATACCAATGCAAGTCAATGGGACCAAAATATCGGAATTAAAATAAACCCTTTCTTTCCTTGTAGGTTAATTCTACATGAAGGAAAACAACTAATAATAATGTAGGATGTATTGGGGGAGGTGGAAGAGACGTTAAAGGCATAGAGGTTAAGCCCAATCAAATGGAATAGAAGGAATATTTTTTTTTTAGACGTTCGGAGTTACAAAGATATTGACTATGTTAAGATTTTTTATATTTTGTCAGATATTTATGTTTCACTACTTCCATATTCTTCACCTTCTTTTTTATTTCTCCCACACTTTCTCCTTCATCATCCTCAGCAGCAGCATCTATTTCATCAACTTCTCCTTCAGCTTATTCATCTTCTTCTTCTTCACCTTCTTTCTATTATTCTTTTTTTTACATTCTTCATATTCTTCTTATTCAACTATTACACTTCCTCATATTCTACTTCTTCATCTTCTTCATATTCTTCTTCTTCATCATATTCTTATTTGTAACAGGCATTCCTGTAGTTGTTATCTATAAAAGTTTGAAGATTACACCTTCCTTTCTGCCTGTCACAAAAAAGTCACAACAGGATTTGTCCGCGTTCAGTTTGGCCTGCAGGAGCAGGCTTTTTCCAGGGGCACCACGAGGAGGAACGGACTCACCCCCATACATTGCTTAGTCTTCTTCTGCTTATAATTTAGATAATATCATTTGCTCTGATTTTTAGTCTTATGCCTAATGTTCTTCTGCTCTTTGTTCTGCAGCTTCTTGTTCTTCTGCTTCTCGGTCTTCAGGGTCGTCGTCTCCAGGGTCGTCGTGTCCGGGGTCAACGTCATCTTCGGGGTGGTCTTCAGGTTCGTCGTCTCCAGGGTCGTCGTCTCAGGGGTCGTCGTCTCTGGGGTTGTCGTCTTAGGGGTGGTCTTCAGGGTCGTTTGTCTTTAGGGTTTTCAACTTGGAAATGTAGCAGAAGGTACAAAAAGGCTGAGGAAATGCCGAGAACCAGCTGATGGTACTGGAAGCCGGATGGCTACCCTAAGGTCTAAGAGCCAATGGAACTACCGAGGACCAGCTGACGGTACTGGAACCCGGTTACTAAGCAGGAGGTACCCGTGCCAGAAAGCACTACCAAGGACCACCTGACGTTGGTGGAACTCGGATACTCAGAAGGAGGCACCTAAGCAAAAGCTCTGCCCGGAACCAGCTGACGGTACTGGAACCAGGATGGGGAGCAGAAGGTATAAGAGTCAAAGACACTGCCGAGAACCAGCTGACGGTACTGGAACCCGGATGGGTAGCTGAAGGTAGAAGAGCCAATGGAACTACTGAGGACCAGCTGACAGTACTGGAACCCGGTTACTAAGCAGGAGATACCCGTGCCAGAAAGCACTACCAAGGACCACCTGACATTGGTTGAACTCGTATACCCATAAGGAGGCACCTAAGCCAAAGGCTCTGCTTGGAACCAGCTGACGGTACTGGAACCAGGATGGGGAGCAGAAGGTACAAGAGCAAAAGACACTACCGAGAACCAGCTGATGGTACTGGAACCCAGAGGGGTAGCCGATGGTACAAGAGCCAATGGAACAACCGAGGACCAGCTGACGTTACTGGAACCTGGTTACTAAGCAGGAGATACCCATGCCAGAAAGCACTACCGAGGACCACCTGATGTTGGTGGAACTCGGATACCCAGAAGGAGGCACCAAAGCCAAAGGCTCTGCCCGGAACCAGCTGACGGTACTGGAACCTGGGGGACCTATTCAAGATTGTCTTGCTAAAGAACCAGCTAATGGTGCTGGAACACAGATAGGCAGCAGAAGGTCCACAGGAAAAACAAAATTAGCTAGGCTGCGAGCCAGCCGTAGTTACTGAAAATCCACAGTCCTACAGGGGAGGCTTGTCCTATCGGCACTACAGAACCAGTCTTCATTGCCAGTTCCCGCAGCCCACATAGGAAGCACCTAACCTGCAGGCACCATAGAGTCGGCTAACCCGACCGCAACACGACAAGACAACGTATTGGAGGCAAAGTGACCTTGACACTACCCGGAAACAGCTGGTGTGCTGGAACCAGGCTGGGCAGGAGGGAGTACCCATGCTAAAGACACCTCAGAGCAGCGACTGGCGGTGTTGGAGTCCAGGGATTAAATGACAAACAGAGTGTAGGCTGAGGCCTAATTGGAGCAAGTTAAAAGGGAACTTTTAACCCCCCAGGCGTTTGCAATTAGAAGAGCCAACTTGTGCAGCAGTAATGCTGCACAAGGAAAAGGTGCCTTTTTTAATTATGCTTCTTGCACACTCTGAACGAAACACTTATAAAATTTGACCCTCATACCGTGAAACCGTCCCGTAGGCGGGACTTTCCTTCTTAATGAGATGCAGCACAGCTGTCATTCTACCCCCTTGCCGTGGGGCGCAGCCTCCTGAGCAATGTTTGTTTGTGTACTGGAGCCTGTATCCCTTGGCCATGTGCAGTTAGCGCTGCCCATCTTCTGACATCATTTGATGTCAGCCAGACTGCGCCTGTGCAGTCGTGCTGCCCAAGATCATGCCCCACAGTGTCTTCTGATTTATTCACACTGCGGGGCTGGGATTCATGGGCATGCGCAGTGCATGTCTTTACCTCTCACTCATCTCCTTCTGCCTTGTTCAGACTGTGCAGCGTCAGCTGATCCCTAATCACATGCCACGGCCGTGACGCCGCACAGTCTGAAGAAGGCAGAAGGAGATGAGTGAGAGGCGAAGATATGCACTGCGTATGCCCATGAGTCCCAGCCCTGCAGTGTCTTCTGATTTCTTCACACTGCAGGGTTGGGATTCATGGCATTGCACAGTGCATATCTTCACCTCTTACTCATCTCGTTCCACCTTCTTCAGCACTTATTGGTTTTAGGCTCATTTGAACATATAGGCATTTGTTGTGGCAATAAGCATCTGGTCACCGATTTCTACATAGCACTTAGCACTTTTTCATCTGAGTTGATAGGCATTTGCAGATGCATATATAATATATATTTATATATATAAATTATTTTGGCACATTGCACTTTCCAGTTGTTTTCTCTTTTTTTAACACACTTACACATGCTTTTAAATAATTGGCAGTCCATTTTTGTTTGCACGGAATTTTTTTGGATTTTATAGGCAAGTAATATATATATTATATAGTAATACACATCGTTTTATTGGTTACAAACACAACACTTAGCATTTTTAAAGACTAGGTCCATTCTTTATGTATAAGCATTAATATTCAGCACATATAAATTCTGTGATATAACACTGTCTCTAGCTTGACATTTTTGCCTACTATATGCACTTTTTTAGACAGACCATTTTTTTAGACCAAGTGTGATCGATAACAGAATACCTTTTTCTATCCGTGGTAGGGATCTAAATTTATAAATCTGGGTATTTGCTGCTATTGTACTATTCTCATATGTCCTGTGGAGCGTACTGATTGTTTGTTTTAATATGATACATTTTTTATGATTGTATTGTTGCTACTCAAATTATGTAATAAAAGCAGATTTTAAGTGATATATTCCTGTTGTAGTGCTTATCTCTGGTAGGTCCATTATCATTGTGTTTGGGTGGTTCTTACTTCTTCAGACTGTGCGGCATCAGCTGATCCCTAATTACATGCCATGGCCGTGACGCCGCACAGTCTGAAGAAGGCGGAAGGAGATGAGTGAGAGGCGAAGATATGCACTGCCCATGTCCATGAATCCCAGCCCCGCAGTGTGAATAATTAAGACACTGTGGGGCGTGATCTCGGGCAGGGCGACTGCACAGGCGCAGCCAGCCTGACAAAAAATGATGTCAGAAGACGGGCAGCGCTAACTGCGCATGGCCAAGGGATAACATAACAGCGCAGGCTCCGGTACACAAACAAACAACGCTCAAGAGGATGCGCCCGGCACCAAGGTGTATGAATGATGGCTCTGCTGGGTCTCTTTAAGAAGGAAAGTCCCACCTCTGGGACGGTTTGAAAGTACGATGGGACACATTTTATAAGTGTTAACTTCAGCGTGTGCAAGGAGAATAACTAAAAGAGCCACATTGTCAAAATGCAGCATTAGTGCTGCACAAGGTGGCTCTTTTAGTTACAAATGCCTGGGGTGGACAGGTTCCCTTTAATTTCTGTTGTTGTGTCAGCGTGAAGGTCGCAGGACACAACAACAGCAGCTGACGTTGCTGAACCCCAATAACATGGCAGGAAGTGTTGACTGTGCAAACGGCACTTCTGGGCAGCAACTGGTGGTGTTGGAGCCCAGGGATTTCATGAGAAACACATTGTCGGCCGAGGCTTAATTTGAGCAAGTTTCAAATCTGTAGTAGTGTGAATGTGGAGGGAGCAGGCGAAATTGCCGCACACACAGCAGGGGAGCAGCTGACGTTACTGAACCCCAATAACAGAGGAGCAACTGTTGACTGTGCGGACAGCACTTCCGAGCAGTAACTACCGGTGTTGGAGCTCATAGAATGCATGAGAAGCAGAATGTAGGCCAAGGCCTGCACTCGAGGCAGTTTAATATTTGTTGCAGTGTGAGCGTGGAGGTAGCAGGCTACATTGCCGGATACACAGCTGAAGATTAGCTGATGTTACTGAAACCCAATAACACGGCAGCAAGTGTTGACTGTGCAAACGGCATTTCTGGGCAGCAACTGGTGGTGTTGGAGCCCAGGGAATGCAGGAGAAGCAGAGTGTAGGCTGAGGCCTAATTGGAGCAAGTTGAAAGGGAACCTTTAACCCCCCCCCAGGCGTTTGTAACTGAAAGAGCCACCTTGTGCAGCACTAATGCTGCACAAGGAAACGGTGGCTCTTTTAATTATGCTCCTCGCAAACACAGAACTAAAGACTTATAAAATGTGTTCCCTCATACCGTGAAACCGTCTCGGAGGTGGGATTTTCCTTCATAATGGGACGCAGCACAGCCGTCATTCCTTTCCCCTTGGCGCCGGGTGCCGCCTCCTCAGCGTTGTTTGAATCTATCCCGTAGTCTGCGCTGTTATGTTAAACCTTGGGCATGCACAATTAGCGCTGCCCGTCTTCTGACATCATTTGGTGTCAAGCTGCTGCACCAATGTGGCCGCGCTGCCCGAAATCCCGCCTCGCAGTGTCTTCTGATTTTATCACACTGTGGGGCTAGGATTCATGGGCATGCGCAGTGCATATCTTTGCCTCTCACTCATCTCCTTCCGGCTTCTTCAGACTGTGTGGCGTCACAGCCGTGGCAATCGATTAGGGATCAGCTGACGCGGCACAGTCTCAAGAAGGCGTAGGGAGATGAGTGAGAGCCTGAGGCGAAGATATGCACAGCGCATGCCCATGAATCCCAGCCCTGCAGTGTGAATAAATCAGAAGACAATGCAAGGCTCTGGCAGCGCGGCTGACACCAAATGATGTTAGAAGACGGGCAGCGCTAACTGCGCATGCCCAAGGTTTAACATAACAGCGCAGGCTCTGGACTGATTCAAACAACGCTGAGGAGACGGTGCCAAGGGAGTAGGAATGACGGCTGTGCTGCATCTCATTATGAAGGAATGTCCCACCAGTTTAACCCCTTTCTGCCAATGGATGTACTATTCCGTCCATGTGGGGTGGGCCCTACTTCCCAAGGATGGAATAGTATGTCCAGCGTGATCGGCCGCGCTCACGGGGGCACGTCACGGGGGACATCCGGCGCTATGTGCCAGGAGCGGTCACGGACCGCCCCTGGCACATTACCTCCGGCACACCGCGATCAAACATGATCGCGATGTGATCGCGTTGCTGCGAGGGTCTCCTCACCTCCCTCCCTGCTCCAGGCCCGGATCCAAGATGGCCGCGGCATCCGGGTCCTGCAGGGAGGGAGGTGGCTTCACAGAGCCTGCTCAGAGCAGGCACTGTGAAGCCTGCAGCGCTGTAAGTCAGATCGGTGATCTGACAGAGTGCTGTGCAAACTGTCAGATCACCGATCTGTGATATCCCCCCCCTGGAACAAAGTAAAAAATTTAAAAAAAAATTTCCACACGAGTAAAAAAAAAAACAAAAAACAAATCCTAAATAATGAAAAAAAATATATATATTATTCCCATAAATTCATTTCTTTATCTAAATAAAAAACCCAAACAATAAAAGTACACATATTTAGTATCACTGTGTCCATAACGGCCTGACCTATAAAACTGTCCCACTAGTTAACCCCTTCAGTAAACACCGTACGAAAAAAAAAAAATGAGGCAAAAAACAACGCTTTATTATCATACCGCCGAACAAAAAGTGGAATAACACGCGATCAAAAAGACAGATATGAATAACCATGATACCCCTGAAAGCGACATCTTGTCCCGCAAACAACGAGCCGCCATACAGCATCATCAGCAAAAAAATAAAAAAGTTATAGTCCTCAGAATAAAGCGATGCAAAAATAATTATTTTTTCTATAAAATAGTTATTATCGTATAAAAGCGCCAAAGCATAAAAAAATGATATAAGTGAGGTATCGCTGTAATTGTACTGACCCGAAGAATAAAACTGCTTCATCAATTTTACCAAACGCGGAACGGTATAAACGCCTCCCCCAAAAGAAATTCATGAATAGCTGGTTTTTGGTCATTCTGCCTCACAAAAATCGGAATAAAAAGCGATCAAAAAATGCCACGTGCCCGAAAATGTTACCAATAAAAATGTCAACTCGTCCCGCAAAAAACAAGACCTCACATGACTCTGTGGACCAAAATATGGAAAAATTATAGCTCTCAAAATGTGGTAACGCAAAAAATATTTTTTGCAATAAAAAGCGTCTTTTAGTGTGTGACGGCTGCCAATCATAAAAATCCGCTAAATAACCCACTATAAAAGTAAAGGGTTAGGGCTAGGGTTAGGGTTAGGGCAAGGGTTAGAGCTAGGGATAGGGCTAGGGTTAGGGTTAGGGCTAGGGTTAGGGTTAGGGCTGAGGTTAGGGTTACGTCTAGGGTTAGGGCTAGGGTTAGGGCTAGGGTTGGGGCTAGGGTTAAGGCTACAGTTAGGGTTGGGGCTAAAGTTAGGGTTAGGGTTTGGATTACATTTACAGTTGGGAATAGGGTTGGGATTAGGGTTAGGGGTGTGTCTGGGTTAGAGGTGTGATTAGGGTTACCGTTGGGATTAGGGTTAGGGGTGTGTTTGGATTAGGGTTTCAGTTAAAATTGGGGGGTTTCCACTGTTTAGGCACATCAGGGGCTTTCCAAACGCGACATGGCGTCTGATCTCAATTCCAGCCAATTCTGCGTTGAAAAAGTAAAACAGTGCTCCTTCCCTTCCGAGCTCTACCGTGTGCCCAAACAGGGGTTTACCCCAACATATGGGGTAACAGCGTACTCAGGACAAATTGGACAACAACTTTTGGGGTCCAATTTCTCCTGTTACCCTTGGGAAAATACAAAACTGGGGGCTAAAAAATAATTTTTGTGGGAAAAAAAAGGATTTTTTATTTTCACGGCTCTGCGTTATAAACTGTAGTGAAACACTTGGGGGTTCAAAGTTCTCACAACATATCTGATAAGTTCCTTGGGGGGTCTAGTTTCCAATATGGGGTCACTTGTGGGGGGTTTCTACTGTTTAGGTACATTAAGGGCTCTGCAAACGCAATGTGACGCCTGCAGACCATTCCATCTAAGTCTGCATTTCAAATGGCGCTCCTTCCCTTCCGAGCCCTCCCATGCGCCCAAACGGTGGTTCCCCCCCACATATTGGGTATCAGCGTACTCAGGACAAATTGGTCAACAATATTTAGGGTCCAATTTCTCCTGTTAACCTTGGAAAAATACAAAACTGGGGGCTAAAAAATAATTTTTGTGGAAAAAAAAATATTTTTTTATTTGCGCGGCTCTGCGTTATAAACTGTAGTGAAACACTTGGGGGTTTAAAGCTCTCACATCACATCTAGATGAGTTCCTTAGGGGGTCTACTTTCCAAAATGGTGTCACTTGTGGGAGGTTTCTACTGTTTAGGTACATTAGGGGCTCTGCAAACGCAATGTGACGCCTGCAGACCATTTCATCTAAGTCTGCATTCCAAATGGTGCCCCTTCCCTTCCGAGCTCTCCCATGTGCACTCAGGACAAATTGGACAACAACTTTTGGGGTCCAATTTCTCCTGTTACCCTCAGGAAAATACAAAACTGGGGGCTAAAATATAATTTTTGTGGGAAAAAATTTTTGCTTTATTTTTACGGCTCTGCATTATAAACTTCTGTGAAGCCCTTGGTGGATCAAAGTGCTCACCACTCCTCTAGATAAGTTCCTTAGGGGGTCTCCTTTCCAAAATGGTGTCACTTGTGTGGGTTTCAATGTTTAGGCACATCAGTGGCTCTCCAAATGCAACAAAGTGTCCCATCTCAATTCCTGTCAATTTTGCATTGAAAAGTCAAACGGCACCCCTTCCCTTCCGAGCTCTCCCATGCGCCCAAACAGTGGTTTACTCCCACATATGGGGTATCAGCATACTCTGGACAAATTGTACAACAACTTTTGGGGTTCAATTTCTTCTCTTACCCTTGGGAAAATAAAAAATTGGGGGCAAAAATATAATTTTTGTGAAAAAAACGATTTTTTATTTTTACGGTTCTGCATTATAAACTTCTGTGAAGCACTTGGTGGGTCAAAGTGCTCACCACACCACTAGATAAGTTCCTTATGGGGTCTACTTTCCAAAATGGTGTCACTTGTGGGGGGTTTCAATGTTTAGGCACATCAGTAGCTCTCCAAACGCAACATGGCGTCCCATTTCAATTCCAGTCAATTTTGCATTGAAAAGTCAAATGGCGCTCCTTCCCTTCCATCCTCTGTCATGCGCCCAAACAGTGGTTTACCCCCACATGTGGGATATCAGCGTACTCAGGACAAATTGTACAACAGCTTTTGGGGTCCATTTTCTCCTGTTAACTTTGGTAAAATAAAACAAATTGGAGCTGAAGTAATTTTTTTGTGAAAAAAAGTTAAATGTTCATTTTTATTTAAACATTCCAAAAATTCCTGTGAAACACCTGAAGGGTTAATAAACTTCTTTAATGTGGTTTTGAGCACCTTGAGGGGTGCAGTTTTTAGAATGGTGTCACACTTGGGTTTTTTGTATCATATAGACCCCTCAAAATGACTTCAAATGAGATGTGGTTCCTAAAAAAAAATGGTGTTGTAAAAATGAGAAATTGCTGGTCAACTTTTAACCCTTATAACTCCCTAACAAAAAAAAAATTTGGTTCCAAAATTGTGCTGATGTAAAGTAGACATGTGGAAAATGTTACTTATTAAGTATTTTGTGTGACATATCTCTGTGATTTAATTGCATAAAAATTCAAAGTTGGAAAATTGTGAAATTTTCATAATTTTCTCCAAATTTCCATTTTTTTCACAAATAAACGTAGGTAATATCAAATAAATTTTACCACTATCATGAAGTACAATATGTCACGAGAAAACTTTGTCAGAATCACTGGGATCCATTGAAGCGTTCCAGAGTTAGAACCTCATAAAGTGACAGTGGTCAGAATTCTAAAAATTGGCCCGGTCCATAACGTGCAAACCACCCTTGGGGGTAAAGGGGTTAATATCTGTTGTAGTGTCAGCGTGGCAGTCGCAGGACACATTGCCGGATACACAGCAGGGTAACAGCTGACGTTACTGAACCCCACTAATACAGGAGCGAGTGTTTTTCTCTTTGCAGACAGCACTTCCGAGCACCAACTGGGGGTGTTGGAGCCCAGGGTCAATCAGGGTGTAGGCCGAGGCCTGCACTCGAGGCTGTTTAACATCTGTTGTAGTGTCAGCGTGGTGGTCGCAGGACGCATTGCCGGATATACAGCAGGGGAGCAGCTGACGTTATTGAGCCCCACTAACACTGGAGCAAGTGTTTTTCTCTGTGCAGACAGCTCTTCCAAGCACCAACTGGCGGTGTTGGAGCCCAGGGTCAATCAGGGTGTTGGCCGAGGCCTGAATTGGAGCCAGTTTAATATCTGTTGTAGTGTCAGCGGGGTGTGTTGTGAGTTCTGTTTTTGGGCTCCCTCTGGTGGTTACTGATGGTACTGGGTGATTTGTGTTCTGCGGTCTCTGGTGTCCACCTGTTCTATTAGGATTTGGGAGTTTCCTATTTAACCGGGCTTTCTTGTCATTTCCCCGCCGGCTATCAAGGTTATCAGAGTGTTTGTTACCTCAGCTTCTGGCTTCAGTAATCTTCAGGACAAGCTAAGTTTTTGATTTTCTTGTTCCACGTTTTGCTTTATTTTTGTCTTGTCCAGCTTGCATATAATTGTTTCTTTGCTGCTGGTTGCTCTAGTGGGCTGTAATTGCTCCTCATGTTCCATGAGTTGGAACATGAGTTCAAGTAATTGCAGGATGGTTTTTTGAAGGGTTTTTTGCTGACCGCGCAGTTTACTTTTGTATCCTCTGCTATCTAGTTTTAGCGGGCCTCATTTTGCTGAATCTGTTTTCATACTGTGTATGTGCCTTCCTCTCATTTCACCGTCATTATATGTGAGGGGCTGCTATTTCTGTGGGGTATTTCTCTGGAGGCAAGAGAGGTCTGTGTTTCTTCTAATAGGGGAAGTTAGATCTTCGGCTGGTGCGAGACGTCTAGGATCAACGTAGGCACGTTCCCCGGCTATTGTTATTTGTGTGTTCAGGTTTAGGGTCGCGGTCAGCTCAGGTTCCATCACCCTAGAGCTCGTTGGTGCTTGTCCTTTTGTGATTCCCTGCCATTGGAATCATGATAGTATAGCCGGCCAAAATGTTTGGGCTGAAGTAGGAGGAAAAGTAGTCTGAGGAAGTTTTTTTTTTTTTTTCTCTCCTCTGAGGTTGCTGCCTAGCCTTAATTGCAGCCTGGCTGATTTTTTATTTTTTTTTCCTCCTCTTAATCCTTGAATGGCTCTGACCTTAGCTGTCTATCATGGACGTCCAGAGTTTAGCTTCCAGCTTGAATAATCTTGCTGCTAAGGTTCAAAATATACAAGATTTTGTTGTACATGCTCCTATGTCTGAACCTAGAATTCCTATTCCAGAGTTCTTTGCTGGAGATAGATCTAGTTTTCTGAATTTTAGGAACAATTGCAAGCTGTTCCTTTCTTTGAAATCTCGCTCTTCTGGAGACCCTGCTCAGCAGGTTAAGATTATTATATCTTTCCTGCGGGGTGACCCTCAAAATTGGGCATTTGCATTGGCACCAGGGGATCCTGCGTTGCTTAATGTGGATGCGTTTTTTCTGGCATTGGGTTTGCTCTATGAGGAACCTAACCAGGAGATTCAGGCTGAAAAAGCTTTATTAGCTCTCTCTCAGGAGCAAGATGAAGCAGAAATATATTGTCAAAAATTTCGGAAATGGTCAGTGCTTACTCAGTGGAATGAGTGCGCCCTGGCTGCAAAGTTCAGAGATGGCCTTTCTGAGGCCATTAAAGATGTTATGGTTGGGTTCCCTGCGCCTACGGGTCTGAATGAGTCTATGACTATGGCTATTCAGATTGATCGGCGTTTACGGGAGCGCAAACCTGTGCACCATTTGGCGGTGTCTTCTGAACAGGCACTTGAGACAATGCAATGTGATAGAGTTCAGTCTAGAAGTGAACGGCAAAACTATAGGCGGAAAAATGGGTTGTGCTTTTATTGTGGTGATTCAGCTCATGTTATATCAGCATGCTCTAAACGCACAAAAAAGGTTGATAAGTCTGTTGCCATTAGTACATTAAAGTCTAAGTTCATTCTGTCTGTGACTCTGATTTGCTCATTATCATCCATTTCCGTCGATGCCTATGTAGATTCAGGCGCTGCCCTGAGTCTTATGGATTGGTCATTTGCCAAGCGATGTGGGTTTAGTCTTGAGCCTCTGGAAGTCCCTATTCCTTTGAAGGGAATTGACTCTACACCTTTAGCTATGAATAAACCTCAGTACTGGACACAAGTGACCATGCGTATGACTCCCGTTCATCAGGAGGTGATTCGCTTCCTGGTATTGTATAATTTACATGATGTTCTAGTACTTGGTCTGCCATGGTTACAAACTCATAATCCAGTCCTTGACTGGAAAACAATGTCTGTGTTAAGCTGGGGATGTCAGGGGGTTCATGATGATGCACTTCCGATTTCTATCGCTTCATCTACTCCTTCTGAGGTTCCTGTATTTTTGTCTGATTATCGGGATGTTTTTGAGGAGCCTAAGCTCAGTTCGCTTCCTCCTCACAGGGATTGCGATTGTGCTATAGATTTAATTCCTGGTAGTAAATTTCCTAAAGGTCGTTTGTTCAATCTGTCAGTGCCAGAGCATACTGCTATGCGGGATTATGTTAAGGAGTCCTTGGAAAAGGGACATATCCGTCCATCTTTGTCCCCTTTGGGAGCAGGTTTTTTTTTCGTGGCCAAAAAAGATGGGTCCTTGAGGCCTTGTATAGATTATCATCTTTTGAATAAGATTACCGTAAAATATCAGTATCCTTTGCCTTTGTTGACTGATTTGTTTGCTCGCATTAAGGGGGCTAAATGGTTCACTAAGATTGATCTTCGGGGTGCGTATAATCTTATACGAATAAAGCAAGGTGATGAGTGGAAAACCGCATTTAATACGCCTGAGGGCCATTTTGAGTATTTGGTAATGCCTTTCGGACTTTCTAATGCTCCTTCAGTCTTCCAGTCCTTTATGCACGATATTTTCCGTGAATATCTGGATAAATTTATGATTGTGTATTTGGATGATATTTTGGTTTTTTCTGATGACTGGGAGTCTCATGTTCAGCAGGTCAGGAAGGTGTTTCAGGTCCTGCGGGCTAATTCCTTGTTTGTAAAGGGCTCAAAGTGTCTCTTTGGAGTCCTGAAGATTTCTTTCTTGGGGTATATTTTTTCCCCTTCTACTATTGAGATGGATCCCGTCAAGGTTCGGGCTATTTGTGACTGGACGCAGCCTGCATCTCTTAAGAGCCTGCAGAAGTTCTTGGGCTTTGCTAATTTCTATCGTCGTTTTATAACTAATTTTTCTAGTGTTGTTAAGCCTTTGACGGATTTGACTAAGAAGGGTGCTGATGTTGCTGATTGGTCTCCTGCGGCTGTGGAGGCCTTTCAGGAACTTAAACGCTGGTTTTCTTCTGCTCCTGTGTTGCGTCAGCCTGATGTTTCGCTTCCTTTCCAAGTTGAGGTTGATGCTTCCGAGATTGGAGCGGGGGCGGTTTTGTCACAGAGAAGCTCCGATTGCTCGGTGATGAAGCCATGTGCGTTCTTTTCTAGAAAATTTTCGCCCGCTGAGCGGAATTATGATGTGGGTAATCGGGAACTTTTGGCCATGAAGTGGGCATTTGAGGAGTGGCGTCATTGGCTGGAGGGTGCTAGACATCGTGTGGTGGTCTTGACTGATCACAAAAATCTGATTTACCTTGAGTCTGCCAGGCGTCTGAATCCTAGACAGGCTCGTTGGTCACTGTTTTTCTCTCGTTTCAATTTTGTGGTTTCATACCTGCCAGGTTCAAAGAATGTGAAGGCGGATGCTCTTTCTAGGAGTTTTGTGCCTGACTCCCCTGGAAATTCTGAGCCCACTGGTATCCTTAGGGATGGGGTGATTTTGTCGGCCATCTTCCCAGACTTGCGACGTGCTTTGCAGGAGTTTCAGGCGGGTAAACCTGATCGTTGTCCGCCTGAGAAACTGTTTGTTCCGGATAGTTGGACCAGTAGAGTCATCTCCGAGGTCCATTCTTCAGCGTTGGCAGGTCATCCTGGAATATTTGGTACTAGAGACTTGGTGGCCAGGTCTTTTTGGTGGCCTTCCTTGTCGAGGGATGTGCGTTCTTTTGTGCAGTCTTGTGAGGTTTGTGCTCGGGCTAAGCCTTGCTGTTCTCGAGCCAGTGGATTGTTGTCACCTTTGCCTATCCCGAAGAGGCCTTGGACGCACATTTCCATGGACTTTATTTCGGATCTCCCTGTCTCTCAAAAAATGTCTGTCATCTGGGTTGTGTGTGACCGCTTTTCTAAAATGGTTCATCTTGTACCCTTGCCTAAGTTGCCTTCCTCCTCTGAGTTGGTCCCTCTGTTTTTCCAGAACGTGGTTCGTTTGCATGGGATTCCGGAGAACATCGTTTCTGACAGGGGATCCCAGTTTGTGTCTAGATTTTGGCGGACGTTCTGTGCTAAGATGGGCATTGATTTGTCCTTTTCGTCTGCATTCCACCCTCAGACGAATGGCCAGACGGAGCGAACTAATCAGACCTTGGAAACTTATTTGAGGTGTTTTGTTTCTGCTGATCAGGATGACTGGGTTACCTTTTTGCCGCTGGCCGAGTTTGCCCTTAATAATCGGGCTAGTTCTGCTACCTTGGTTTCTCCTTTCTTTTGTAATTCGGGGTTTCATCCTCGTTTTTCCTCTGGTCAGGTGGAGCCTTCTGATTGTCCTGGAGTGGACATGGTGGTGGATGGGTTGCATCGGATTTGGAGTCATGTGGTGGACAATTTGAAGTTGTCCCAGGAGAAGGCTCAGCAGTTTGCTAATCGCCGTCGCCGCGTGGGTCCTCGACTTCGTGTTGGGGACTTGGTGTGGTTGTCTTCTCGTTTTGTTCCTATGAAGGTCTCTTCTCCTAAGTTCAAGCCTCGGTTCATCGGTCCTTATAGGATCTTGGAAATTCTTAACCCTGTGTCGTTTCGTTTGGATCTCCCGGCATCGTTTGCTATGCATAATGTGTTCCATCGGTCCTTGTTGCGGAGGTATGAGGTAACATAGTAACATAGTTAGTAAGGCCGAAAAAAGACATTTGTCCATCCAGTTTAGCCTATATTCCATCATAATAAATCCCCAGATCTACGTCCTTCTACAGAACCTAATAATTGTATGATACAATATTGTTCTGCTCCAGGAAGACATCCAGGCCTCTCTTGAACCCCTCGACTGAGTTCGCCATCACCACCTCCTCAGGCAAGCAATTCCAGATTCTCACTGCCCTAACAGTAAAGAATCCTCTTCTATGTTGGTGGAAAAACCTTCTCTCCTCCAGACGCAAAGAATGCCCCCTTGTGCCCGTCACCTTCCTTGGTATAAACAGATCCTCAGCGAGATATTTGTATTGTCCCCTTATATACTTATACATGGTTATTAGATCGCCCCTCAGTCGTCTTTTTTCTAGACTAAATAATCCTAATTTCGCTAATCTATCTGGGTATTGTAGTTCTCCCATCCCCTTTATTAATTTTGTTGCCCTCCTTTGTACTCTCTCTAGTTCCATTATATCCTTCCTGAGCACCGATGCCCAAAACTGGACACAGTACTCCATGTGCGGTCTAACTAGGGATTTGTACAGAGGCAGTATAATGCTCTCATCATGTGTATCCAGACCTCTTTTAATGCACCCCATGATCCTGTTTGCCTTGGCAGCTGCTGCCTGGCACTGGCTGCTCCAGGTAAGTTTATCATTAACTAGGATCCCCAAGTCCTTCTCCCTGTCAGATTTACCCAGTGGTTTCCCATTCAGTGTGTAATGGTGATATTGATTCCTTCTTCCCATGTGTATAACCTTACATTTATCATTGTTAAACCTCATCTGCCACCTTTCAGCCCAAGTTTCCAACTTATCCAGATCCATCTGTAGCAGAATACTATCTTCTCTTGTATTAACTGCTTTACATAGTTTTGTATCATCTGCAAATATCGATATTTTACTGTGTAAACCTTCTACCAGATCATTAATGAATATGTTGAAGAGAACAGGTCCCAATACTGACCCCTGCGGTACCCCACTGGTCACAGCGACCCAGTTAGAGACTATACCATTTATAACCACCCTCTGCTTTCTATCACTTAGCCAGTTACTAACCCATTTACACACATTTTCCCCCAGACCAAGCATTCTCATTTTGTGTACCAACCTCTTGTGCGGCACGGTATCAAACGCTTTGGAAAAATCGAGATATACCACGTCCAATGACTCACCGTGGTCCAGCCTATAGCTTACCTCTTCATAAAAACTGATTAGATTGGTTTGACAGGAGCGATTTCTCATAAACCCATGCTGATATGGAGTTAAACAGTTATTCTCATTGAGATAATCCAGAATAACATCCTTCAGAAACCCTTCAAATATTTTACCAACAATAGAGGTTAGACTTACTGGCCTATAATTTCCAGGTTCACTTTTAGAGCCCTTTTTGAATATTGGCACCACATTTGCTATGCGCCAGTCCTGCGGAACAGACCCTGTCGCTATAGAGTCCCTAAAAATAAGAAATAATGGTTTATCTATTACATTACTTATTTCACTTAGTACTCGTGGGTGTATGCCATCCGGACCCGGAGATTTATCTATTTTAATCTTATTTAGCCGGTTTCGCACCTCTTCTTGGGTAAGATTGGTGACCCTTAATATAGGGTTTTCATTGTTTCTTGGGATTTCACCTAGCATTTCATTTTCCACTGTGAATACCGTGGAGAAGAAGGTGTTTAATATGTTAGCTTTTTCCTCGTCATCTACAACCATTCTTTCCTCACTATTTTTTAAGGGGCCTACATTTTCAGTTTTTATTCTTTTACTATTGATATAGTTGAAGAACAGTTTGGGATTAGTTTTACTCTCCTTAGCAATGTGCTTCTCTGTTTCCTTTTTGGCAGCTTTAATTAGTTTTTTAGATAAAGTATTTTTCTCCCTATAGTTTTTTAGAGCTTCAATGGTGCCATCCTGCTTTAGTAGTGCAAATGCTTTCTTTTTACTGTTAATTGCCTGTCTTACTTCTTTGTTTAGCCACATTGGGTTTTTCCTATTTCTAGTCCTTTTATTCCCACAAGGTATAAACCGCTTACACTGCATATTTAGGATGTTCTTAAACATTTCCCATTTATTATCTGTATTCTTATTTCTGAGGATATTGTCCCAGTCTACCAGATTAAGGGCATCTCTAAGCTGGTCAAACTTTGCCTTCCTAAAGTTCAGTGTTTTTGTGACTCCCTGACAAGTCCCCCTAGTGAAAGACAGGTGAAACTGTACAATATTGTGGTCGCTATTTCCTAGATGCCCAACCACCTGCAGATTTGTTATTCTGTCAGGTCTATTAGATAGTATTAGGTCTAAAAGTGCTCCTCCTCTGGTTGGATTCTGCACCAATTGTGAAAGATAATTTTTCTTGGTTATTAGCAGAAACCTGTTGCCTTTATGGGTTTCACAGGTTTCTGTTTCCCAGTTAATATCCGGGTAGTTAAAGTCCCCCATAACCAGGACTTCATTATGGGTTGCAGCTTCATCTATCTGCTTTAGAAGTAGACTTTCCATGGTTTCTGTTATATTTGGGGGTTTGTAACAGACCCCAATGAGAATTTTGTTACCATTTTTCCCTCCATGAATTCCGACCCATATGGACTCGACATCCTCATTTCCTTCGCTAATATCCTCCCTTAAAGTGGACTTTAGACAAGACTTTACATAGAGACAAACCCCTCCTCCTCTCCGATTTTTACGATCCTTTCTAAACAGACTGTAACCCTGTAAGTTAACTGCCCAGTCATAGCTTTCATCTAACCATGTCTCGGTTATTCCCACTATGTCAAAGTTACCTGTAGATATTTCTGCTTCTAGTTCTTCCATCTTGTTTGTCAGGCTTCTGGCGTTTGCGAGCATGCAGTTTAGAGGATTTTGTTTTGTTCCAATCTCCTCGCTGTGGATTGTTTTAGAAATGTTCTTACCTCCCTTCTGAGTATGTTTTCCTGGGTCTTCTTTGTTCAAGTCTAATGTTTTTCTTCCCGTCCCCTCTTCTTCTAGTTTAACGCCCTCCTGATGAGTGTAGCGAGTCTTCTGGCGAATGTGTGTTTCCCAGGTTTGTTGAGGTGTAGTCCGTCTCTGGCGAGGAGTCCATTGTACAAGTAATTCACACCGTGGTCCAGGAATCCGAATCCTTGTTGTCTGCACCATCGTCTTAGCCAGTTGTTTGCATCAAGGATCCTGTTCCATCTCCTGGTGCCATGCCCGTCTACTGGAAGGATGGAAGAAAAAACTACCTGTGCATCCAGTTCCTTTACTTTCTTCCCCAACTCTTCAAAGTACCTGTTGTTCCTTCGCTTGAGCCTCCTGCTCCGGTGCTGGTGGAGGGAGAATTGGAGTATGTTGTAGAGAAGATCTTGGATTCTCGTGTTTCCAGACGGAAACTCCAATATTTGGTCAAGTGGAAGGGTTATGGTCAGGAGGATAATTCTTGGGTGGTTGCCTCTGATGTTCATGCTGATGATTTGGTCCGCGCATTTCATAGGGCTCATCCTGGTCGCCCTGGTGGTTCTCGTGAGGGTTCGGTGACCCCTCCTCAAGGGGGGGGGTACTGTTGTGAGTTCTGTTTTTGGGCTCCCCCTGGTGGTTACTGATGGTACTGGGTGATTTGTGTTCTGCTGTCTCTGGTGTCCACCTGTTCTATTAGGATTTGGGAGTTTCCTATTTAACCGGGCTTTCTTGTCATTTCCCCGCCGGCTATCAAGGTTATCAGAGTGTTTGTTACCTCAGCTTCTGGCTTCAGTAATCTTCAGGACAAGCTAAGTTTTTGATTTTCTTGTTCCACGTTTTGCTTTATTTTTGTCTTGTCCAGCTTGCATATAATTGTTTCTTTGCTGCTGGTTGCTCTAGTGGGCTGTAATTGCTCCTCATGTTCCATGAGTTGGAACATGAGTTCAAGTAATTGCAGGATGGTTTTTTGAAGGGTATTTTGCTGACCGCGCAGTTGACTTTTGTATCCTCTGCTATCTAGTTTTAGCGGGCCTCATTTTGCTGAATCTGTTTTCATACTGTGTATGTGCCTTCCTCTCATTTCACCGTCATTATATGTGGGGGGCTGCTATTTCTGTGGGGTATTTCTCTGGAGGCAAGAGAGGTCTGTGTTTCTTCTAATAGGGGAAGTTAGATCTTCGGCTGGTGTGAGACGTCTAGGATCAACGTAGGCACGTTCCCCGGCTATTGTTATTTGTGTGTTCAGGTTTAGGGTCGCGGTCAGCTCAGGTTCCATCACCCTAGAGCTCGTTGGTGCTTGTCCTTTTGTGATTGCCTGCCATTGGAATCATGACAGGGGTGGTCGCATGACACATTGCTGGATACACAGTAGGGGAACAGCTGACGTTACTGAACCCCACTAACACAGGAGCGAGTGTTTTTCTCTGTGCAGATAGCACTTCCGAGCACCAACTGCTGGGGTTGGAGCCCAGGGTCAATCACAGTGTAGGCTGAGGCCTGCATTTGAGACAGTTTAATATCTGTTGTAGTGTCAGCGTGGCGGTCACAGGACACATTGCCAGATACACATCAGGGGAACAGCTGACATTACTGAACCCCACTAACACAGGAGCGAGTGTTTTTCTCTGTGCAGACAGCACTTTCGAGCACCTACTGGCAGGGTTGGAGCCCAGGGTCAATCAGGGTGTAGGCCTAGGCCTGCACTCGAGGCAGTTTAATATCTGTTGTAGTGTCAGTGTGGCGGTCGCAGGACACATTGCCGGATAGACAGCAGGGGAGCAGCTGACCTTACTGAATCCCACTAACACGGGAGCGAGTGTTTTTCTCTGTGCAGACAGCACTTCTGAGCACCAACTGGCGGTGTTGGAGCCCAGGGTCAATCACGGTGTAGGCCGGAATTGGAGCCAGCTTATTATCTGTTGTAGTGTTAGCGTGGCAGTCGCAGGACACATTGCCGGATACACAGCAGAGAACAGCTGACGTTACTGAACCCCACTTACATGGCAGCAAGTGTTGACTGTGCAGACGGCACTTCCGAGCAGCAACTGGCGGTGTTGAAACCCAGGCATTCCAGGAGAAGCAGAGTGTAGGCCGAGACCTACTTGGAACAATTTGAAAGGGAACCTTTATCCCCCCCAGGCATTAGTAACTGAAAGAGCCAACTTGTGCAGCAGTAATGCTGCACAAGGAAAAGGTGGCTCTTTTAGTTCTGCTCCTTGCACACGTTGAAGTTAACACTAATAAAATGTGGCCCCCCCATACCATGAAACTGTCACAGAGGCAGGAATTTCCTTCTTAATGAGACGCAGCACAGCCGTCATTTCTCCCTCTTTGTATATAGTCAGGTAAATAAGGCAGCACACTGCAGCGCTAAAACATGCAAACGTGAAACACGAAAATTGAACTGCATTACTGCACTAGAAATATGAAAAATGAGAGCGTTTAGCGCATAAAAATGGCCAATTTTATGTGTACCTGGTAGCCACATTACGGCATCTCTCTTATACCAGGTCCTACACTAGCCTTTCCTCGCTGAGAATAAAAGTCTCCATCTGAATGGGTACCTGTGTAACCTCTTCTTAGACTAAAATTCTCTCTCTCTGTGGAGGGGGTATGGACCTGCTGTAATTAAAACACCTGTGGCTAGGAGGCGGAGTGCTCGATCAGAAGGCTAAAGAATAAATTTCAAAAAACTGACCGTCACATCCAAACATAGACTAAGTGTGAGCAGGTGCTGAACCTAGAGTCGCCAACTTGTATATAGTCAGGTAAATAAGGCAGCACACTGCAGCGCTAAAACATGCAAACGTGAAACACGAAAATTGAACTGCATTACTGCACTAGAAATATGAAAAATGAGAGTGTTTAGCGCATAAAAATGGCCAATTTTATGTGTACCTGGTAGCCACTTTACGGCATCTCTCTTATACCAGGTCCTACACTAGCCTTTCCTCGCTGAGAATAAAAGTCTCCATCTGAATGGGTACCTGTGTAACCTCTTCTTAGACTAAAATTCTCTCTCTCTGTGGAGGGGGTATGGACCTGCTGTAATTAAAACACCTGTGGCTAGGAGGCGGAGTGCTCGATCAGAAGGCTAAAGAATAAATTTCAAAAAACTGACCGTCACATCCAAACATAGACTAAGTGTGAGCAGGTGCTGAACCTAGAGTCGCCTAAAAATGGAGAGATGCCGTAAAGTGGCTACCAGGTACACATAAAATTGGCCATTTTTATGCGCTAAACGCTCTCATTTTTCATATTTCTAGTGCAGTAATGCAGTTCAATTTTCGTGTTTCACGTTTGCATGTTTTAACTCTGCAGTGTGCTGCCTTATTTACCTGACTATATACGAGTTGGCGACTCTAGGTTCAGCACCTGCTCACACTTAGTCTATGTTTGGATGTGACGGTCAGTTTTTTGAAATTTCTCCCTCTTTGGCGCCGGGCGCCGCCTCCTCAGTGTTGTTTTAATCTGTGCAATAGCCTGCGCTGTTATGCTAAACCTTGGGCATGCGCAGTTAGCGCTGCCCGTCTTCTGACATCATTTGGTGTCAGATTGACTGTGCCTGTGTGGCCGTGTTGCCTGAGATCACGATGGCAGTGTCTTCTGATTTCTTCACACTGTGGGGCTGAGATTCATGGGCATGCACAGTGCATATCTTCGCCTCCCACTCATCTCCGTCCACCTTCTTCAGACTGTGCGGCGTCACGGCCGTGGCATGTGATTAGTAGGGTTGAGCGAAACGGGTCGTTCATTTTCAAAAGTCGCCAACTTTTGGCAAAGTCGGGTTTCATGAAACCCGATCCGACCTCTGTGCGGGGTCGGGGTGCGGGGTCGGCCATGCGGTACGCGAAAAGCGCCATTTCTCAGCCAATGAAGGTAAACGCAGAGTGTGGGCAGCGTGATGACATAGGTCCTGGTCCCCACCATCTTAGAGAAGAGCATTGCAGTGATTGGCTTGCTGTCTGCGGCGTCACAGGGGCTATAAAGGGGCGTTCCCGCCGACCGCCATGTTACTGCTGCTGATCTGAGCTTAGGGAGAGGTTGCTGCCGCTTCGTCAGAAGCAGGGATAGCGTTAGGCAGGGTCCATTAACCACCAAACCGCTTGTGCTGTAGCGATTTGCACTGTCCAACACCACCTTCGGTGTGCAGGGACAGTGGAAGCTACATTTTTTTTTTTTTCCTCAGCGCTGTAGCTCATTGGGCTGCCCTAGAAGGCTCCCTGATAGCTGCATTGCTGTGTGTACGCCGCTGTGCAAACCAACTGCTTTTTTCAAAGCACAAATCCTCTTGTTCCTTCCTTTCTGCACAGATATCTTGTTTGTTTGTCCACACTTTTTATTTAATTTGTGCATCAGTCCACTCCTTATTGCTGCCTGCCATACCTGGCTGAGATTACTGCAGGGAGATAGTAATTGAAGGACAGTTCCGTTTTTTTTTTTTTTTGTTTTGTGAGAGATTAAGATTGGCATTTCTGCTAGAGTGCCATCCCTGTCTGTGCCATCTCTCACTCAGTGGGCCATAGAAAGCCTATTTATTTTTTTGCTTGATTTGGGTTCTAAAATCTACCTGAAAAAATCACTACATCAATCAGTGGGAGAAAAATATTGGCCTCAGGGCTTGTGTGCCACTCCTGACTCCTGTGTGTGCCATCTCTCAGTCAGTGGGCCATAGAAAGCCTATTTATTTTTTTGCTTGATTTGGGTTCCAAAATCTACCTGAAAAAATCACTACATCAATCAGTGGGAGAAAAATATTGGCCTCAGGACTTGTGTGCCACTCCTGACTCCTGTGTGCATCATCACTCACTCAGTGGGCCATAGAAAGCCTATTTTTTTTTTTTTGCTTTATTTGGGTTCTAAATTCTACCTGAAAAAATCAATAAATCAATCAGTGGGAGATTAATATTGGCCTTTGGGCTTGTGTGCCAGTCCTAAGCGTGCCATCTCTCTCTCTCTCAGATAGTGGGCCATAGAAAGCCTATTTATTATTTTTTTAATTGGGTTTATACATTTTCCCTGAAAAAAAAAAAAGTGGGAGATTAATATTGGCCTCTGGGCTTGTGTGCCAGTCCTGAGCGTGCCATCTCTCTCACAAATAGTGGGCCATAGAAAGCCTATTTATTTATTTTTTTTTGGTTTTATAAATTATCCCTGAAAAAAAAAAGGGAGATTAATATTGGCCTTTGGGCTTGTGTGCCAGTCCTAAGCGTGCCATCTCTCTCTCAGATAGTGGGCCATAGAAAGCCTATTTATTATTTTTTTAATTGGGTTTATAAATTTTCCCTGAAAAAAAAAAAAAAAAAGTGGGAGATTAATATTGGCCTCTGGGCTTGTGTGCCAGTCCTGAGCGTGCCATCTCTCTCACAAATAGTGGGCCATAGAAAGCCTATTTATTTTTTTGGTTGATTTGGGTTCTAAATTCTACCTGAAAAAATCAATAAATCAATCAGTGGGAGATAAATATTGGCCTCTGGGCTTGTGTGCCACTCCTGACTCCTGTGTGCGTCATCTCTCACTCAGTGGGCCATAGAAAGCCTATTTTTTGTTTTATTTGTTTTCTAAATTCTCCCTGAAAAAATCATTTTATTTTATTTGGTTTCTAAATTCTTCCTGAAAAAATCACTTTTTTTTATTATTTCTTTTTTCTAAAGTCTCCCTGAAAAAAAAAAAAATAAATCAAATCAGTGGGAGATTAATATTGCCCTTTCTGCTTGTGTGCCAGTCTTGACTCCTGGGTGTGCCATCTCTCTCTCTCTCTCCAATTGTGGGCCATAGAAAGCCTATTATTTTTTTTGCTTGATTTGGGTTCCAAAACCTACCTGAAAAAATCACTAAATCAATCAGTGGGAGATAAATATTGGCCTCTGGGCTTCTGTGCCACTCCTGACTCCTGTGTGCGTCATCTCTCACTCAGTGGGCCATAGAAAGCCTATTTTTTGTTTTATTTGTTTTCTAAATTCTCCCTGAAAAAATCATTTTATTTTATTTGGTTTCTAAATTCTTCCTGAAAAAATCATTTTTTTTTATTATTTTTTTTTTCTAAAGTCTCCCTGAAAAAAAAAAAAAATCAAATCAGTGGGAGATTAATATTACCCTTTCTGCTTGTGTGCCAGTCTTGACTCCTGGGTGTGCCATCTCTCTCTCTCTCTCCAATTGTGGGCCATAGAAAGCCTATTATTTTTTTAGCTTGATTTGAGTTCCAAAATCTACCTGAAAAAATCACTACATCAATCATTGGGAGAACAATATTGGCCTCTGGGCTTGTGTGCCACTCCTGACTCCTGTGTGCGTCATCTCTCACTCAGTGGGCCATAGAAAGCCTATTTTTGGTTTTATTTGTTTTCTAAATTCTCCCTGAAGAAATCATTTTATTTTATTTGGTTTCTAAATTCTTCCTGAAAAAATCATTTTATTCTATTTTTTTTTTTCTAAAGTCTCCCTGAAAAAAAAAAAAAAAAAATCAAATCAGTGGGAGATTAATATTTACATTTGTGCTTCAGTGACAGTCCTGCGTGTGTGGCATCTCTCTCATTTGTTGCCACCAAAAACAGAGTGTGTAACATTGTGCCTGATTTTCCTTGCGGTCTCACCCACCTGTAAAGGGGTAGCTAAATCATACTGAAGTTATAGCTCACCGTGTAAGTTGTGTGACAGCAACAAATACCGTTAGTTTGGTTACATTTTTAAAACAATGAGGAAGTCTGGTGGAAGAGGTCGTGGCCGGGGGCGTTCATTGTCAGCTGGTAATGAGGGTAGTGGTAGTGGTGGAGCATCAGGTGGTCGTGGAAAAAAAAATATTGCACCTAAGTCTGGAGCTGTAGAGCCAGGTTCGTCGTCTGGCTACACAAGGCCTCGAACGCTCCCTTTTCTGGGAGTAGGAAAACCGCTTTTAAAGCCGGAGCAGCAAGAGCAAGTTTTGGCTTATCTTGCTGACTCAGCCTCTAGCTCTTTTGCCTCCTCTCGTGAAACTGGTAAATGTAAAAGCAGCGCATCGTTAGTGGATGTTCACGGTCAGGGACAAGTCGCTTCCTTGTCCTCTTCAGCAAAAACAACAACAGAGAAGAATGCAGCAGGCGACACAACGGGTTACTCCATGGAGCTCTTTACACATACCGTCCCTGGCTTAGAAAGTGAAGCAGTTAACAGTCCATGCCCATTACAAGTTGAATCTGACATGGAGTGCACTGATGCACAGCCACAGCCAGACTACTATGCTGGTCCTTTGACTCAGACCACAACATTGCCCTCGCAGGGTAATGATCAAGAATCAGACCCTGATGAGACTATGTTGCCCCATCACGAACGCTATACCACCGACCGACACGGTGACACAGACGAAGTTGCACACGAGCTACAAGAAGAGGTAATAGATGACCCAGTTCTTGACCCCGATTGGCAGCCATTGGGGGAACAGGGTGCAGGCGGCAGCAGTTCTGAAGCGGAGGAGGAGGGGCCGCAGCAGGCATCAACATCGCAACAGGTTCCATCTGCCGGGCCCGTATCTTGCCCAAAACGCGTGGTAAAGCCAAAACCTGTTGGAGGACAGCGTGGCCATCCGGTTAAAGCTCAGTCTGCAATGCCTGAAAAGGTATCCGATGCTAGAAAGAGTGCAGTCTGGCATTTTTTTAAACAACATCCAATTGATCAGCGCAAAGTCATCTGTCAAAAATGTTCAACTACCTTAAGCAGAGGGCAGAATCTGAAAAGTCTCAATACAAGTTGCATGCATAGACATTTAACCACCATGCATTTGCAAGCTTGAACTAACTACCAAACGTCCCTTAAGGTTGTAGCACCCTCGGCCAATGAAGCTAGTCATCAACGCAACATCCCTTCTGGCAGTGTAGGGCCACCATTTTCGGCACCACCTGCAGTATCTGTGCAGGTTTCTTTGCCAGGCCAAAGCAGTCAGGGTCAGGGAATCACCAGTTTTGTAGTAGGAAACACTGCATCTAGGGCACCGGCGGCAACAATACCATCTCCCACCGTCTCTCAGTCTGCCATGTCCACCGGCACCCCCGCTAGTTCCACGATCTCCAGCTCTCCAGTCCAGCTCACCCTACATGAGACTATGGTTAGAAAAAGGAAGTACTTAGCCTCGCATCCGCGTACACAGGGTTTGAACGCCCACATAGCTAGACTAATCTCGTTAGAGATAATGCCCTACCGGTTAGTTGAAAGCAAAGCTTTCAAAGCCCTGATGGACTACGCTGTACCACGCTACGAGCTACCCAGTCAACACTTTTTTTCCAGAAAAGCCATCCCAGCCCTCCACCAGCATGTTAAAGAGCGCATCGTCCATGCACTCAGGCAATCTGTGAGCACAAAGGTGCACCTGACAACAGATGCATGGACCAGTAGGCACGGCCAGGGACGTTACGTGTCCATCACGGCACACTGGGTGAATGTTGTGGATGCAGGGTCCACAGGGGACAGCAAGTTTGGGACAGTTCTGCCTAGCCCACGGTCTAGGAAACAGTTGGCTGTAGCCGTTCGCACCCCCTCCTCCTCCTCCTCGTCCTCCTGCAGAAGCGAGAGCTCGTCCACAGACCGCAGTCGCACAACCACTCCATCCGCAGCTGCCACTGTTGCACACCAGGTCTCCCATTATGGGGCAGCTACTGGCAAACGTCAGCAGGCTGTATTGGCTATGAAGTGTTTGGGCGACAACAGACACACCGCGGAAGTTCTGTCCGAGTTCTTGCAGAAAGAAACGCAGTCGTGGCTGGGCACTGTAGATCTTGAGGCAGGCAAGGTAGTGAGTGATAACGGAAGGAATTTCATGGCTGCCATCTCCCTTTCCCAACTGAAACACATTCCTTGCCTGGCTCACAACTTAAACCTGGTGGTGCAGTGCTTCCTGAAAAGTTATCCGGGGTTATCCGACCTGCTCCTCAAAGTGCGTGGACTTTGCTCACATATCCGCCGTTCGCCCGTACACTCCAGCCGTATGCAGACCTATCAGCGTTCTTTGAACCTTCCCCAGCATCGCCTAATCATAGACGTTGCAACAAGGTGGAACTCAACACTGCACATGCTTCAGAGACTGTGCGAACAGAGGCGGGCTGTTATGTTTTTGTGGGAGGATACACATACACGGGCAGGCAGTAGGATGGCAGACATGGAGTTGTCAGGTGTGCAGTGGTCGAAGATTCAAGACATGTCTCAAGTCCTTCAGTGTTTTGAGGAATGCACACGGCTGGTTAGTGCAGACAGCGCCATAATAAGCATGAGCATCCCCCTAATGCGTCTGCTGATGCAAAGTTTGACGCACATAAAGGATCAGGCGTCTGCAGCTAAGGAAGAGGAAAGCCTTGATGACAGTCAGCCATTGTCTGGCCAGGGCAGTGTACAGGACGAGGTAGCGGGCGAAGAGGAGGAGGAGGACGAGGAGGATGATGGGGATGATTATATTTTTAATGAGGAAGCTTTTCCGGGGCCACTGGAAATTGTTGGCGCGGCAAGGCCGGGTTCTGGTTTTTTGAGGGACACAAGTGATGTGGATTTGCCTGCAACTGCCCCTCAACCAAGCACAACCGCAGATTTGAGAACTGGAACTTTGGCCCACATGGCGGATTATGCCTTACGTATCCTCAAAAGGGACACACGCATTACTAAAATGATGAACGATGACGATTACTGGTTGGCCTGCCTCCTTGATCCTCGCTATAAAGGCAAATTGCAAAATATAATGCCACATGAGAACTTGGAACTAATATTAGCAACCAAACAATCAACTCTTGTTGACCGTT
This sequence comes from Ranitomeya imitator, assembly GCF_032444005.1. Taxonomy (NCBI): domain Eukaryota; kingdom Metazoa; phylum Chordata; class Amphibia; order Anura; family Dendrobatidae; genus Ranitomeya; species Ranitomeya imitator. Next base: position 462,109,270 of record NC_091284.1, read on the forward strand.
TGCTTCTGGCATTCCCTGCACACAGCGCCCGTGATCGTTCTCACACGAGCTGCAGGGGCCAGCAGACCAGAGGTGTTAGAGGGGCAGAAATCAGAAGTGGCGTTGGCCAGAGGGGTTTTCTGACCAGGTTGTGGAGTGATTTTGTTATGACCGCAGACAGGACAGGTACTGCAGCATCAATTCAAAGTGACAGGAGACAACATTTGTCCAGTATGGTTACAAACTATTTTTCATCCCTTATCGATGTTCTCCCTCAACCGTCATTCCCATTTGATTACTGGGCATCCAAATTAGACACCTGGCCAGAATTGGCAGAATATGCATTGCAGGAGCTTGCTTGCCCGGCAGCTAGTGTCCTATCAGAAAGAGTATTCAGTGCTGCAGGTTCAATACTAACAAAAAAAAGGACTTGTCTGGCTACCCAAAATGTAGATGATCTAACCTTCATTAAAATGAACCACAACTGGATTTCGAAATCTTTTGGCCCACCTTGCCCGGCTGACACCTAGCTTTCCTATGAAAAGGTCTTGCCTGTGGACTATTCTGAATGACTTTTCCAATCTCGTAATTTTCTGCACCTGATTGTCCAGCATACGACATGTTTACACCTCACTAAATGGCCAAACTCCCCACACGGGGCCGTGGTATCGCCACTTGGCGCCAGCACCCGTGAGAGTGCTGTTTGTCTGAAGAGGTGGGTGTGCCCGCTTTTGGTCGACGGCACTGCCACTGGGTCCCTCATAGTACAATAAAGTGTCTCTGGCGGTGGTGGTGCGCACCCAACGTCAGACACACCGTTGTAATATGAGGGGCCCTGGGCCTGTCCGCCGGCCACAAGACAGTTTCCCCCCCCAGCTCAAACAGTGCTCTACCACTTGCAAAATTATCTCTCACAGCTCCACCAATGTTTAGTCTATGCGCTGACATCCTTCAATGCCTGGCACTGACAATACCATTGTATTGACATTTTTGTTATGTTAGGCCTTCGAAGCCTGTCTGCGGTCCCTCCTTCCACTAGGCCTCCACTGACCATTGTACTGCTGCCCGTGTACCCCTGGAACCAATTTTAAATTGCCAACAGCCCTATTTTTTTATGTTAGGCCTTCGAAGCCTGTCTGCGGTCCCTCCTTCCACTAGGCCTCCACTGACCATTGTACTGCTGCCCTTGTACCACTGGAACCAATTTAAAATTGCCAACAGCCCTATTTCTTTATGTTAGGCCTTCGAAGCCTGTCTGCGGTCCCTCCTTCCACTAGGCCTCCACTGACCACACCACTGTTGCCCGTGTACCCACGGAACCAATTTAAAATTGCCTACAGCCATGTGTTATTATGTTATGCCTTCGATGCCAGTCTGCGGTCACTCCTTCCACTAGGCCTCCACTGACCACACCACTGCTGCCCGTGTACCCACGGAACCAATTTAAAATTGCCTACAGCCATGTGTTATTATGTTAGGCCTTCGATGCCTGTTTGCGGTCACTCCTTCCACTAGGCCTCCACTGACCACACCACTGCTGCCCGTGTACCCACGGAACCAATTTAAAATTGCCTACAGCCATGTGTTATTATGTTAGGCCTTCGATGCCTGTCTGCGGTCACTCCATCCACTAGGCCTCCACTGACCACACCACTGCTGCCCGTGTACCCACGGAACCAATTTAAAATTGCCTACAGCCATGTGTTATTATGTTAGGCCTTCGATGCCTGTCTGCGGTCACTCCTTCCACTAGGCCTCCACTGACCACACCACTGCTGCCCGTGTACCCCTGGAACCAATTTAAAATTGCCTACAGCCAGCCCAATTTTTTTATTTTAGGCCTTCGATGCCTGTCTGCGGTCCGTTCTTTCTACTACTACTACACTGACCAGGCCACTGCTGCCCTTGTTCCCCTGGAACCAATTTAAAATTGCCTACAGCCATGTGTTATTATGTTAGGCCTTCGATGCCTGTTTGCGGTCACTCCTTCCACTAGGCCTCCACTGACCACACCACTGCTGCCCGTGTACCCACGGAACCAATTTTAAATTGCCTACAGCCATGTGTTATTATGTTAGGCCTTCGATGCCTGTCTGCGGTCACTCCTTCCACTAGGCCTCCACTGACCACACCACTGCTGCCCATGTACCCCTGGAACCAATTTAAAATTGCCTACAGCCAGCCCAATTTTTTTATTTTAGGCCTTCGATGCCTGTCTGCAGTCCGTTCTTTCTACTACTACTTCACTGACCAGGCCACTGCTGCCCGTGTTCCCCTGGAACCAATTTAAAATTGCCAACAGCTATGTGTTATTATGTTAGGCCTTCGATGCCTGTCTGCGGTCACTCCTTCCACTAGGCCTCCACTGACCACACCACTGCTGCCCATGTACCCCTGGAACCAATTTAAAATTGCCTACAGCCATCTGTTATTATGTTAGGCCTTTGATGCCTGTCTGCGGTCCTTCCTTCCAATAGTTCTCCACTGACCAGACCAATGCTGGCCGTGTACCCCTGGAACCCAGCTGAAAGTGCATGTAGCCTCCTTTTTTTCTTTGTTTTATATTTAGAAAGCCCAGATGAACTACGCTGTGCAACGGTTCAAGCTACCCAGTCGACATTTCTTTTGCGAGAAAAGCCATCCCAGCCCTCCACCGGCATGAAAAAGTCTGCATTGTCATAGGACTCAGGCAATCAAACAGTAGAAAGGTGCACCTGACATGAGACGCATGGACCAGTAGGCATGTCCACAAAAAGTAACGTGTCCATTACGGCGCACTGGGTTAATGTGTTGGATGCATGGTCCACAGGGGACAGCCTACAAAGTCTGTCTGCAGTCCCTAATTCCAATTTTCCTCCGCTGACCACACCACTGCTGCCCGTGTACCCCTGGAACCAATTTTACAGTGTCTACAGCCTAATTTTGTTATGTTAGGCCTACTACGCCTGTCTGCGGTCCCTCCTTCCAATACTCGTCCACTGACCACACCACTGCTGCCCGTGGACCCCTGGAACCTATTTTTAATTGCATAGAGCATCCTTTTTTTAATAGTAGGCGTACAAAGTCTGTCTGCGGTCCACTACTGAAATTGTCCTCCACTGCCCAGAGCACTGCTGCTTGTGTACCCCTGTAACTTTTTTAAGCTGCAGTGAGCCACATCTTTGGTTTAAGTCCTACTACCTGTGTCTGTCTGCGCCACTCAATTCAGCTGTGTTCCTTTGAAAAAAGCTGAGCGTCAATAGTCTTGTTTTCAGCCTCTAGGAATTTTAAAACTGCATTGGGGGTACAACTTTGGTAGGGCCTACTAACGGTGTCTGCCTCCCCAAGGTGTGCACCAGGTTTCCTCGCCATTGCTTCGATCTTAATGCTCTCGTTTGGTAGTTGTTGGAAACTACACTGCATTAGGCCTACAAATTGGGTATAGGGTGTAGAGAGATGGTGTGTTCCACTCCAAGGTGTTCCCCAGGTTTCCTCTCCATTGCTTCGATCTTCATGCTCTCGTTTAGTAGTTGTTGGAAACTACACTGCATTAGGCCTACAAATTGGGTATGGGGTGTAGAGAGATGGTGTGTTCCACTCCAAGGTGTTCTCCAGGTTGCCTTTCCCGAGCTTCGATCTTCCGGCTCTCGTTTAGTAGTTGTTGGAAACTACACTGCATTAGGCCTACAAATTGGGTATGGGGTGTAGAGAGATGGTGTGTTCCACTCCAAGGTGTTCCCCAGGTTTCCTCTCCATTGCTTCGATCTTCATGCTCTCATTTAGTAGTTGTTGGAAACTACACTGCATTAGGCCTACAAATTGGGTATGGGGTGTAGAGAGATGGTGTGTTCCACTCCAAGGTGTTCTCCAGGTTGCCTTTCCTGAGCTTCGATCTTCCGGCTCTCGTTTAGTAGTTGTTGGAAACTACACTGCATTAGGCCTACAAATTGGGTATGGGGTGTAGAGAGATGGTGTGTTCCACTCCAAGGTGTTCCCCAGGTTTCCTCTCCATTGCTTCGATCTTCATGCTCTCGTTTAGTAGTTGTTGGAAACTACACTGCATTAGGCCTACAAATTGGGTATGGGGTGTAGAGAGATGGTGTGTTCCACTCCAAGGTGTTCTCCAGGTTGCCTTTCCTGAGCTTCGATCTTCCGGCTCTCGTTTAGTAGTTGTTGGAAACTACACTGCATTAGGCCTACAAATTGGGTATGGGGTGTAGAGAGATGGTGTGTTCCACTCCAAGGTGTTCCCCAGGTTTCCTCTCCATTGCTTCGATCTTCATGCTCTCGTTTAGTAGTTGTTGGAAACTACACTGCATTAGGCCTACAGATTGGGTATGGGGTGTAGAGAGATGGTGTGTTCCACTCCAAGGTGTTCTCCAGGTTGCCTTTCCTGAGCTTCGATCTTCCGGCTCTCGTTTAGTAGTTGTTGGAAACTACACTGCATTAGGCCTACAAATTGGGTATGGGGTGTAGAGAGATGGTGTGTTCCACTCCAAGGTGTTCCCCAGGTTTCCTCGCCATTGCTGCGATCTTAATGCTCTCGTTTAGTAGTTGTTGGAAACTACACTGCATTAGGCCTACAAATTGGGTATGGGGTGTAGAGAGATGGTGTGTTCCACTCCAAGGTGTTCTCCAGGTTGCCTTTCCTGAACTTCTATCTTCAGGCTCTCATTAAATTGTGGTTAAATGGAACAACTGCATTTGGCGTACTAGTTGGTTTGGGACCTACTATCGGTGTCTGCCACTCCTTGCTGTTCTCCTGGTTTCCTGTCCTGAAATTCCATTTTCAGGCTCTCGTTAAGTAGTTGTTAATGTTAGACTGCATTTGGCCTACTAGTTGGGTTGGGGCCTACTATCGGTGTCTGCCACTCCTTGCTGTTCTCCTCCACTGAACAAAGCTGTGCCGCCTGTTTACTACGGTTGCCAATTTTGAACTGCATTTCGACTACTTACTGATTTGGGCCTACTCTCTGTGTCAGCTTCTCATTCCAGTTGTCCTCCAGTGCAATGCCCCCTGGTTATTCCTGTGTTACCAATTTTGAACTGCATTTAGCCAACTTTATTCTTTGGGCCTATATCTGTGTTTCCTCCTCATCCTGCCCATTGCCCAGCCAGTGATAGATGAGTCTGCTGGTACATTGACCCATAACGCAAAATTCCCCGTGCACGCTACACAGCAAGATTGTAACCCTGCTGAAAGTCAGGTTCCTCTTCCCGCATACCATACCACCTTACACGGGGACAAAAAGGAAGGTGCAGATGAAAGTGCAGGTTCCTTCATCAGGTGGGGGGAGGAATACTAGTTGGCGACGTTACTGGCACAGGGCCTCTCATAGTACGCAAAAGTGTTGCTGCCGGTGGGAGGCGCCCCCGCCGTGCAAACACACCGCTGTACTTTGAGGGGCCCTGTGCCAGTGCCAATGCCAACGAGTGGGCCCCCCCTGCTTGCTCAGGATCACAGCACTTGCAAAGTTGAAATACTTACCTCTCCCTGCTCCACTGCCGTGACGTGGTCCAGATTTACTGGGCCCACTAATTACTTGAACCAGCCATACCCCCCACAACTGTAGCCAAATGACCCCCAATTTAAAATGCCTTCCAATTATTATAAGCTAAATTACGATTGACAAGCTTCTGTAACAAGAATGGATGTTTTTGCCATTAAAATGGGCAGTGTAGGTGTTTTCCTGGCCTCCACTCACTGTCTACTATGCTCCCCCATTGACTTGCATTGGGTTTCGTGTTTCGGGCGATACCCGACTTTTCGCCATAATCGGCCGATTCCACTCGACTCGACTTCTAAGATAGTCGGGTTTCGCAAAACACGACTCGACTCTAAAAAGGTCAAGGTCGCTCAACCCTAGTGATTAGGGATCAGCTGACAGCTCACAGTCTGAAGAAGGCGGAAGGAGATGAGTGACAGGCAAAGATATGCACAGTGCATGGCCATGTATCCCAGCCCCGCAGTATGAATAAATAAGAAGACACTGCAGGATCTTGGGAAGCGCGACCACACAGGAGCAGTCAGCCTGACATCAAATGATATCAGAAGATGGGCAGCGCTAACTGCGCATACCCAAGGTTTAACATAACAGTTCAGGCTCCGGGACAGATTCAAACAACGCTGAGGGGGGCGGCACCCAGCGCCAACAGGGTATGAATGCCGGCTGTGCTGCGTCTCATTACGAAGGAAAGTCCCACCTCCTGGACGGTTTCACGGTATGAGGGGACACATATTTTATAAGTGTTAAGTTCAGCGTGTGTAAGGAGCAAAACTAAAAGAGACACCTTTTCATGGTGCAGCATTTGTGCTGCACAAGGTGGCTCTTTCACTTACAAATGCCTGGGTGGGACAGGTTCCCTTTAATTTCTGTAGTAGTGTGAGTGTGGAGGAAGCAGGAGCAATTGCCGGAAACACAGCAGGGGATCAGCTGAGGTTAGTGAAACCCAATAATACTGGGTCATGTGTTGACTGTGCAGATGGCACTTCTGAGCAGCAACTGGCAGTGTTGGAGCCCAGGGTTTACAGTTCAGGTGGTAGAAACATGAACAGAACAGGAGACCTTGATACTGTTGCCAACCAAGTATTTAATCTGGAAGAGGAGTGGCAAATTCCTGTGAGATCCAGGCCTTGTTCATTTTCAGAAAAGTAAGCCGGTCAACGTTAATGGAGGATAGTGGCATGCGACGGTCTGTTAGTACACAACCTGTGGCACTAAAGACGCGTTCCGATAATACACTAGCAGCAGGGCAAGCCAGCACCTCCAATGCATACTGGCTGAGCTCTGGCCATGTATCTAGCTTAGAGACCCAAAACTTGAAGGGGGAAGAGCCTTGTGGGAGTACACTGAGATGGCAAGACATTAAGTCTGTCACCATCTGACGGAAATGTTGCCTCCTGCTGACAGGAGCCGACTGATGGTGTAGACATTTGTGGCGGGCACACAAAAGTTTGCCACAGTTAGGCCATACTGGTCATGCCTTGTGCTGAGGCACTGCTTCTGCTCCCTGTTTGTGCTGAGCTTCCTCCACTGCCTTGACGCACTGAGCTGCTTTGTAAAGCACTAGCAGCACTGCTCTCAGTTGGACTGGAGAAGATGATGGAATGCACCAGTGTGTCTTGGTGCTCCTGCATTTTATGCTCCTGGTTCAACGGTGTTATGAGGGTTTGTAAGTTGTCCTATAGCGCGGATCTAGGAGGGTGTACACCCAATAATCAGCCGTGTTGAGAATGTGGGTGATGCGTTCTCAGGCACTGCAGCATGAAATCAACCATGTACTGCCGACTGCCAACTGGCCAAGAAACGCTGTCCCCTGCTTGAGGCGTGATCTCTGCCTGCTCTGCATCACCCCACCCTCGTTCTACATACTGACTACTGGAGCATTGTATAACTCCCTCCTCTGTAAAGATGTCATCCTCCTGCATTGACTCCTCCTCATCCTCCTCAAAAAGTGTCCCCTGCCTAGGCCTTTGTGAGGAACCACGTCGCGCAGACTGCCCAGAAGCAGATGGCATTTGTGACTCCTCATCCTCCACCTCTTCCATAACCTCATCCCTTACCGCTTGCAGTGTTCTTTCAAGCAGGCAGATAAGGGGGACAGCCATTCTGACTAGTGCATCATCTGCACTCGCCATCCGCGTGGAATCATCGAAGGCACGCAAAACCTGGCAGATGTCCTTCATAGTGGCCCACTCAGTGGTTTTCAAGTCTGAACGGCGCAAGGTGCGACTTCTTTGCGCCTGATGCAGCTGGTACTCCATTACTGCAGGCTGCTGCTCACACAACTGCTCCAACATATGTAACGTTGAATTCCACCTGGTGTGTAGGTCACATATGATGCAATGCTCCAGAAGGCAGAATCGACGCTACAGAGCTGCAAGGCACGATCTTGCCATGCTGGAACACCGCAAGTGAGCGCACTCTAGGCTGACCTTGTGCAGCAGTGCATCAAGATCCAGATAGTCCCTCAAAAAACTCTGCACGACCAAGTTGAGCACATGTGCTAGACATGGAATGTGAGTGAGGTTGCCTGGGGCCAGAGCTGCCACCAGATTTTGGCCATTGTCACACACTACCATGCATGGCTGGAGATTCGCTGGCACAAACCACACGTCGCTCTGCTGCTTGATGGCATTCCAGAGCTCCTGCGCTGTGTGGCTTCGATTCCCCAAAGAAATTACATTCAGTACAGCCTGTTGACGTTTGGCCATTGCTGTGCTCATATTGGTCATAACAGTTAAGCGTTCATGGGTCAAGGTGGAGGTAGACCGTGACGGCTCCTGCAGTGATGATTCAGAGGAACTGGAGTATGAGGAGTCAATGTGTACAAACTGGATACCTGCAATCCTTGGAGTTGGCAGAACACGTGCAGCGCCACTCTGAAGATCTGTACCCGGCTCCACAATATTTACCCAATGGGCAGTAAGGGAAAGGTATCATCCCTGTCCATGGTGAGTGGTCCACGCATCGGTGGTGAGGTGGACCTTGCTACTGACAGCGTTTAATAGCGCATGTTTAATGTTTCCCTCCACATGCTTTTGCAGGGCAGGGACGGCTTGCCTGCTTAAATAAAAGCGGCTGGGCACATTGTATTGTGGGACTGCCAATGCCATCAAGTTACGGAAGGTGTCAGTCTCCACCAGCCTGAAAGACATCATTTCAAGGGATAGTAGATTTGCAATGCCAGCATTCAGAGCTTGTGCTCAGGGTGGTTTGCCGAGAATGGCCATCTTTTCTCCCATGCCTGTTCTACCGATGGCTGTAGACTTGGCTGGGAGTGTGAGGATGACTGGGAACGTGGTGCTGTGGGTGGAATTACACTGGGTCTCTGGACAACAGTGCCAGAGGTTCTTCCATGGCGATCCTGTGAGGAAGCCGAACCAGCTGTGTATGAGCTGGAGGAAGAGGCTACAACACGAGCTGAAGAGGTGGTAGGTGCCGCTGTTGGTTGGCCCAGGTCTTCAGTGTGTTTTTGTAACTCTACCACGTGCTTGGTCCGCACATGTTTCCATATATTTGTGGTATTGAGGTTGCTGACACTTTTCCCTCTTTTGACTTTCTGATGACACAGCTTGCATTTGACAAAGCAAATGTCATCTGCAACTGTGTCAAAAAAGGTCCAGGCACTGCAAGTCTTGGGAGCACTCGTTTTGGCTTTTGGAAGAGGCATGCTCCTAATGGGTGCCAAAGTGGAGGCTACAGGCAACACAGTCTTCCCCCTCCCTCTCCCTCTTTGGCTGATAGGGGAATCTCTTCCTCAGAGCTGCTCCCACCACCTTCCTGTACCTCACGCCATGATGGGTCAAGGACCTCATCATCTACACTACCCTTTTCCACCAACTGCTTCTCCTGGGTAGTCTCGGCAGCACAGTACACACCAGAAAGTGGCAACTGAGTCTCATCATCAGATGTGTACTGAGGTGTGCTGACCGGAGGCACTGACCCACCAGCCTCTTCAGATTTAGAGAGACAAAGCTGTTGGGCATCACTGCATACTGCCTCTTCTTCCATTTCTGGGATGCTGCTTGGCTGGCCCCCTTTTTCCAAGCCAAGAGATTCAGAGAACAGAAGTAGAGATGGCTCCTGTCCTGGGCTCTCTGACTGCCTGGGCAATTTGACAGGTGGTGAAGAGACAGATAGGTGCTCTCCAGTGTTCTGTGCCTGAGAGGATGTGGCACTAATTGAAGTCAATGCTGCCATCCATCCGACAACGGCTTCAATTTGTTCATCACGCAGCAGCGGGTTACAGCGATCTCCTACAAAGCTGCACACGAAGGACTGTTCCCTGCTGAAACTGGATGATGATGAGCCACCGGTGCCCGCAGCAGGCACAGAATCCCCACGTCCTCTCCCTGCTCCATGCCCGCAACCATGTGCCTTAATCCCTGCCTTCTTCATCTTGGTAGACTGATAAAGATAGGCAGAAAAGTACTAAGGGCTTAGTGTGCTTATTCCTGACCAGCTGCTAACAGGTATAAGAAACACTAATTTTTTAAAGTGTGGACTAGACTTTAATATGAGCTAATGTGGCCTACATAACTGTAAAGTGGAGTGCTTGGTGAACTTTATTAACCTTTTTTTTCGCATAACAGACTACAGAGTGAGCTGCACTCACACACAGACCGTGCAGACAGCCGTGAATGGCGCTGCAAGGTCAAAAAAGCTCCTCTATGTAATCCTATATAGTGTTTTTCCACAATCTAGCAGGATACAGGTGGAAACCCACTAATAGGCTAAATTTGAAAAAATGTGCAGCAGGCAGCACTAATTGAAAAAAGGACAATGGAACAGCATGAGGCAGTGACGCACCCTGAGCTGACTACAACCAGCAGTGGCGGCAGATCAGACTGCATAGTGAGCTGCACTCCCACACTGACCATGCAGACAGCCGTGAACGGCGCTGCAAGGCCAAAAAAAGCTCCTCCATTTAATGCTATCGAGTGTTTTTCCACAATCTAGCAGGATACGGATGTAAACCCACTAGTAGGAGAAAAACAGGAAAAATGTGCTGCAGGCAGCACTAATGCAAAAAAGGACAATTGAACAGTATGAGGCAGTGACGCACGCTGAGCTGACTACAACCAGCGATGGCTGTAGAACAGACAACAGCGTGAGCTGCACTCACACAGAGACCGTGCAGACAGCCGTGAATGGCGCTGCAAGGTCAAAAAAGCTCCTCTATGTAATCCTATATAGTGTTTTTCCACAATCTAGCAGGATACAGGTGGAAACCCACTAATAGGCTAAATTTGAAAAAATGTGCAGCAGGCAGCACTAATTGAAAAAAGGACAATGGAACAGCATGAGGCAGTGACGCACCCTGAGCTGACTACAACCGGCAGTGGCGGCAGATCAGACTGCAGAGTGAGCTGCACTCCCACACTGACCATGCAGACAGCCGTGAACGGCGCTGCAAGGCCAAAAAAAGCTCCTCCATTTAATGCTATCGAGTGTTTTTCCACAATCTAGCAGGATACGGATGTAAACCCACTAGTAGGAGAAAAACAGGAAAAATGTGCTGCAGGCAGCACTAATGCAAAAAAGGACAATTGAACAGTATGAGGCAGTGACGCACGCTGAGCTGACTACAACCAGCGATGGCTGTAGAACAGACAACAGCGTGAGCTGCACTCACACAGAGACCTTGCAGACAGCTGTGAACAGCGCTGCAAGGCAAAAACAAGGTTCTCACACAGCAGTTGCTAAATTAGCCTAGGTAAAGCACAATGAAGCAAATCGCTATCTCTAAACTGGCCCTCAGTCAGAACACAGCATCCTGTCCCTAACTGAATTCACAACAGAGTGAACCCAAAATGGTGGCGGTGACTTTTATAGTGCATCGTGACATCATTTCAGCAGCCAATCACAGCCATGCCAGTAGTTACATGCCTACCATGCAGAACAGGATGTGCCCACACGTCTAATCATTCCTCATTGGCTGAATTCGGGCTTTTTGAATTATGGGAACTTCCAATTCTGGTATCCGATATACTGAAAATATCGGAACTCGGTATCGGAATTCCGATACCGCAAATATTGACCGATACCCGATACTTGCGGTATCGGAATGCTCAACACTAGTCTTAATGCCATCACGGTTAAGAATAAGTACCCATTGCCCCTGATATCCGAGCTTTTTGATAGGCTTCGGGGAGCAAGGGTGTTTCCTAAACTAGATCTGTGGGGTGCTTACAACCTGATTCGCATTCGTGAGGGGGACGAATGGAAGACAGCTTTTAACCAAAGGGATGGGCACTATGAATATCTGGTGATGCCCTTCGGGCTTTGTAATGTCCCAGCCGTTTTCCAAGACTTTGTGAAGGATATCTTCCAGGATATGCTCTCCACCTCGGTTGTAGGCTACCTGGATGATATTCTCATCTACGCTCCAGGTACAAGCTCCCACCGGAGAGATGTTTGCAAAGTCTTCGACCTCCTACGGGCAAATTCCCTCTATGCCAAGTTGGAAAAGTGTTTGTTTGAGTGGGAGTCCTTTCCTTTCCTGGGCTATTTCATCTTGGCCAAAGGACTGGCTATTGATCTCGCCAAGCTACAGGCTGTGATGGGCTGGCAGGAACCACATTCTCTCAAAGCGGTGCAGCGCTTTATGGGGTTCATCAACTAATATCGCCAGTTAATTCCCCACTTCTCAACTTTGGTAGCTCCTCTGGTTGCCCTCACCAAGAAGGGAGCTAATCCCAAATTGTGGTCTGAGGAGGTCTTCAAGGCATTCCTCTCTATCAAGTCACACTTCGCTGGCACTCCCATTTTACATTGCCCCGATGTTGATAAACCATTTATCATGGAGGTGGATGCCTCTTCTGTCGGTGCTGGAGCAGTCCTCTTCCAGAAGGATGCTCAAGGTCGGAAGCATCCTTGCTTCTTCTTCTCCAAGACTTTCACATCGGCGGAGAGGAATTATTCCATGGGGGATAGGGAGTTGCTAGCCATGAAGTTGGCCATTTTGGACTGGAGACACCTCCTCCTGAAGGGGCCTCGTTTTCCCTTCCAAGTTTTCACCGACCACAAAAATTTGGTGTATTTGCAAACTGCCCAGCTGCTAAACTCTCACCAGGCCAGATGGTCCCTGTTATTCTCCCGGTTCCACTTTACCCTCCATTTTCTCTCCAGGGAGAAGAACACTCATGCCGACACTCTCTCCTGCTCCTTAGTGTCATCAGAGGAGGAGGAGCCTTGGCTTATTGTTCCTTCAGGGAGCCTGAGAACTGTGGCTCTGGTTTCGCTAGAGTCTGTGCCCCCAGGCAAGACTTTCGTTCCATCTAATTTGCGACTGGAGGTTCTCTCTTGGGCTCACTCATCCAGGGTGGGTGGACATTTTGGGACCAATAGGACATCTGAGCTTTTGGCGAGGACGTACTGGTGGCCGCATATGGCCTGTGACATCAGGGACTATATTTGGGCGTGTGTCCCCTGCACCAAGAATTGGTCTCCTCGGCAAAGGCCTGCTGGGCTATTTTACCCGCTGCTGGGGGCAGGCAGGCCCTGGATGATGGTCGGGTGGACTTTGTGGTAGGCTTACCCAAGTCTCACAGCTGCACAGCTATTTGGGTAGTCACCGACTATGATGGTGCAATTGGTTCCGCTTCCACAGTTACCTTCTGCACGGACCTTAGCGGCGTTGTTCATTAGACATGTTTTCCATCTACATTGCATGCCTGACAAAATTGTCAGTGACCGGGGTCCTCAGTTTGCATCTCGGTTCTGGAGAGAGCTCTGTCGTTTACTCAGCATTGAGCTGAATCTCTCTTCTGCATACCATCCCGAGATGAATGGGTTGATAGAGAGGGCCTACCAGACTCTGGTCACATACTTGCGACATTTTGTGTCTGCCAGGCAGGGTGATTGGGCATCTTTGTTACCTTGGGCAGAATTTGATTTGAACAACACCTAAGCTGACTCTGCCAGGCAAACGGTGGAGGCACATGACATTTGGGACCGCACACAGGATGCTATCTGGGCCACCAAGTGGAGAATGAGGGTTTCTGCTGATGCACACCGGCGCCCCAAGCCGACCTTTGCATCTGGTGACTTATTGTGGCTCTCCGCCCGTAACATCAGGCTGCGAGTTGAGTCCACTAAGTTTGCGCCTCGCTACATAGGCCCTTTCAAGGTTCTGGAACAGGTCAACTCTGTGGTCTACCATTTGGCTATTCCTCCGCGCCTAGGTATCACCAACACTTTTTATGTATACCTCTTAAAGCCCATCTACATGTCCCGGTTTTCTAAGTCATCTGCCAGGACATCGGGTTCATCCATGGATCAGTACGAGGTGAATTCTATCTTGGGCTGCAAGGTGGTACGTGGCAAAAAATACTATCTGGTGGACGGGAAGGGCCATAGCCCAGAGGATAGAACCTGGGAGACTGTGGACTCCGCTGCTCAATGCAGCCTTTGAGCATTGCAAGGTCCAAGGAGGGGTGCCCCAGGAGGAAGGGTAATATCAGGCCCTGCCGCTGCACAGGGGGAATCTCGAGCCATGTCCGCTGCGGTCTCCCATTTTTCTCCAGCCGCAGTGGAGCCTGCTCAGTGGAGACGTCAGTCCCAGCACTTGGCCAGGACAGATACTGCAGGTTTGGTTACTGCTGCCCTTCCAGGTTCAGCCATTATAACTAGTGCTATTTGGCGGCGAGAAGGCGCTCCTGGGACTAAATTCCTGCTTTTCCCCTCCTGAGCATGCCCAGGGGAAGACCTATCATTGGAGGTCGGGGGTCACACGCTCAGGTCCAGTAGCAGCTCCTATTGGTCCACTAGGAAGGTCCTGAAATGCTACAGCTATAAAAGGTTCGTGCGGCCATGCGCTAGTATCATTTTTGTTTGGCAGTTGCCAGTGGATACTCTGCCACACTGTTTATAGTGGTGTGAGTCTGTTTAGCCTTGGGGCTGTACACTCAGGCAGGCAGCTAGCGTCAGTGGGGGCAATTAGCCTTGGCTTAGCATCTGGTTCCTTTATGTGTGCGGTTAGCACAGAAGAGTTCGAGAGCAAGCACAACTTTAAGTTAGGATTTTAGTCCCTGTGTACAGCACGACTCTGTGAGGCAACAGAGCTCGCTTTCATTTCACACAGGGTGAAGTTTAACCCACGTTTGAGCTCAGTGTCCATCCGTCATTACTTGCAGCAGGTATCTCTGCACGGTGGACCCCGGGCTGCGAACGCACCTCGTATCTATCACCCTATTACTTGGTGCGTTCCGCTAGCCCTAACAGTGTGTGTCTCATTGTGCCTCCCCACCAATCTTACTCCAATTAAAGACTGGAGTAAGATATGTGGTTTAATGCATTGCATAGCTTATTATGATTTTGGGTCAATTTTGCAGATCTGGTCAAAACTGGTCTGAAAAATTCTGCCTTACACAAAAATTTTGTGAACTTTCAAAGTTTTGTATATGATTCATCTTTTTTCCTTTACCTAATTTTTTTCCACATTTCTATAGGTTTCTCTTAATATACTCTTAGCTTTTTATGTGAACAAATTCTGGATGCTGACAGTCAGTATAAATATAGGCTAAGATGCTTACTGCATACTGTTTTATAATTAATTAACAAAAACTGACATTACGGAAATACTCATAACATCTAGATTTGCATTACGCAAAAAGAGTCGCTCCTGATGAGAGCATCATACCTATATCGAACAAGAGGGAGCTAAAGACTCATAATGACACAGGGCCAACCACAAAAATAATAAAAAATACCAAATTTTATTACATTGTTAACATATACGTTACATAAAAAACAATAACACACAGTGGCCCAATCTAAATACAAAAATACACAGTACGAGTGTCTGTAAGGGGATAAGAGAGCAAACAATAGTATGCACGATGGCTGCAAGAAATCGCCACTAGAGAATGGGTCAGAGGTGAGATGGAAAAAATGCTAGCAAAAAAGCCCTGTACCCATAACAATAAAACGTATGGCCAGTGTATACCCAAATAAATATAAAGGTCTAATTTAGAGCCTAGATCTTGAATCACCGCATATGGCCACACATGGGTAAGTGGAGCAATATATGTCCTATCCTAAAAAAAGTGCTTGTGCCAAAGTGCAATGTGCATAGGACAGCAGTGGTTAGAGACGGAACTTACCCATGGCAAAAGACGATAGCGCATACACCGTGCATACAAGGTGCCCCGACGCGCGTTTCGCGTTGCGGGCTTCTTCGGGGGGCAGTGTCACTGCCCCCCGAAGAAGCCCGCAACGCGAAACGCGCGTCGGGGCACCTTGTATGCACGGTGTATGCGCTATCGTCTTTTGCCATGGGTAAGTTCCGTCTCTAACCACTGCTGTCCTATGCACATTGCACTTTGGCACAAGCACTTTTTTTAGGATAGGACATATATTGCTCCACTTACCCATGTGTGGCCATATGCGGTGATTCAAGATCTAGGCTCTAAATTAGACCTTTATATTTATTTGGGTATACACTGGCCATACGTTTTATTGTTATGGGTACAGGGCTTTTTTGCTAGCATTTTTTCCATCTCACCTCTGACCCATTCTCTAGTGGCGATTTCTTGCAGCCATCGTGCATACTATTGTTTGCTCTCTTATCCCCTTACAGACACTCGTACTGTGTATTTTTGTATTTAGATTGGGCCACTGTGTGTTATTGTTTTTTATGTAACGTATATGTTAACAATGTAATAAAATTTGGTATTTTTTATTATTTTTGTGGTTGGCCCTGTGTCATTATGAGTCTTTAGCTCCCTCTTGTTCGATATAGGTATGATGTTTTATAATTAAGTCTACCCTCCAAAAATATGTTGACACAATGATACATCAGTCAGTCTTCTGGCATAAAAAGCTTTGAAAAGTCACATAATTTTTTCACAACTAGAGACCGCTTATCAGATTCATGAGCAGCAGTAATCACTACACTTCAAATATTATTCCAGCAAGAGCTGGAAGAGAATTTGTGGTGAGGTATAGAGAAAGGTGAACCTGAATGCCAATTCAGATCAGACTTCTTTGAACAGTAGATTGGTATGAAATACCTGGGTCCGGCTGTTGCTGCCATTTCTGAGCTGATGGCACTGCTGGACATCTTCTGATTTCATAGGGAAGTAAGCATGATATCTCTTTCAGCTTCACTAGGTTTCCTTGGCTGAACACTAAGTCTATGGTTTTCAATAGTGATGGGCGAACCCGAACTGTAAAGTTTGGGGTCTGTGCACACACTCCGAACACTGAGTTCTCCTGGAAGTCTGTGTTACTGTTCAGGTTCAGCAGCCTGAACAAAGCTTGTTGAAAGGCTGCAGTGCAGCTAATCAACAAGCTTTACTGTGCTGGCACTTCCAGCTCAATGACAGCCATGTCAAGTAATGGCATGGCTCTGATTGGCCGACACACACTGTGTAAAAAAAAAAAGATGTGACTGCTCACTGACATCAAGCCCAGGGGTTAGTAATGTAGAGGCATCTTTTATTCAAAATAAAAATTCCCCAATCCTCTTTTACCCATTTACTCAACAAAAATAAAAATAAAAACGTAAACAAGTGCGACCACACTTAGAATACTGTGTACAGTTCTGGTCTCCAGTGTATAAGGAAGACATAGCTGAACTAGCACGGGTGCAGAGAAGAGCGACCAAGGTTATTAGAGCACTGTGGGGTCTGCAAAAATAAGATAGGTTATTACACTTGGGGCTTTTTAGTTTGAAAAAATGAAGGCTAAGGGGTGATCTTATTTTAATGTATAAATATATGAGGGGACAGTACAAAGACCTTTCTATTGATCTTTTTAATCATAGACCTGAGACAGGGACAAGGGGGCATCCTTTACGTCTGGAGGAAAGAAGGTTTAAGCATAAAAACAGACGTGGATTCTTTACTGTAAGAGCAGTGAGACTATGGAACTCTCTGCCGTATGATGTTGTAATGAGTGATTCATTACTAATCTGTCTGATTTCCGTATGTGGATTTGGGTAGGAATTTTTTTCCCCAATGTGGAGCTTACACTTTGCCACATGTTTTTTTTGCCTTTCTCTGGATCAACATGTTAGGGCATGTTAGGTTAGGCTATGGGTTGAACTATATGGACTTAAAGTCTTCCTTTAACCTTAATAACTATGTAACTATGTAAATTTATACTCGCTTTTCTGCCGATAATCCATTAAATCCATGTCCCAAAATGATCCAAATGTTTTGGTAAGTGGTAACAGTGATGCAACCTCTCACCACAACAGCCGGAACACACTAAGCTGAGCGTGAGAACGTGGCTGCAGTGACCGGCAGTAACCTTAATGACATCACCACCAGTCACAGGCATCCACCTCCTCATTCTCTGCGCAGTGTGTTTCGGCTGGCATGGTGAGAGGTTGCATAGAGATGACAGCGTTGGAAGCGCCGGATGCTTGGACCCATTCATTTGAATGGCATCTAGGTTCAAACTTGAAGACCACTCTGGTACCTGAATAAAACTTTTTTTTAATGTTCGGTTGAACCCGACGGACCAGAACATCCACGAGTCTGCCCATCATTAATGAGGTATACGTAAAGGTGGATGTCACTCGTCCTATGTTTTTGAGCACTTTTTAACTGGTTTAGGTTTCCAAAGAATGCTAAGTGGCAGAAAGAACCGATCTGACCATTCTTCAAGCTTTTTCCACTCTATACTTTACATTACCAGTCAGTAAGAAAGCTCAAAAAAATACTTGGAAAACGCCAGGATGTCTTTTTGAACATTTTCAAATAGTATTTACTAGGGTTGAGCGAAACGGGTCGAACATTTTCAAAAGTCGCCGACTTTTGGCTAAGTCGGGGTTTCATGAAACCCGATCCGACCCCTGTGCGGGGTCGGCCATGCGGTACGCGACTTTCGCGCCAAAGTCGCGTTTCAATGACGCGAAAAGCGCCATTTCTCAGCCAATGAAGGTAAACGCAGAGTGTGGGCAGCGTGATGACATAGGTCCTGGTCCCCACCATCTTAGAGAAGGGCATTGCAGTGATTGGCTTGCTGTCTGCGACGTCACAGGGGCTATAAAGAGGCGTTCCCGCCGACCGCCATCTTACTGCTGCTGATCTGAGCTTAGGGAGAGGTTGCTGCCGCTTTGTCAGAAGCAGGGATAGCGTTAGGCAGGGTCCATTAACCACAAAACCGCTTGTGCTGCAGCGATTTGCACTGTCCAACACCACCCTCGGTGTGCAGGGACAGTGGAAGTTTTTTTTTTTTTTTTTTTCCCCTCAGCGCTGTAGCTCATTGGGCTGCCCTAGAAGGCTCCCTGATAGCTGCATTGCTGTGTGTACGCCGCTGTGCAAACCAACTGCTTTTTTCAAAGCACAAATCCTCTTGTTCCTTCCTTTCTGCACAGCTATCTTTTTTGTTTGTCCACACTTTTTATTTCATTTGTGCATCAGTCCACTCCTTATTGCTGCCTGCCATACCTGGCTGAGATTACTGCAGGCAGGGAGATAGTAGCTGCCTGCCATACCTGGCTGAGATTACTGCAGGCAGGGAGATAGTAATTGTAGGACATTCCCTGTTTTTTTTTTTTTTTTTTTTTTGGTGGGAGATTAAGATTGGCAATTTGGCATTTCTGCTAGAGTGCCATCCCTGTGTGTGCCATCTCTCTCACATAGTGGGCCATAGAAAGCCTTTTCATTTTTCTGTATTTTTTTTTGTGGGGTGTATAAATTCTCCCTGATAAAAATACAGTGGGAGATTAATATTGGCCTTTGGGCTTGTGTGCCAGTCCTGAGTGTGCCATCTCTCTCACAAATAGTGGGCCATAGAAAGCCTATTTTATTTTTTTTGGGGTTTTATAAATTCTCCCTGAAAAAAAGGGAGATTAATATTGGCCTCTGGGCTTGTGTGCCAGTCCTGAGCGTGCCATCTGTGCCAGCCCTAGGCGTGCCATCTCTCTCACAAATAGTGGGCCATAGAAAGCCTATTTATTTTTTTTTTTGGTTTTATAAATTCTCCCTGAAAAAAAGGGAGATTAATATTGGCCTCTGGGCTTGTGTGCCAGTCCTGAGCGTGCCATCTGTGCCAGCCCTGAGCGTGCCATCTCTCTCACAAATAGTGGGCCATAGAAAGCCTATTTAATTTTTTTTTTTGTTTTATAAATTTTCCCTGAAAAAAGGGAGATTAATATTGGCCTCTGGGCTTGTGTGCCAGTTGTGAGCGTGCCATCTGTGCCAGTCCTGAGCGTGCCATCTCTCTCACAAATAGTGGGCCATAGAAAGCCTATTTAAATATTTTTTTGGTTTTATAAATTCTCCCAGAAAAAAAGGGAGATTAATATTGGCCTCTGGGCTTGTGTGCCAGTCCTGAGCGTGCCATCTGTGCCAGCCCTGAGCGTGCCATCTCTCTCACAAATAGTGGGCCATAGAAAGCCTATTTAATTTTTTTTTTTGTTTTATCAATTTTCCCTGAAAAAAGGGAGATTAATATTGGCCTCTGGGCTTGTGTGCCAGTTGTGAGCGTGCCATCTGTGCCAGTCCTGAGCGTGCCATCTCTCTCACAAATAGTGGGCCATAGAAAGCCTATTTAAATATTTTTTTGGTTTTATAAATTCTCCCAGAAAAAAAGGGAGATTAATATTGGCCTCTGGGCTTGTGTGCCAGTCCTGAGCGTGCCATCTGTGCCAGCCCTGAGCGTGCCATCTCTCTCACAAATAGTGGGCCATAGAAAGCCTATTTAATTTTTTTTTTTGTTTTATAAATTTTCCCTGAAAAAAGGGAGATTAATATTGGCCTCTGGGCTTGTGTGCCAGTTGTGAGCGTGCCATCTGTGCCAGTCCTGAGCGTGCCATCTCTCTCACAAATAGTGGGCCATAGAAAGCCTATTTAAATATTTTTTTGGTTTTATAAATTCTCCCAGAAAAAAAGGGAGATTAATATTGGCCTCTGGGCTTGTGTGCCAGTCCTGAGCGTGCCATCTGTGCCAGCCCTGAGCGTGCCATCTCTCTCACAAATAGTGGGCCATAGAAAGCCTATTTAATTTTTTTTTTTGTTTTATCAATTTTCCCTGAAAAAAGGGAGATTAATATTGGCCTCTGGGCTTGTGTGCCAGTTGTGAGCGTGCCATCTGTGCCAGTCCTGAGCGTGCCATCTCTCTCACAAATAGTGGGCCATAGAAAGCCTATTTAAATATTTTTTTGGTTTTATAAATTCTCCCAGAAAAAAAGGGAGATTAATATTGGCCTCTGGGCTTCTGTGCCAGTCCTGAGCGTGCCATCTGTGCCAGTCCTGAGCGTCCCATCTCTCTCACAAATAGTGGGCCATAGAAAGCCTATTTTATTTTTTTTTTGGGTTTTAGAAATTCTCCCTGGAAAAAAAAAGGGAGATTAATATTGCCCTTTGGGCTTGTGTGCCAGTACTAAGCGTTCCATCTCTCTCTCTCTCTCAGTCAGTGGGCCATAGAACGCCTATTTTTGGTTTTATTTGTTTTCTAAATTCTCCCTGAAAAAATCATTTTATTTTATTTGGTTTCTAAATTCTTCCTGATAAAATCATATTTTTTTTATTATTTTTATTTCTAAAGTCTCCCTGAAAAAAAAAAAAAAAAAACAACCAAAAAAACAGTGGGAGATTAATATTGGCCTTTCTGCTTGTGTGCCAGTCTTGACTCCTGGGTGTGCCATCTCTCTCTCTCTCTCTCTCTCTCTCTCTCTCTCTCCAATTGTGGTCCATAGAAAGCCTATATTTTTTTTCCTTGATTTGGGTTCTAAAATCTACCAGAGAAAATAACTACATCAATCATTGGTAGAAAAATATTGGCCTCTGGGTTTGTGTGCCACTCCTGACTCCTGTGTGCGTCATCTCTCAGTCAGTGGGCCATAGAACGCCTATTTTTGGTTTTATTTGTTTTCTAAATTCTCCCTGAAAAAATCATTTTATTTTATTTGGTTTCTAAATTCTTCCTGATAAAATCATATTTTTTTTATTATTTTTTTTTCTAAAGTCTCCCTGAAAAAAAAAAAAAAAACAGTGGGAGATTAATATTGGCCTTTCTGCTTGTGTGCCAGTCTTGACTCCTGGGTGCGTCATCTCTCAGTCAGTGGGCCATAGAACGCCTATTTTTGGTTTTATTTGTTTTATAAATTCTCCCTGAAAAAATCATTTTATTTTATTTGGTTTCTAAATTCTTCCTGATAAAATCATATTTTTTTTATTATTTTTTTTTCTAAAGTCTCCCTGAAAAAAAAAAAAAAAAAACAACCAAAAAAAACAGTGGGAGATTAATATTGGCCTTTCTGCTTGTGTGCCAGTCTTGACTCCTGGGTGTGCCATCTCTCTCTCTCTCTCTCTCTCTCTCTCTCTCTCTCTCTCTCCAATTGTGGTCCATAGAAAGCCTATATTTTTTTTCCTTGATTTGGGTTCTAAAATCTACCAGAGAAAATAACTACATCAATCATTGGTAGAAAAATATTGGCCTCTGGGTTTGTGTGCCACTCCTGACTCCTGTGTGCGTCATCTCTCAGTCAGTGGGCCATAGAACGCCTATTTTTGTTTTTATTTGTTTTATAAATTCTCCCTGAAAAAATCATTTTATTTTATTTGGTTTCTAAATTCTTCCTGATAAAATCATATTTTTTTTATTATTTTTTTTTCTAAAGTCTCCCTGAAAAAAAAAAAAAAAAAAAAAAAAAAAAAAAACAGTGGGAGATTAATATTGGCCTTTCTGCTTGTGTGCCAGTCTTGACTCCTGGGTGTGCCATCTCTCTCTCTCTCTCTCTCCAATTGTGGTCCATAGAAAGCCTACATTTTTTTTCCTTGATTTGGGTTCCAAAATCTACCAGAGAAAATAACTCCATCAATCATTGGTAGAAAAATATTGGCCTCTGGGCTTGTGTGCCACTCCTGATTCCTGTGTGCGTCATCTCTCACTCAGTGGCCCATAGAAAGCATATAGTTTGTTACATTTGTTTTCTAAATTCTCCCTGCAAAAATCTATTTTTTTTTTTTTGGGGGGTTTCTAAAGTGTTCCTGAAAAAAATAAAAATAAAAAAAAAATAATAGTGTGACATTAATATTAACATTTGTGCTTCAGTGACAGTCCTGCGTGTGGGGCATCTCTCTAATTTGCAGCCACCAAAAAAAGAGTGTGTAACATTGGGCCTGATTTTCGCTGTGGTCTCACCAACCTGTAAAGGGGTAGCTAAATCATACTGAAGTTATAGCTCACCGTGTAAGTTGTGTGACTGCAACAAATAACGTTAGTTTGGTTACGTTTTTAAAACAATGAGGAAGTCTAGTGGAAGAGGTCGTGGCCGGGGGCGTTCATTGTCAGCTGGTAATGAGGGTAGTGGTAGTGGTGGAGCATCAGGTGGTCGTGGGGGAAAAAATATTGCACCTAAGTCTGGAGCTGTGGAGCCAGGTTCGTCGTCCGGCTACACAAGGCCTCGAACGCTCCCTTTTCTGGGATTAGGAAAACCGCTTTTAAAGCCGGAGCAGCAAGAGCAAGTTTTGGCTTATCTTGCTGACTCAGCCTCTAGCTCTTTTGCCTCATCTCGTGAAACTGGTAAAAGTAAAAGCAGCGCGTCGTTAGTGGATGTTCACGGTCAGGGACAAGTCACTTCCTTGTCCTCTTCAGCAAAAACAACAACAGAGAAGAATGCAGCAGGCGACACAACGGGTTACTCCATGGAGCTCTTTACACATACCGTCCCTGGCTTAGAAAGTGAAGCAGTTAACAGTCCATGCCCATTACAAATTGAATCTGACATGGAGTGCACTGACGCACAGCCACAGCCAGACTACTATGCTGGTCCTTTGACTCAGACCACAACATTGCCCTCGCAGGGTGCTGATCAAGAATCAGACCCTGATGAGACTATGTTGCCCCATCACGAACGCTATACCACCGAACGACACGGTGACACAGACGAAGTTGCGCAGGAGGTACAAGAAGAGTTATTAGATGACCCAGTTCTTGACCCCGATTGGCAGCCATTGGGGGAACAGGGTGCAGGCGGCAGCAGTTCTGAAGCAGAGGAGGAGGAGGGGCCGCAGCAGGCATCAACATCGCCACAGGTTCCATCTGCCGGGCCCGTATCTTGCCCAAAACGCGTGGCAAAGCCAAAACCTGGTGGAGGACAGCGTGGCCATCCGGTTAAAGCTCAGTCTGCAATGCCTGAAAAGGTATCCGATGCTAGAAAGAGTGCAGTCTGGCATTTTTTTAAACAACATCCAATTGATCAGCGCAAAGTCATCTGTCAAAAATGTTCTACTTCCTTAAGCAGAGGTCAGAATCTGAAAAGTCTCAATACTAGTTGCATGCATAGACATTTAACCACCATGCATTTGAAAGCTTGGACTAACTACCAAACGTCCCTTAAGGTTGTTGCACCCTCGGCCAATGAAGCTAGTCATCAACGCAACATCCCTTCCGGCAGTTTAGGACCACCATTTAGCGCACCACCTGCTGTATCTGTGCAGGTATCTTTGCCAGGCCAAAGCAGTCAGGGTCAGGGAATCACCAGTTTCGTAGTAGGAAACACTGCATCTAGGGCACCGGCGGCAACAATACCATCTCCCACCGTCTCTCAGTCTGCCATGTCCACCGGCACCCCCGCTAGTTCCACGATCTCCAGCTCTCCAGTCCAGCTCACCCTACATGAGACTATGGTTAGAAAAAGGAAATACTTAGCCTCGCATCCGCGTACACAGGGTTTGAACGCCCACATAGCTAGACTAATCTCGTTAGAGATGATGCCCTACCGGTTAGTTGAAAGCGAAGCTTTCAAAGACCTGATGGACTACGCTGTACCACGCTACGAGCTACCCAGTCGACACTTTTTTTCCAGAAAAGCCATCCCAGCCCTCCACCAGCATGTTAAAGAGCGCATCGTCCATGCACTCAGGCAATCTGTGAGCACAAAGGTGCACCTGACAACAGATGCATGGACCAGTAGGCATGGCCAGGGACGTTACGTGTCCATCACGGCACACTGGGTAAATGTGGTGGATTCAGGGTCCACAGGGGACAGCAAGTTTGGGACAGTTCTGCCTAGCCCACGGTCTAGTAAACAGTTGTCTGTA
Organism: Ranitomeya imitator; assembly: GCF_032444005.1. Taxonomy (NCBI): domain Eukaryota; kingdom Metazoa; phylum Chordata; class Amphibia; order Anura; family Dendrobatidae; genus Ranitomeya; species Ranitomeya imitator. Next base: position 462,133,736 of record NC_091284.1, read on the forward strand.
GCCGTTCGCACCCCCTCCTCCTCCTCCTCCTCGTCCTCCTGCAGAAGCAAGAGCTCGTCCACAGACCGCAGTCGCACAAACACTCCATCCGCACCTGCCACTGTTGCACACCAGGTCTCCCATTATGGGGCAGCTACTGGCATACGTCAGCAGGCTGTATTGGCTATGAAGTGTTTGGGCGACAATAGACACACCGCGGAAGTTCTGTCCGAGTTCTTGCAGCAAGAAACGCAGTCGTGGCTGGGCACTGTAGATCTTGAGGCAGGCAAGGTAGTGAGTGATAACGGAAGGAATTTCATGGCTGCCATCTCCCTTTCCCAACTGAAACACATTCCTTGCCTGGCTCACACCTTAAACCTGGTGGTGCAGTGCTTCCTGAAAAGTTATCCGGGGTTATCCGACCTGCTCCTCAAAGTGCGTGGACTTTGCGCACATATCCGCCGTTCGCCTGTACACTCCAGCCGTATGCAGACCTATCAGCGTTCTTTGAACCTTCCCCAGCATCGCCTAATCATAGACGTTGCAACAAGGTGGAACTCAACACTGCACATGCTTCAGAGACTGTGCGAACAGAGGCGGGCTGTTATGTTTTTGTGGGAGGATACACATACACGGGCAGGCAGTAGGATGGCAGACATGGAGTTGTCAGGTGTGCAGTGGTCGAAGATTCAAGACATGTGTCAAGTCCTTCAGTGTTTTGAGGAATGCACACGGCTGGTTAGTGCAGACAACGCCATAATAAGCATGAGCATCCCCCTAATGCGTCTGCTGATGCAAAGTTTGACGCACATAAAGGATCAGGCGTCTGCACCAGAGGAAGAGGAAAGCCTTGATGACAGTCAGCGATTGTCTGGTCAGGGCAGTGTACATGACGAGGTACCGGGCGAAGAGGAGGTGGAGGATGAGGAGGATGATGGGGATGAGTATATTTTTAATGAGGAAGCTTTCCCGGGGGCACGGGAAATTGGTGGCGTGGCAAGGCCGGGTTCTGGTTTTTTGAGGGACACAAGTGACGTAGATTTGCCTGCAACTGCCCCTCAACCAAGCACAACCGCAGATTTGACAACGGGAACTTTGGCCCACATGGCGGATTATGCCTTGCGTATCCTCAAAAGGGACACACGCATTACAAAAATGATGAACGATGACGATTACTGGTTGGCCTGCCTCCTTGATCCTCGCTATAAAGGCAAATTGCAAAATATTATGCCACATGAGAACTTGGAACTAATATTAGCAACAAAACAATCAACTCTTGTTGACCGTTTGCTTCTGGCATTCCCTGCACACAGCGCCCGTGATCGTTCTCACACGAGCTCCAGGGGCCAGCAGACCAGAGGTGTTAGAGGGGCAGAAATCAGAAGTGGCGTTGGACAGAGGGGTTTTCTGACCAGGTTGTGGAGTGATTTTTCTATGACCGCAGACAGGACAGGTACTGCAGCATCAATTCAAAGTGACAGGAGACAACATTTGTCCAGTATGGTTACAAACTATTTTTCATCCCTTATCGACGTTCTCCCTCAACCGTCATTCCCATTTGATTACTGGGCATCCAAATTAGACACCTGGCCAGAATTGGCAGAATATGCATTGCAGGAGCTTGCTTGCCCGGCAGCTAGTGTCCTATCAGAAAGAGTATTCAGTGCTGCAGGTTCAATACTAACAGAAAAAAGGACTCGTCTGGCTACCCAAAATGTAGATGATCTAACCTTCATTAAAATGAACCACAACTGGATTTCAAAATCTTTTGCCCCACCCTGCCCGGCTGACACCTAGCTTTCCTATGAAAAGGTCTTGCCTGTGGACCATTCTGAATGACTTTTCCAATCTCGTAATTTTCTTCACCTGATTGTCCAGCATACGACATGTTTCCACCTCACGAAATGGCCAAACTCCCCACACGGGGCCGTGCTATCGCCACTTTGCGCTTGGACCCTTGAGAGTGCTGTTTGTCTGAAGAGGTGGGTGTGGCCGCTTTTGGTCGACGGCACTGCCACTGGGTCCCTCATAGTACAATAAAGTGTCTCTGGCGGTGGTGGTGCGCACCCAACGTCAGACACACCGTTGTAATATGAGGGGCCCTGTGCCTGTACCGCCGGCCACAAGACAGTTCCCCCCCCCAGCTCAAACAGTGCTCTACCACTAGCAAAATTATCTCTCACAGCTTCACCAATGTGTAGTCTAGCCGCTGACATCCTTCAATGCCTGGCACTGACAATACCATTGTTTTGACATTTTTGTTATGTTAGGCCTTCGAAGCCTGTCTGCGGTCCCTTCTTTCTACAACTACTACACTGACCAGGCCACTGCTGGCCGTGTTACCCTGGAACCAATTTAAAAGTGCCTACAGTCAGCCCAATTTTGTTATGTTAGGCCTTCGAAGACTGTCTGCCGTCACTCCTTCCACTAGACTTCCACTGACCATACACTGCTGCCCATGTACCCCTGGAACCAATTTAAAGTGCCTACAGCCAGCCCAATTTTGTTATGTTAGGCCTTCGAAGCCTGTCTGCGGTCACTCCTTCCACTAGACTTCCACTGACCAGACCACTGCTGCCCGTGTACCCCTGGAACCAATTTAAAAGTGCCTACAGCCAGCCCAAGTTTGTTATGTTAGGCCTTGGAAGCCTGTCTGCGGTCACTCCTTCCACTAGACTTCCACTGACCAGACCACTGCTGCCCGTGTACCCCTGGAACCAATTTAAAAGTGCCTACAGCCAGCCCAAGTTTGTTATGTTAGGCCTTGGAAGCCTGTCTGCGGTCACTCCTTCCACTAGACTTCCACTGACCAGACCACTGCTGCCCGTGTACCCCTGGAACCAATTTAAAAGTGCCTACAGCCAGCCCAAGTTTGTTATGTTAGGCCTTCTAAGCCTGTCTGCGGTCCATTCTTTCAACTACTACTACACTGACCAGGTCACTGCTGCCGGTGTACCCCTGGAACCAATTTAAAATTGCCTACAGCCAGCCCAATTTTTTTATTTTAGGCCTTCGATGCCTGTCTGCGGTCCATTCTTTCAACTACTACTACACTGACCAGGTCACTGCTGTCCGTGTACCCCTGGAACCAATTTAAAATTGCCTACAGCCATGTGTTATTATTTTAGGCATTCGATGCCTGTCTGCGGTCCATTTTTTCAACTACTACTACACTGACCAGGTCACTGCTGCCCGTGTACCCCTGGAACCAATTTAAAATTGCCTACAGCCATGTGTTATTATTTTAGGCCTTCGATGCCTGTCTGCGGTCACTCCTTCCACTAGGCCTCCACTGACCACACCACTGCTGCCCGTGTACCCCTGGAACCAATTTAAAATTGCCTACAGCCAGCCCAATTTTTTTATTTTAGGCCTTCGATGCCTGTCTGCGGTCCATTCTTTCAACTACTACTACACTGACCAGGTCACTGCTGCCCGTGTACCCCTGGAACCAATTTAAAATTGCCTACAGCCATGTGTTATTATTTTAGGCCTTCGATGCCTGTCTGCGGTCACTCCTTCCACTAGGCCTCCACTGACCACACCACTGCTGTCCGTGTACCCCTGGAACCAATTTAAAATTGCCTACAGCCATGTGTTATTATTTTAGGCCTTCGATGCCTGTCTGCGGTCCATTCTTTCAACTACTACTACACTGACCAGGGCACTGCTGGCCGTGTACCCCTGGAACCAACATCAGAAAATATAAAAATAAGTATTTTGCTTATAAAAAAGAAAATACTGGTGAGATATCAAATGCAGACATTTTAACATTAAAAACAAACACACAACTAAAATCTGGTACAGTACTAAAAATGGCCACCAGCTACAATTACTTTCTCCTGCAAGTAGTTAACTGAAAGTTTTTTTAAATTGAAAACACACATATGGCATCCACCGAGTGTTGTCCTGTCGCGTCTTCTTTATATTATTGCCGAGAAGATGCAAAATAATGAAAATAATAAAATCATTAATTACCAAAATAATAGAGAAAGTCAACACCACATTGCAAATAAACATTCATTCCAAATAAAGAAGCAGGGCGCGTCCGAGGGTGAGTATATACCTAATAAGAATATAATCACCCTCGGACGCGCAATGCTTATTTCCAACAGCCTTCCTTCCTAAGAATCAGCCCTTCCGTCGTGTAGAGAGACGTTGTGTTACACTCCAAGGTGTTCCCCAGGTTGCCTTTCCTGAGCTTCGATCTTCCGGCTCTCGTTTAGTAGTTCTTGGAAACTACACTGCATTAGGCCTTCAAATTGGGTATGGGGTGTAGAGAGAGGGTGTGTTACACTCCAAGGTGTTCCCCAGGTTGCCTTTCCTGAGCTTCGATATTCCGGCTCTCGTTTAGTAGTTGTCGGAAACTACGCTGCATTAGGCCTACAAATTGGGTATGGGGTGTAGAGAGAGGGTGTGTTACACTCCAAGGTGTTCCCCAGGTTGCCTTTCCTGAGCTTCGATCTTCCGGCTCTCGTTTAGTAGTTGTCGGAAACTACGCTGCATTAGGCCTACAAATTGGGTATGGGGTGTAGAGAGAGGGTGTGTTACACTCCAAGGTGTTCCCCAGGTTGCCTTTCCTGAGCTTCGATATTCCGGCTCTCGTTTAGTAGTTGTCGGAAACTACGCTGCATTAGGCCTACAAATTGGGTATGGGGTGTAGAGAGAGGGTGTGTTACACTCCAAGGTGTTCCCCAGGTTGCCTTTCCTGAGCTTCGATCTTCATGCTCTCGTTTAGTAGTTGTCGGAAACTACGCTGCATTAGGCCTACAAATTGGGTATGGGGTGTAGAGAGAGAGTTTGTTACACTCCAAGGTGTTCCCCAGGTTGCCTTTCCTGAGCTTCGATCTTCCGGCTCTCGTTTAGTAGTTGTTGGAAACTACGCTGCATTAGGCCTTCAAATTGGGTATGGGGTGTAGCGAGAGGGTGTGTTACACTCCAAGGTGTTCCCCAGGTTGCCTTTCCTGAGCTTCGATCTTCCGGCTCTCGTTTAGTAGTTCTTGGAAACTACACTGCATTAGGCCTTCAAATTGGGTATGGGGTGTAGAGAGAGGGTGTGTTACACTCCAAGGTGTTCCCCAGGTTGCCTTTCCTGAGCTTCGATATTCCGGCTCTCGTTTAGTAGTTGTCGGAAACTACGCTGCATTAGGCCTACAAATTGGGTATGGGGTGTAGAGAGAGGGTGTGTTACACTCCAAGGTGTTCCCCAGGTTGCCTTTCCTGAGCTTCGATATTCCGGCTCTCGTTTAGTAGTTGTCGGAAACTACGCTGCATTAGGCCTACAAATTGGGTATGGGGTGTAGAGAGAGGGTGTGTTACACTCCAAGGTGTTCCCCAGGTTGCCTTTCCTGAGCTTCGATCTTCATGCTCTCGTTTAGTAGTTGTCGGAAACTACGCTGCATTAGGCCTACAAATTGGGTATGGGGTGTAGAGAGAGGGTTTGTTACACTCCAAGGTGTTCCCCAGGTTGCCTTTCCTGAGCTTCGATCTTCCGGCTCTCGTTTAGTAGTTGTTGGAAACTACGCTGCATTAGGCCTTCAAATTGGGTATGGGGTGTAGCGAGAGGGTGTGTTACACTCCAAGGTGTTCCCCAGGTTGCCTTTCCTGAGCTTCGATCTTCCGGCTCTCGTTTAGTAGTTCTTGGAAACTACACTGCATTAGACCTTCAAATTGGGTATGGGGTGTAGAGAGAGGGTGTGTTACACTCTAAGGTGTTCCCCAGGTTTCCTTGCCATTGCTTCGGTCTTCCGACTCTCGTTTAGTAGTTGTAGAAAAGTACACTGCATTAGGCCATACAAAATGGGTATGGGGTGGAGAGAGATGGTGTGTTACACTCCAAGGTGTTCCCCAGGTTGCCTTTCCTGAGCTTCTATCTTCAGGCTCTCATTAAATTGTGGTTAAATGGAACAACTGCATTTGGCGTACTAGTTGGTTTGGGGCCTACTATCGGTGTCTGCCACTCCTTGCTGTTCTCCTCCACTGAACAAAGCTGTGCCGCCTGTTTACTACGGTTGCCAATTTTGAACTGCATTTCGACTACTTACTGATTTGGCCCTACTCTCTGTGTCAGCCTCTCATTCCAGTTGTCCTCCACTGCAATGCCCCCTGGTTATTCCTGTGTTACCAATTTTGAACTGCATTTAGCCCACTTTCTTCTTTGGGCCTATATCTGTGTTTCCACTTCATCGTGCCCATTGCCCAGCCAGTGATAGATGAGTCTGCTGGTACATTGACCCATAACGCAACATTCCCCGTGCACGCTACACAACAACATTGTGACCCTGCTGAAAGTCAGGTTGCTCTTCCCGCATACCATACCACCTTACACGGGGACAAAGAGGAAGGTGCAGATGAAAGTGCAGGTTCCTTCATCAGGTGGGGGGAGGAATACTAGTTGGCGACGTCACTGGCACAGGGCCTCTCATAGTACGCAAAAGTGTTGCTGCCGGTGGGAGGCGCCCCCGCCGTGCAAACACACCGCTGTACTTTGAGGGGCCCTGTGCCAGTGCCAATGCCAACGAGTGGGCCCCCCCTGCTTGCTCAGGTTCACAGCACTTGCAAAGTTGAAATACTTACCTCTCCCTGCTCCACTGCCGTGACGTGGTCCAGATTTCCTGGGCCCACTAATTACTTGAACCAGCCCTACCCCCCACAACTTTAGCCAAATGACCCCCAATTTCAAATGCCTTCCAATTATTATAAGGTAAATTACGCTTGACAAGCTTCATTAAGAAGAATGGATGGTTTTGACATTAAAATGGCCACTCTAGGTGTTTTCCTGGCCCCCACTCACTGCCGACTATGCTGCCCCATTGACTTGCATTGGGTTTCGTGTTTCGGTCGATCCCGACTTTACGTCATAATCGGCCGATTTCACTCGACCCGACTTTGGACATAGTCGGGTTTCGCAAAACCCGGCTCGACTCTAAAAAGGTCAAGGTCGCTCAACTCTAGTATTTACTTCCGAAACTGCTATCAGTTTCTTATTTGTTGAATGGACAGAAAAATAAATTGGATAACACCAATAAAAAAGATGGAACAAAAACAATGAAAAAATGCTTACAAAAAAGCCAGAGGTTAAAAAAGAGTTTAAAAGATGTACACATACTCTAATGGTTTTTATTAATAGACAGAAATATATCATTTAACTTAACCTTTGCACAGGATTCAGTCTTGTCACATTTTCATACCTTTAAACCATTAGAATCACTAGTATAATGCGAACAATTTATTGCAAATGCTACAGTACACTGTCCAATCCAATGTTATTTCTTTGCCTAAAGCATATGTCATAGGATAATCTCTTGATCTCTGTTCTATCTGTTTTCCTAAAGAAATTTCTTTACACTTCGTGCATTTTTCTTCACCACTGTTCCTCAATTGGTTATTCTTTGCCACAGAAAAGTCTTTCTTGAAGACAACTCTTGCGTATTATTCTCAAACCTTATAATTTATGACATTGTGCTTCCAAATAATGGAATTTGACCTACTGAGTTTTCAAGTCCTGTTACCGTTCTGAGAACTCTATGGCTTTAGCATGCCAGCATTTGAACTCTGTTAACAATTAATACATTCTCACTATAGGTTTGATGTGTGCTTTTGTTTCAAGTGTTGTCACTTATCAGTAGAAATGAGCAGATATTTGAAATTCAAATTCGCCACCTTAACCGAATTTTCCCCAAAAGTTTGGTTTCTGGAATATTTGAGCAATTTTCAATACTGACAAGATTGTAATTGCTTGTATAATACATATGGATGGAAGAAGAGCGAGAGAACATTACTAACCATAAGAGTTTATACTTTCTAAGCGAGAGAAAGATAGAATCTTACTGACCATAAAAACTTACACTTTACAGATGTGAGAGAATCTGACCATATGAACTTACACTTCATAGGAGAGAGCGAGAACCCCAGTGAATATAAGAGCTTACAGTATATCCTACAGGAGAGAAAGACTTACCTAGTGACTCTGGAGATGGAAAATGACTCTGCCGGACAAACTGTTCTCCACGGCTAACGTCTGATCTATGATGGTATAGGTACTGGCCACCACTGAACAATGTATGATATTCCGTAAGTTGTCATAGCTGCAGGGAATTATGGGGAAACCTGCGCGACAATGTAAAATAACATCTGCCTACTCTGATGCTTTAGCAGTGTAGGAAATGGTGACAGGCATTTTGTTTAAGTTGCAAATTTAATCTCAACCTTTCTTGACCTATGCTTATTACCTAGCATTATCTCTTAGTCCTGGTACATTGCTTGTGTTTCTCATATCAAAAACTTTTTCAACTAAAACTATGTTCTTATATCTCTAACTTAGTTTTTTTTTCTTCATAGGCTATGTTGCTACACTGAGCTATTGATGAGTTTTTGATGTTGCATATATTCTCACAAATTGTCATGTTGCAAATTTTAAACATGTAAAGTAGGTCATTTTACGCTGCATATAAAGATAACAGTGTGGGCATGAGATTTGTAAAAATCCCATCCACATTTCTGGAGATGCAAGATGCTGGGTTTTTACACAGCAAAAATACTCAGTTAAAAATTCTACTAAAAATTATTTGTGGTAATTTAAACTTAAGTTCATGTGTCTGTGACAATGTGTTCTATATTCCAATCTAGTTCAATGTCTGCCTTGTCTTCCTTCTGCCTATGTTAATCCCACTCATCATACATCCCTTCATTAATCATGTATACATAAATTATCATGTATTAAATAACATAAGAAGCTTACAGAAGCTTTCTCACCTGGTAACATTATCAAGTGACAGAATATGTGATTGATACTTTTGGAAACTAGACACAGTTTGAAATGTAAATTCTTATTCGTAGCTTACAGTTGTGCTCAAATGTTTACATACCCAGGCAGAACTTTGGCTTTTTTGGCCTTTTTTCAGAGAATATGAATGATAACACCAAAACTTTTTCTCCACTAATGATTAGTGGTTGGGTGAAGCCATTTATTGTCAAACTACTGTGTTTTCTCTTTTTAATTCATAATGACAACCCAAAACATGCAAATGACCCTGATTAAAAGTTCACATACCCTGGTGATTTTGGCCTGAAAACATAAACAGACGTTGACACAAATTGATTTAAATGGCTACTAAAGGTAACATCCTCACCTGTGACCTGTTTGCTTGTCATCAGTGTGTGTGCATAAAAGCTGAGTGAGTTTCTGGGATCCAGACAGACTCTTGCATCTTTCATCCAGCCACTAACATTTCTGGATTGTGAGTCATGGGGAAAGCAAAACAATTGTCAACGGATCTATGGGCAAAGGTAGTTGAACTGTATAAAACCACAGTCAGGTAGATCAACAAAAATATCTTCCACAACTGCCAGGAAAATTGTTCGGGATGCAAAGAAAAACCCACAAATTAATGAAATACAGGACTCTCTGAAAACTGTGTGGCTGTTTGAAGACAAATGGGCTGCATTTTCGAGTCGCCAGAAGAAAGCCATTACTGCGCAAATGCCTCAAAGTATTTCACCTACAATATGCAAAACAGCACAGTGGCAAGCCTCAAAACATCTAGAACAAGTTAATTTGGAGTAATGAGACCAAAATTGAACTTTTTGGCCACAACTATAAACTTTACATTTGGAGAGATGTCAACAAGGCCTATGATGAAAGGAACACCATTCCTACTGTAAAACACGAAATATGAAGAGCAGCACGTTATCAGCAAATACTGGAGGCAAATTTGCACTCCTCAACCCAGAAGCTGTGCATGTGACATACTTTGACATTCCAACATGACAACAATCCAAAACGCAAGGCCAATTCGACCTGTCAGAACAGCAGAACAAAGTGAAGGATCTGGAGTGACCATCTCAGTCTCCTGACCTCAATATTATTAAGCCACTCTGGGGAGATCTCAAGCACACAGTTCATGCTAGTCAGCCCAGGAATGTACAGGAATTGGAGGCTTTTTGCCAAGAAGAGTGGGCAGCTTTACCATCTGAGAAAATAAAAAACCTCATCCACAATTACTACAAAAGACTTTAAGCTTTCATTGATGTTAGAGGGGGCAATACTCGGTATTAAGAAATGGGGTTTGTGAAGTTTTGATCAGGGACATTTGAATGTTTTGGGTTAACTTATGATTTAGAAAGAGAAAACCCAATATTGCAATATTTTCAAAAACTGTGCTGCTAAGGTTACAATTGCCAAGAAAAGATGTGTAACACACTGCGGTCTCCTAGTACTATCTTGCCCCCATTTGTGGCTATTTTAAGAAAACTTTGAATTGCAAAATATCTGGTTAGGACAGTGGCATAGCTATTTGGGGGCCACAGGGGGCACTTGCCTTGTGACCTGCACTCTGAGGGACCCAACCGAGCTATGCTGCTGTAACTATATTGGCGTGTGCAGCATGCACATTCAGTTACACTCTGTGGCAGAGCAGGAAGACTCGATCTGCCCTACAATGCCACCCGGCCACTATGGGGCCCTTGAGCAGGAGGGGGGCCCGATGCCAGCACCGAGCCCCCCCACTAGTCTTCTCAAGTTCATTTGTATCGGATGGATGCTGATACAGTTGAAAGCAATGATGACACATGTGATGACACGCTCCCTCTCCCAACATTACTCCTCTGTGTCCAACGTCAATGATGTGGACACTGACAGTGAGTGCAATGACATCAGTACATGGTGTCTTCTGTCCTTAGATGTGTGGGCGCTCAGTGCAGTGGAGGAATGAGTAGTAGAGGTGAGTATTGCATTTTTTTCATGGGGAGTGTATTATACTGTGTGGAGGCGTATGGGAAGTGCATTATACTATATGGAGGCCTATAGGGTGTGAAATATAATATAGAGGCCTATGGGGAGTGCATTGTACTATATGGAGGCCTATGGGGAGTGCATTATACTATATGGGCTATGGAGAGTGTATTATACTATATGGAGGCCTATGTGGAGGGCATTATACCATTTTGCAGGTCTATGCAGAGTGCATTATACTACATAGATGCCTATGGGTAATGCATTATACTGTATAGAGGCCTTGGGGAGTGCATTATACTATAGAGGCCTATAGGGAGTGCATTATACAATATCGAGGCTTATGGGGAGTGCATTACACTATATAGAAGCTTTATGAGGCGTGCAAGTATTCTATTTGGATGACTAAGCGGTATGTGTGGAGAAAACCAGGCACTGCTCATCACCTGCCCAACACAATCCCAACAGTGAAACGTGGTGGTGGTAACATCATGCTATGGGGATGTTTTTCAGCTGCTGTGACAGGACGACTGGTTGTCATTGAAGGAAACATGAATGTGGCCAAGTACAGAGATATCCTCGATGTAAACCTCTTCCAGAGTGCTCTGGACCTCAGACTTGACCAAAAGTTCACCTTCCAAGAAGACAATGACCCTAAGCACACAGCTAAAATAACAAAGGAGTTGCTTCAGAACAACTCTTTGACCATTCTTGACTGGCTCAGCCAGAGCCCTGACCTAAACCCAATTGAGCATCTCTGGAGAAACATGAAAATGGCTGTCCACCAACGTTCACCATCCAAAACTGGAGAGGATCTGCAAGAAAAAATGGCAGAGGATCCCCAAATCTAGGTGTGAAAAACTTGTTGCATCATTCCCAAGAAGACTCATGGCTGTAGTAGCTCAAAAGGGTGCTTCTACTCAATACTAAGCAAAGGGTCTGAATGCTTATGACCATGTGATATTTCAGTTCTTCCTTTTTTTTTAGAAATTTGCAAAAATTACTACATTTCTGTTTTTTTCAGTCATTAATGAGAAAAAAAACTTTTTTGAATTTAACAAATGGCTGCAATGAATCAAAGAGTGAAACATTTTTTTGTATTGATGATGAGGTTTGCTCACATGTCAGGAGGAAATTTTGGTCCACTGGATCTTGTAGGTAAAAAACAGATTGATATCATTGTTATTGAGTAACTGAATGAAAGACGGGAAGATATCCTCTGTACCCCTCCCCCCCACCAGACAAAGTAATTGTCAATAAACCTTATCCATAAATCAGTGAGAGAATGTAAAATGTAAGTCCTGAAGGACAGGGTCCTCTCCCCTCTGTACCAGTCTGTCATTGTAAATTTGTTTACTGTAAATGATATCTATAACTCTGTATGTAAACCCTTTCTCATGTACAGCACCATGGAATTATTGGTGCAATATAAATAATAATAATAATAATAATAATAATAATAATGAGCTTAGTATAGGCCTTCAGAGTATCTCTAAACACAATTGTATCCTCCCACCAGCCGAGGAACAGATTGGCATAGCTGGGTGCACACCGGCTGTCCATGGCAGTGACCCTGAGATTGTGGTGGATTTTACCACTAAAGGTGAAATAGTTGTTACCTAGAACAAAATTGAGAAGGGTTAACACCAATTCATTATGTTATGAACACTGGTGGCCCCTAGCTCCAAGAAAATGCTTCACATCTTTGATACCACAGTCATGTGGTATAGACGAAAAGAGTGCTTCAATATCAATGCTACCCAGAGTTTTCTAAGGAGATCCATCTTGACCCTGATATAGGATGAGAGCATACCCAAGAAGGACCTCAAAATCTGATCAAGATAGATGCCAAAATCTTGATGATGAGAGTTAAATTGAATATTTGTGAGACCAAACCATTTTCTATTTTTGAGCACTGGTTCATCTTGGGCACTAGTACTCTATCACACTGTCATGGCTATTGATGGTGGCCATATTGATTTTATTGTATGCTACAGATTAACTCAACAATTAAGAAATCTTGAGAGCAGAAACTGAATGCTTTCTGAAACACCAAAAGGTTTAACTGCAATGCGAAGAGTTGCAAAACCTGTACTTTTGCAAAAACCACAGACCATATACAGAGCCACAATGTACAACAGGACTATAAAATTCCTGGGACATTCACATGTTCCTTTTCCAATATGGTGCACTTAATTGTGCACATTATTTGTCCTAATGGGGGTCTCTGTGTTGGAGAAACAGGAAAGAAACTGAGAGCAAGTATAAGATCTCATTGCCATACTATTACAGACAAAAAAAAAACATCATCCTGTGGCTAAACATTTCTGTGGTCCAGGACACAACATAAAGAATGTGAAAGTTCTGTAAACAAAAATGTATTGCAGTCTTTGATACCCTCCACACAGGATTAAATCAAGGATTTATGACTTACTATAAAAGCTGAGGAATCTGCTCCATCTCAGAGTCAGTGAGGGCATCAGGTCTGAAACAAAAAAAAAATTTCACATCAAATATCTAAGCTAAGGAAAAATTTACTCCTTGAGCTCAGTTTGTTTTTACAATGTCCATTTATTATGTCATGTCTCCGCTCTTTTTGTGTATATGTTTGTGTCTTCAAATACATTGTGATACGTGATGAAGAGACCTAAGTATTCTAGAAAGCTTGCTTTATAAAATCACTTATTATATATTTGCTAGCCATTAAAAGGTATCATAAATATAAGATTATTATTTGGTTTCTCCCACTGAGGACAATTATTGCAAATCAATTCATGTGAATCATTTTTTGGGGTAAACTTTTATAAAGCTGATGAATTCATCAAGAAAAGAATGCTAATTTTCCTAGAAAAACAATTGAATCAAGGTAAATGCCTGCTACTATCATGTAAAGAAACACTGTTGTCATTTCCTGCTTGTAGAAATATTTAGACAAACTTGTATCTATGTTCTTTAGATCTTGGGATTGTGATGATTCGTATCAGCTTATGTTTACTGTGTATATTACAGCCTAACATAATTAAAGTGCGACCTTCACCGCAGTATTGTGAGTGTTGTCCCACTAGAGGCGGGGGCTTAAAAAGAGATGAAATGTTTTATTAAAATGAAAAAAAAGTGAAGCAAGAAAAGAACCTTCAAAGAACATATCATATGTAAAGCAGCCTAATGAAGATCATCATACTTAAAACATTTCCAATTTCCTTCTACAAGAAGGTACACTCTGTTACTCATTTATATAAATGTATCCAGTATTTAATTGACATTTAGCTTTATCAAAATTTAAAAAAGAAGATTTTGCTTCTTTAACCCCTATCTGACCTCGGACGGGATAGTACGTCCGAGGTCAGATCCCCTGCTTTGATGCTGGGCTCCGCGGTGAGCCCGCATCAAAGCCGGGACATGTCAGCTGTTTTGAACAGCTGACATGTGCCCGCAATAGGTGCAGGCAGAATCGCGATCTGCCCGCACCTATTAACTAGTTAAATGCCGCTATCAATCGCAGACAGCAGCATTTAACTACCGCATCCGGCCGGGCGGCCGGAATTGACGTCATCGCCGACCCCCGTCACATGATCGGGGGTCGGCGATGCGTCTCCATTGTAACCATAGAGGTCCTTGAGACCTCTATGGTTACTGATGACCGGTGGCTGTGAGCGCCACCCTGTGGTCGGCGCTCACAGCACACCTCCATTTCTGCTACATAGCAGCGATCAGCAGATCGCTGCTATGTAGCAGAGCCGATCGCGTTGTGCCTGCTTCTAGCCTCCCATGGAGGCTATTGAAGCATGGCAAAAGTAAAAAAAAAAAGTAAAAAAAAATGTGAAAAAAAATAAAAAAATATAAAAGTTTAAATCACCCCCCTTTCGCCCCAATCAAAATAAATCAATAAAAAAAAATCAAATCTACACATATTTGGTATCGCCGCGCTCAGAATCGCCCGATCTATCAATTAAAAAAAGCATTAACCTGATCGCTAAACGGCGTAGCGAGAAAAAAATTCAAAACGCCAGAATTACGTTTTTTAGGTCGCCGCGACATTGCATTAAAATGCAATACCGGGCGATCAAAAGATCGTATCTGCACCAAAATGCTATCATTAAAAACGTCATCTCGGCATGCAAAAAATAAGCCCTCAACCGACCCCAGATCACGAAAAATGGAGACGCTACGAGTATCGGAAAATGGCGCAATTTTTTTTTTTTTTAGCAAAGTTTGGAATTTTTTTTCACCACTTAGATAAAAAATAACCTAGTCATGTTAGGTGTCTATGAACTCGTACTGACCTGGAGAATCATAATGGCAGGTCAGTTTTAGCATTTAGTGAACCTAGCAAAAAAGCCAAACAAAAAACAAGTGTGGGATTGCACTTTTTTTGCAATTTCACCGCACTTGGAATTTATTTCTAGTTTTCTAGTACACGACATGCTAAAACTAATGATGTCGTTCAAATGTACAACTCATCCCGCAAAAAATAAGCCCTCACGTGGCCAAATTCACGGAAAAATAAAAAAGTTATGGCTCTGGGAAGGAGGGGAGTGAAAAACGAACACGGAAAAATGAAATATCCCAGGGTCATGAAGGGGTTAAGGATAAACAATTAGGCTATGTTTATATCACATTTCATCAAATTTGTTCTGTAGACGTAAAATAGGATCAGATCATGGCAAATTGCCCAATATTTCCTAAGAAAATATAATCCTTCCACGTTGTCCCACATTTCAATGCTTATTCAGATGAGAAACATACTGTATATAACAGAAAAGATCCTTAATATGGTTTGGTGTCATCAACACTATTAAATCCATTGATTGTGACAAAAGAAGTAAGTACAGAATTGTATGTATGCAAGTATACTTTAATTGCCATGAATCAATTATTTGATTCTACTACACAAAATACACATTGCTAATACTATGTTACAATTTAATGTAACCGATTGCTACAAATGTACGCCTGTGGTTTTCCTTCCTACCAGGCCATACAATACATTAAATTAATTATATTTTTTAAAAGCTTTGTATCATTAGAGCATAAAAATTGTTTTGCAGAAATACAGTGCACTGTTTTAAAAAAATAACAAAAATGAACAATTGTGAAACAAGCTGTTAGCTTTAGTGCAAAATCCACTTTTCTCTAACAGCTGGAATTTTTCAATTTTATGTTCCCTATGTGGTATTATTGATATCTTTGCTGCTCAAACTCAACTTATATTTATTAAATTGTCATTAGAAGTAAATAATTACATTGTATTATTTATTATCTATCAAATTTTGTTTTATTCTTGCACTATATATATATATATATATATATATATATATATGTATAGTAGCATTTTTTAGACTTGATCAGATAAATAAAACTCTGCTTTCATAGTGTTAAACAATGGAAACAACTCATATTGTTGTAGTGTAATTGCTCACTGAACAATAGTGCACAATAAATGTATAGAGATCTTTTTTAAAAACTTATGTAATCACCATATGTAGAAGTTGTTCATTGAGATATTTATTGCATAATAAAAACAAAAATCTTAGCTATGACATAAAATGATGTTTGCTTAACAGCTGTACAAACCAGCACAAGTCTACAAGCAGAAATTGCTTTGCAGTTAATAGACCTGGGAGTTTATAGACATTGATGACTAGGGATGAGCAAATCCGAATTGTTAAGTACGTAACTAGTAAACTAGTGTCCGGTACCAAACCCCAAAAACAGACTTTTAACAGGATGTCCAGTTTGCTGTTCAGTTTTGGATGTCTAATAAAGTTTATTGAAAGGCTTTACTGCAGCCAATTAACAAGCTTTTAGGCTGTGGTCACTTCCTAAGCCATTACAGCCATGCCAAACATTCTGCTCAGCTTAGTGTAGGGATAGGACACAGCTGGAGTGAGGGACAGTGTTAGGTAGTACACTCCGCTGTATGTACACTTCACTTAATTCAGTGGGAGTACTGTGCCAAAAGCTGCTGTGTGTACTCCATCTTCGCCTGTGGGAGTACTGTGCCTTTAAGCTACTGGGTGGATTCTGCAACCCCACCTGTGAGAGTACTGTGCTTTTAAGCAACTGTGCATACTCTGCTACCCCTCCTATGGGAGCACTGTGCTTTTAAGCCATTGTGTGTACTCTGCAACCCGACCTATGGGAGTACTCTGCCAAAAGGCAATGTGTGTACTCTGCAACCCAACCTATAAGAGTACTGTGCCAAGAACCGCTGTGTGTACTCTGCAGCCAAGTCTGCATGAGCAGGTTTTTAATATTAGACAGTGTAGGACAATCCCAAACGGGGTCACTTTGCCAATGGTGGAATGACTTTTATGCTATTTTCAATCAACAATATTATTAAGAAGTAGAAAGCAAACAAAGGATGATCCAAAGGCCAGGAAATAGAAAAAATACCAAGTTTATTTATTTATAACCGTATAAAAGCATATGATCATAGTGTAACATATAGGGACAATAAACCCACCCATAAAATACCATCATACATACTACGCGCATCCGCAGGATATGTGCGGCAACCAAAGATTATAAATTGGGACAGTACAGGCAGAGTTTTATCAGAGTAATACAATAAATATGCCAATAATGGCACTCAGCCCGGGCACTGCCCACAGGGGACAAAGACTCACTCACTTAGCCTATATATAATATATTAACTGCACTGCAGATTCCACAGACAATACCCGCTATCCTGAGTAACCCCAATGTCCACATCGTTAGTAGTCCACATGGCTACAGACCCCATAATGACTAACCAATCTCTACATAATTACCTGCACCAAGCAGTGGGGATATGTTGCCGGTCCTACGCAGACGGAGAAACTGTCCGGTGGGGACTGACTGGATCATGTGACCCGGGTGGGAGGAGGTCGCGTGCAACAACATGTTCGTAGAAGTGGGCTTGCGGTATATGCTTGTTTGCACCTCCCCCTTCTCATCATTTAATAGTAGGACATCCAGAAATTCGATAGTTTTAGAATCATATTTATAAGTAATGAATATGTTTAACTGATTATCATTTAATGATGACATAAACTTTTCCAAATCATCTCTTGACCCCTGCCAGATCAGCAAAATGTCGTCGATGTACCGCGTCCACGAAAGGACCCGGCACATCGGCGACGACTGATCCGGCAGGGAGAGGTCCCTCTCCCACAGCCCCAGGAACAGGTTGGCATACGCCGGGGCAAAAGACGCCCCCATAGCTGTTCCCTGGAGCTGTAGGAAGAGGGACCCCTTAAACACAAAAAAATTATGTGTTAACGTAAACCTTAACAATTCAACTACCAATCTCTGGATGTCCATCGGAAGGTTAGACATACTAAGGAAGACTTCAGTGGCATGAATCCCGTCCTCATGCTTAATACTCGTATATAGAGATTCAACATCCCCAGTCACAAACATCATGTCATCATCAAGCTGTAGGCCGTCTACTCTCCTCAGCAGTTCACCCGTATCTTTCAAAAATGATGGCAACCCCTCTACAATAGGTTGCAGCTTAGAATCTATCCAACGATTTACATGTTCGAGGTAATTACCCCTTCCCGAGATAATTGGGCGTCCAGGGGGAGTCTGCGCGTCCTTATGGATTTTTGGCAATAAATAGAGCGTAGGGATCGTTGGCTCTGGTACCACCAATGCAGTTGCCAATTCCTTGGTTATAGTACCTTGCTCCCTCGCCTGATTAATAATTAAATGTAGCTGAGTGGTGAAGGAGGACAATGGGTTGAATGTTAATTTTTCATGTGACGCCGACGCTGGCCAGCGTCGCTGTTGACCGGGCAACTGTACGCGTCATATCCGGGGGTGTGTACGTCACATCCGGCCGCGCGGTATGGGTACGGCGGCCGGTAACTATATAATAGGTGGTTAGGGAGTGAGTGTGTATGCGCGGCCCCTTGATAAAGGTGACCGAAACGCGCGTCGGGGCGGACGCGCTACCGCAGGACCGGCAACATATCCCCACTGCTTGGTGCAGGTAATTATGTAGAGATTGGTTAGTCATTATGGGGTCTGTAGCCATGTGGACTACTAACGATGTGGACATTGGGGTTACTCAGGATAGCGGGTATTGTCTGTGGAATCTGCAGTGCAGTTAATATATTATATATAGGCTAAGTGAGTGAGGCTTTGTCCCCTGTGGGCAGTGCCCGGGCTGAGTGCCATTATTGGCATATTTATTGTATTACTCTGATAAAACTCTGCCTGTACTGTCCCAATTTATAATCTTTGGTTGCCGCACATATCCTGCGGATGCGCGTAGTATGTATGATGGTATTTTATGGGTGGGTTTATTGTCCCTATATGTTACACTATGATCATATGCTTTTATACGGTTATAAATAAATAAACTTGGTATTTTTTCTATTTCCTGGCCTTTGGATCATCCTTTGTTTGCTTTCTATGTAGTATTTGATGATAGGCCCTACTGTCCTATTATTTATAACATGGTATATGAGTTAGTATTCAGCGTTTAATTGTTCAATTATTGTGTTACCATGTTTTTTTGTCATATTTACCTCTGAATATTATTGAGAACCCTATGTTATTTAAAAGCACTTTTGCTTTTTAATTACCGTATTTTTCAGATTATAAGATGCACTTTTTTCCCCACAATTTTGGGGGAAAATGGGGGTGCATCTTATAATGTGGATATACCTTACCGGCCACGGTGGAGCATGGTCCCAGGGTCGCAGCTGAAGGAAGAAAGAGTGGAGCATTGCTGCAGGCCGCAGGGGGTGTCCAGATGCGTGGCGCACCACTACGGGTGGTGTCTGGTGCTGTGGGTTGTATCAGGTGCTGCAGGTGGAGTCTGGCGCTGCGGGGGGTTCTGCCGACATTTTGTGAAAGGCCAGAGCCTCCGCAGTTCCATGGTTTCGTATGTGGTTGACTCCAGGAAAATGGCTGCCGGGGCGGTGCATGTGCAGATGGAGATCTCGGCATCAGATCTCAGGAGATTAGATCTCAGCTATCTCATCTGAACACTTCCTCATCCCAACCTGTGGCCTGCAGCAATGCTCCACTCTTGCCCCCTCCAGCAGCGACCCTGGGACCCTGCTTCACAGGAGCCACCACCCCGGTAAGCAATAGGATGCATGGATTACAGGAAGCACCACCATTTTATTAAAAAAAAAGGTTTTTTTTCTGTTTTTCTCCTCAAAACTTGAGGTGCGACTTATAATACTGAGCGTCTTATAATGTGAAAAATGTGGTTTTTAGTTACAGCAGTTTTTATGTTCATTTTTCTTCTTGTCGTTTTTGTATGCTTTATGACCAAAATGTGTTTATGGGCTGCATGATTATCAATTTATACCAAGGTGAATTTTTTTCTTTTTTCTTTGTATGTTTGCATTTTGTGCTAGCCGGTATGTGGCCCCTTCCTTGAGCTGGAAATTACATTTAAAAGCTTCCCAAGACTGGTGTCCACAGTTTGGTACCTGGTCCTTTGTCTGCCCTTATTCACACACTTAGGTCAACTCTGACCAATTGTAAGGTTTTTAATATTAGATAACGTAGGACCATCCCGATCAGGGTCACCTGGCTGATGTTGAGATGACTTTTATGCTCTTTTTAATCAAAAATGGTATTACAAAAAAACCCTATGTTATTTAAATACACTTTTGATTTTTAATTATTCAGTTACAGCAGGGTTTATATTCATTTTGCTTCTTGTAGGTGTTGTATGCTTTATGGCCAATGTGAATATGCATTTATGTGCTGCATGTATACCAACTTAAACAAAGCTAGTTTTGTGCTTTTTTTTGGTATGTTTGCATTTTGTGCAAGCTGGGATGTGGCCCCCGTTTATTGAGCTGGAAATTACATATTTAAAAGCATCTAAAGCCTGGTGTTCACATTTTGGGGCCCCATCCTTTTTCTGCTCTTATTCGCACACTGAGGTCAACTCTGACTCATTGTAAGACTTTTAATATCAAACATTGTAGGACCGTCCCAAACGGAGTCACCTTGCTGACAGTGGGATGAGTTTCATGCTATTTTTAATCAAAAACAGTATTACTAAGAACCCTATGTTATTTAACCCCTTCATGACCTAGCCTATTTTGACTTTAATGACCTGGCCATTTTTTGCAATTCTGACCAGTGTCCCTTTATGAGGTAATAACTCAGGAATAGGGTTGAGCGAAACGGATCGTTCATTTTCAAAAGTCGCCGACTTTTGGCAAAGTCGGGTTTCATGAAACCCGATCTGACCCCTGTGCGGGGTCGGCCATGCGGTACGCGACTTTCGCGCCAAAGTCGCGTTTCGTATGATGCGCTTGGCGCCATTTTTACAGCCAATGAAGGAGCGTGGGCAGAGTGATGACATAGGTCTTAGGGGCGTGGACGCCTATCGTAATCTTGTCGCTTGTGCGCTGTAGCGATTTGAAATGTGTAACACCAGCTTTTCTGTTCAGGGACGGAGGGGAGAGAGAGAGAGAGAGAGATAGAAAGAAAGAGAGAGAGAGAAAAAAAAAAAAAAAATCCCATTGACTTTGCATTGGGTTTCGTGTTTCGGTCGATCCCCGACTTTACGCCATAATCGGCCGATTTCACTCGACTCGACTTTAGAGATAGTCGGGTTTCGCAAAACCTGACTCGACCCTAAAAAAGTAAAAGTCGCTCAACCCTAGTGGCAACCTCTACCTATGCTACGATTGGCAGAATTAAGATGGCGGTCGGCGTGCACGCCCCTTTATAGCCCTTGTGATGCCACAGAAAGCAAGTCAATCACTGTCATGCCCTTCTCTAAGATGGTAGGAACCGAAACCTGTGTCATCACGCTGCCCACACTCTGCGTCCTCCTTCATTGGCTGAAAAATGGTGCTGAAAGGGTCATACAAAACGCAACTTTGGCGCAAAGATCGCCGACCTCATGGCCGATCCCACACTAGGATCGGATCGGGTTTCATGAAACCCAACTTTGCTGAATGTCAGCGATTTTTGAATTTGTCCGATCCGTTTCGCTCAACCCTAGTCTTGAGGACTGGAGATGAGAAACACTGTTTTACAATGTGACAGCCTTTGAGATATTTGTAGACAGCTATTAAAAAGTGTCCTCTCAGTCTTTTTTTTTGCAAGTTAAGCATTCCCAAATCCTGTAACTTTTCGTCATAGGACATGGTTTGCAGACCAGTCACAATTCTGGTAGGTCTTCTCTGAACTTGCTCCAGTTTGTTGATGTATTTTTTAAAATGTGGTGCACAAAGCCGGACACAGTATTCCAGATGAGGTCTGACCAAAGAGGACTAAAGGGCAATAATTACTTCACGCGATCTAGACTGTATGCTTCTGTTAATATATCCCAGAATTTAATTTGCCTTTTTTGCTGCTGCATCATACTGTTGACTCATGTTCAGTTTATGATCTATTAGTATACCCAAGTCTTTTTCACATGTGCTGTTGCTTAGTCCTATTCCTCTCATTCTGTATATGTTTTTTTTCATTTTTATTGCCACGATGTAGTACTTTGCATTTTTCCCTGTTAACAATCATTCTGTTAATTGATGCCCACTGCCCCAATTTATTTATATCTTTTTGAATCTATTAACTATCCCTCCTAGCTTTGTGTCATCAGCAAATTTAATCAGTTTACCCTCGATTCCCTCATCTAAATAATTGATAAAGATGTTGAACAATACAGGGCCCAGGACAGAGTTCTGTGGTACCCCACTTGAGACATTCTTCCAACTGGATGTACAGCCATTTACAACCACTCTTTGGGTCCAATAACTAGCGCTATTCAGTGGAGGAGGCAAATGCTTTCCTTGCCTCCAACACTGATAGCGAGGGAGAGGATCCCACATTTCTTTATTTCTCTGATTCTTCATCCTCATCCTCTTCCTCTTCCTCATCTTTCTCCTCGGGTCCTGCAGATCCACCACGCAAATGTCCCAGGACAGAAGATGAGGCAGCACCCACCATTCCAGAAGATGAAGCTAAACCAGTGCACCCCTTTGCAGACCCCAAAAGGACCTCAAAATTACGAGCCACTGATTCCTGATTTTGTGGCAGAATCAGGAATCAAGTTTGATACCAGCGGCCTCACAGAAATAGACTTTTTCAAAGTTTTTATCTATGAGGATTTTGTTAACCTCATGATGTAGCACTGCTGCAGCCAGGCACGCCCTCTGAAAGCCGGAGGAGTGACTGCTCCAGTAAGGAGGGAAATAGGAGAGAGGGGGAAAAAATAATAAATTACTGATAGGGGTTTGTTATAAATCTCCAAAAATAATGGAAGCAATGGAGAATATCCTCGTAAAGCAAATAGATGAAGCTGCGACTCAAGGAGAAATCATTATTATGGGGGACTTCAACTACCCTGAAATAGATTGGGGAACAGAAACCTGCAGTTCCAGCAAAGGTAATCGGTTTTTGACAACTATGAGAGACAATTACCTTTCACATCTGGTTCAGGACTCAACAAGAAGGGGGGCACTGCTAGACCTAATATTAACCAACAGGCCAGACCGCATATCAAATATAAGGGTTGGGGGTCACTTGGGAAATAGCGATCACAAAATAATAAGTTTTCATGTATCCTTTAAAAAGATGTGTAATAGAGGGGTTACAATTAGGGTTGAGCGACTTTTAGTTTTTTAGGGTCGAGTCGAAACCCGACTATCTCAAAAGTCGAGTCGAGTGGAATTGGCCAATTATCGCGAAATGTCGGGGATCAACCGAAACACGAAACCCAATGCAAGTCAATGGGGGAGCATAGTCGGCAGTGAGTGGAGGCCAGGAAAACATGTACAGTGCCCATTTTAATGGCAAAAACATCCATTCTTGTTACTGAAGCTTGTCAATCTTAATTTACCTTATAATAATAGTAAGGCATTGGAAATTGGGGGTCATTTGGCTAAAGTTGTGGGGGGTAGGGCTGGTTCAAGTATTTAGTGGGCCCAGGAAATCTGGACCACGTCACGGCAGTGGAGCAGGGAGAGGTAAGTATTTCAACTTTGCAAGTGCTGTGATCCTGAGCAAGCAGGGGGGGCCCACTCGTTGGCATTGGCACTGGCACAGGGCCCCTCAAAGTACGGGCTGTGTTTGCACGGCCGGGGCGCCTCCCACCGGCAGCGACACTTTTGCGTACTATGAGGGGCCCTGTGCCAGTGACGTCACCAACGAGTATTCCTCCCCCCACCTGATGAAGAAACCTGCACTTTCATCTGCACCTTCCTCTTTGTCCCCGTGTAAGGTGGTATGGTATGCGGGAAGAGGAACCTGACTTTCAGCAGGGTCACAATCTTGCTGTGTAGCGTGCACGGGGAATGTTGCGTTATGGGTCAATGTACCAGCAGGCTCATCTATCACTGGCTGGGCAATGGGCAGGATGAGGAGGAAACACAGATATAGGCCCAAAGAATAAAGTGGGCTAAATGCAGTTCAAAATTGGTAACAGGTCTAACCAGGGGGCATTGCTTTGTTCAGTGGAGGACAACTGTAATGAGAGGCTGACACAGAGAGTAGGCCCAAATCAGTAAGTAGTCTAAATGCAGTTCAAAATTGGCAACGGTAGTAAACAGGCGGCACAGCTTTGTTCAGTGGAGGAGAACAGCAAGGAGCGGCAGACACCGATAGGCCCCAACTGTTGTGACCTGGTGGTCAGGACAATAATGGACCTGGTGGTTAAGAGCACACGGAATGACCTGATAGTTACTGATAATAAGGACGAGCTCTGGGACGTGGGAACTCTGCTGACCGCAATCCCTAAACCTATCAAACACACTAGAAATAGCCGTGGATTGCGCCTAACGCTCCCTATGCAACTCGGCACAGCCTAAGAAACTAGCTAGCCCTGGAGATAGAAAAATAAAGCCTACCTTGCCTCAGAGAAATTCCCCAAAGGAAAAGGCAGCCCCGCACATATAATGACTGTGAGTAAAGATGAAAATACAAACACAGAGATGAAATAGATTTAGCAAAGTGAGGCCCGACTTACTGAACAGACCGAGGATAGGAAAGGTTACTTTGCGGTCAGCACAAAAACCTACAAAAAGACCACGCAGAGGGCGCAAAAAGACCCTCCGCACCGACTCACGGTGCGGAGGCGCTCCCTCTGCGTCCCAGAGCTTCCAGCAAGCAAGAAAACAAATTAAATAGCAAGCTGGACAGAAAAATAGCAAACCAAAGAAATACAAGCTGGAACTTAGCTTCTGATGGGAAGACAGGTCACAAGAACGATCCAGGAGTGAACAGACCAATACTGGAACATTGACAGGTGGCATGGAGCAAAGATCTAAGTGGAGTTAAATAGAGCAGCAGCTAACGAATTAACCTCGTCACCTGTGAAACTCAGAAACACCCACCAGAGGAAGTCCATGAACAGAACCAGCCGAAGTACCATTCATGACCACAGGAGGGAGCCCGACAACAGAATTCACAACAGTACCCCCCCCCTTGAGGAGGGGTCACCGAACCCTCACCAGAGCCCCCAGGCCGACCAGGATGAGCCAAATGAAAGGCCCGAACCAGATCGGCAGCATGAACATCAGAGGCAAAAACCCAGGAATTATCTTCCTGACCATAACCCTTCCACTTGACCAGGTACTGAAGTTTCCGTCTCGAAACACGAGAATCCAAAATCTTCTCCACCACATACCCCAACTCCCCCTCAACTAACACCGGGGCAGGAGGATCAACGGATGGAACCACAGGCGCCACGTATCTCCGCAATAGCGACCTATGGAACACATTATGGATGGCAAAAGAAGCAGGAAGGGCCAAACGAAATGACACAGGATTGATAACCTCAGAAATCTTATACGGACCAATGAAACGAGGCTTAAACTTAGGAGAGGAAACCTTCATAGGAACATAACGAGACGACAACCAAACCAAATCCCCAACACGAAGTCGGGGACCCACACAGCGCCGGCGGTTAGCAAAACGTTGAGCCTTCTCCTGGGACAATGTCAAATTGTCCACCACATGAGTCCAAATCTGCTGCAACCTATTCACCACAGTATCTACACCAGGACAGTCTGAAGACTCAACCTGCCCTGAAGAGAAACGAGGATGGAAACCAGAATTGCAGAAAAATGGCGAAACCAAAGTAGCCGAGCTGGCCCGATTATTAAGGGCGAACTCAGCCAACGGCCCTTTCTGAAGATTGCTTCCAGGGCACATTCATTCCACTGAGTGAGCACAGACCACTTTCTAAACTTCTGACAATATATCTCCGCTTCATCCTGACCCTGACACAGAGCCAGCAAGATTTTCTCTGCCTGATCCACTGAATTAGGTTCGTCATAAAGCAATCCAAGCGCCAGGAAAAACGCATCAACATCACGCAATGCCGGATCTCCTGGCGCAAGGGAAAATGCCCAGTCTTGAGGGTCACCACGTAACAAAGAAATAATGATCTTTACATGTTGAACAGGCTCATCTGAGGAGCGAGGTTTCAAGGCAAGGAACAATTTACAATTATTTTTGAAATTCAAGAACTTAGATCTATCACCAAAAAACAAATCACATATAATACCTGATGAAGGCCGTTTTGGGCTGAAACGCGTTGTTTTGTTCTTATTAAAGTGTCCTAATAAATTTGGTACTGAGCAAATTATCTCAACCTTCAAATTATCCTTGTCTTCCGGAAGCGCCTAGAAAGGAAATTTTTTTTTTCTCTAACCATTGTATTCACATGCAATCCTTGGATCAAGGCTGGCATAGTTCCTGCAATAGTGCTGCATACCGGATTATAAGATGTGGATCCATCATACGGATCAATTGAATGTACATACATGACATCCAAAGGGTGAGTGCAACAATATATATTTCTTGCTGTGAATATACATCTACACTTAGACTCTGCGCCCCTTGTCTCCCTTTTTATATCTCCTTCCAAAAAACAAATCAGGAATTGGAATCCTAGGCTCTGACATCGGATTCTGAACCACAAAATCTTGAATGTTTTGTATCCTTGTAGTGAGATTATCCATCCAAGAGGACAGACCTTGAATGTCCATGTTTACACCAGTGTCCTGAACCACAAAGAGGTAAAGGGGAAAATAAAGACAAAACACACTGCAAAGAAAAAAAAAATGGTCTCAGAACTTCTCTTATAACTCTATTGAGATGCATTAGTACTTTGGGCCACCTGTACTGTTGTGACCTGGTGGTCAGGACAATAATGGACCTGGTGGTTAAGAGCACACGGAATGACCTGATAGTTACTGATAATAAGGACGAGCTCTGGGACGTGGAAACTCTGCTGACCGCAATCCCTAAACCTATCAAACACACTAGAAATAGCCGTGGATTGCGCCTAACGCTCCCTATGCAACTCGGCACAGCCTAAGAAACTAGCTAGCCCTGAAGATAGAAAAATAAAGCCTACCTTGCCTCAGAGAAATTCCCCAAAGGAAAAGGCAGCCCCCCACATATAATGACTTTGAGTAAAGATGAAATTACAAACACAGAGATGAAATAGATTTAGCAAAGTGAGGCCCGACTTACTGAACAGACCGAGGATAGGAAAGGTTACTTTGCGGTCAGCACAAAAACCTACAAAAAGACCACGCAGAGGGCGCAAAAAGACCCTCCGCACCGACTCACGGTGCGGAGGCGCTCCCTCTGCGTCCCAGAGCTTCCAGCAAGCAAGAAAACAAATTAAATAGCAAGCTGGACAGAAAAATAGCAAACCAAAGAAATACAAGCTGGAACTTAGCTTCTGATGGGAAGACAGGTCACAAGAACAATCCACGAGTGAACAGACCAATACTGGAACATTGACAGGTGGCATGGAGCAAAGATCTAAGTGGAGTTAAATAGAGCAGCAGCTAACGAATTAACCTCGTCACCTGTGAAACTCAGAAACACCCACCAGAGGAAGTCCATGGACAGAACCAGCCGAAGTACCATTCATGACCACAGGAGGGAGCCCGACAACAGAATTCACAACGCCCAACCCAACTAGTAGGCCAAATGCAGTCTAACATTAACAACTACTTAACGAGAGCCTGAAAATGGAATTTCAGGACAGGAAACCAGGAGAACAGCAAGGAGCCGCAGACACTGTTAGTAGGCCCCAACCCAACTAGTAGGCCAAATGCAGTTGTTCCATTTCACAACTATTTAACAAGAGCCTGAAGATAGAAGCTCAGGAAAGGCAACCTGGAGAACACCTTGGAGCGGAAGACACCGTCTCTACAACCCAGACCCAACTTGTAGGCCTAATGCAGTGTTGTTTCAACAACTACTTAACGAGAGCTAGAAGATAGAAGCTATGGAGAGGCAACCTGGAGAACACCTTAGAGCGGGAGACACCGTCTCTACATCCCAGACCCAACTTGTAGGCCTAATGCAGTGTTGTTTCAACAACTACTTAACGAGAGCTAGAAGATAGAAGCTATGGAGAGGCAACCTGGAGAACACCTTAGAGCGGGAGACACCGTCTCTACATCCCAGACCCAACTTGTAGGCCTAATGCAGTGTTGTTTCAACAACTACTTAACGAGAGCTAGAAGATAGAAGCTATGGAGAGGCAACCTGGAGAACACCTTGGAGCGGCAGACACCGTCTCTACAACCCAGACCCAACTTGTAGGCCTAATGCAGTGTTGTTTCAACAACTACTTAACGAGAGCTAGAAGATAGAAGCTATGGAGAGGCAACCTGGAGAACACATTGGAGCGGAAGACACCGTCTCTACATCCCAGACCCAACTTGTAGGCCTAATGCAGTGTTGTTTCAACAACTACTTAACGAGAGCTAGAAGATAGAAGCTATGGAGAGGCAACCTGGAGAACACCTTGGAGTGGCAGACACCGTCTCTACAACCCAGACCCAACTTGTAGGCCTAATGCAGTGTTGTTTCAACAACTACTTAACGAGAGCTAGAAGATAGAAGCTATGGAGAGGCAACCTGGAGAACACCTTGGAGCGGAAGACACCGTCTCTACAACCCAGACCCAACTTGTAGGCCTAATGCAGTGTTGTTTCAACAACTACTTAATGAGAGCTAGAAGATCGAAGCTATGGAGAGGCAACCTGGAGAACACCTTGGAGCGGAAGACACCGTCTCTACAACCCAGACCCAACTTGTAGGCCTAATGCAGTGTTGTTTCAACAACTACTTAACAAGAGCTAGAAGATAGAAGCTATGGAGAGGCAACCTGGAGAACACCTTGGAGCGTCAGACACCGTTAGTAGGCCCTACCGAAGTAGTAGCCCCAATGCAGTTTTCAAATTCCTATAGGCTGAAAACCAGACTATTGATGCTCAGCTTTTTTCAGATGAGGACAGCTGTATTGAGTTGCGCAGACAGACACTGGTAGTAGGCCTTAAACAAAAAATTTGGCTCAATGCAGTTTAAAAAAGGTTACAGGGGTACATAGGCAGCATTGATCTGGTCAGTGGAGGACAATTTCAATTATGGATCGCAGACAGACTTAGTATGCCTACAATTAAAAAAAGGATGCTCTATGCAATTTAAAATAGGTTCCAGGGGTACACGGGCAGCAGTGGTCTGGTCAGTGGAGGACTATTGGAAGGAGGGACCGCAGACAGGCTTAGTAGGCCTAACATAACAAAAGTAGGCTGTAGGCACTTTAAAATAGGTTCTAGGGGTACACGGGCAGCAGTGGTCTGGTCAGTGGAGGACTATTGGAAAGAATTAACCGTTTACCGGCGATCGCAAAAAAAAACAAAACGTGATCTCTTTTTAATTTCTCTGTCCTCCGATGTGATCGCACATCGGAGGACAGAGAAAAGGGGTCCCAGGTAGCCCCCCAATACTTACCTATCTCCCCCGATGCTCCTCATGGCTCCCGGTGGGCGCCGCCATCTTCAAAATGGCGGGCGCATGCGCAGTGCACCCGCTGGGCGGCCCCGCGAGAATCTTTGGGGTCTCGGCTGCCGGGGGTAGCCGAGACCCCAAAGAGCATGATCGGGGTCGGTTTTACCGACCCCTGTTTTGCGATCGCCGGTAATTAACTGTTTACCGGCGACCGCAAAAAAAAAAAGTCAAAGTGTAATTCTCTGTCCTCTGATGTGATCGCACATCAGAGGACAGAGAAATAGGGGGATTCGGGGACCCTGCCATACTCACCTGTGTCCCTGGGTCCTCCTGCTGCTCCTCCTGGCCGCCGGCAAAAGAAAATGGTGGGCGCATGCGCAGTGCGCCCGCCATCTGTCTCCATCTGCCGGCTGGCAGGAGAAGAGCAGTTGGGGCTAAAATTAGGGTTAGGGGTAGGGTTAGGGGTAGGGTTAGGGTTAGGGGTAGGGTTAGGGTTAGGGTTAGGGGTAGGGTTAGGGGTAGGGTTAGGGGTAAGGTTAGGGTTAGGGGTAGGGTCAGGGGTAGGGTTAGGGTTAGGGGTAGGGTTAGGGCTAGGGTTAGGGTTAGGGCTAGGGGTAGGGTTAGGGGTAGGGTTAGGGCTAGGGGTAGGGTTAGGGCTAGGGTTAGGGCTAGGGTTAGGGCTAGGGGTAGGGTTAGGGCTAGGATTAGGGTTAGGGCTAAATTTAGGGTTAGGGTTGGGGCTAAATTTAGGGTTAGGGTTAGGGCTAAATTTAGAGTTAGGGTTGGGGCTAAATTTAGGGTTAGGCTTCTTTCACACTTACGCCGGTACGGGGCCGTCGCAATGCATCGGCCCGACATACCGACACACGTTATGAAAATTGTGCACAACGTGGGCAGCGGATGTAGATTTTCAACGCATCCGCTGCCCAATCTATGTCCTGGGGAGGAGGGGGCGGAATTACGGCCACGCATGCGCGGTCAGAAATGGCGGATGTGATGTACAAAAAAACCTTACATTGAACGTTTTTTTGTGCTGACGGTCCGCCAAAACACTGATCCAGTGCACGACAGACGCGACGTGTGGCCATCCGTCACGATCCGTCGGAAATACAAGTCTATGGGCAAAAAACGCATCCTGCGGGCACATTTGCAGGATCCGTTTCTTGTCCAAAACGACGGATTGCGATGGATGCCAAACAACGCAAGTGTGAAAGTAGCCTTAGGGCTAGGGTTAGGGTTGGGGCTAAAGTTAGGGCTAGGGTTGGGGCTAAAGTTAGGGTTAGAGTTTGGATTAGGGTTAGGGTTTGGATTAGGGTTGGTATTAGGGTTAGGGTTGGCATTAGGGTTACGCTTGGGATTAGGGTTAGGTTTGGGATTAGGGTTAAGGTTAGGGTTGTGATTAGGGGTGTATTGGGATTAGAGTTAGGTTTGAGGTTAGGGTTGAGATTAGGATTAGGGGTGTGTTGGATTTAGGGTTTTGATTAGGGTTATGGTTATGGTTGACATTAGGGTTGTTTTGGGGTAAGGGTTGTGATTATGGTTAGGGTTAGTGATTAGGATTATGCATCAGGTTGGGAGTAGGGTTAGGGGTGTGTTGGGGTTAGGGTTAGAGCTAGAATTGGGGGGGTTTCCACTGTTTAGGTACATCAGGGGGTCTCCAAACACGATAGCCAATCTTGCGCTCAAAAAGTCAAATGGTGCTCCCTCCCTTCTGAGCTCTGCCGTGCGCCCAAACAGTGGGTTACCCCCACATATGGGGCATCAGCACACTCAGGATAAATTGGACAACAACTTTAGTGGTCCAATTTCTCCTGTTACCCTTGTGAAAATAAAAACTTGGGGGCTACAATATCTTTTGTGAAAAAAAAAATATTTTTTATTTTCTCGACTCTGCATTCTAAACTTCTGCAAAGCACTTGGGCATTCAAAGTTCTCACAACACATCTAAATAAGTTCCTTGGGGGATCTAGTTTCCAAAATGGGGTCACTTGTGGATGGTTTATACAGTTTAGGTACATCAGGGGCTCTGCAATCGCAACATAATGCCCACAGACCATTCTATCAAAGTCTGCATTCCAAAAAGGCGCTCCTTCCCTTCCGAGCTCTGCCGTGCACCCAAACAGTGGTTTACCCCCACATATGGCGCATCAGCGTACTCGGGATAAATTGGACAACAACTATTGCAGTCTAATTTCTCCTGTTACCCTTGTGAAAATAAAAACTTGGGGGCTACAATATCTTTTTTGTGGAAAAAAAAAATATTATTTATTTTCACGACTCTGCATTCTAAACTTCTGTGAAGCACTTGGGCATTCAAAGTTCTCACCACACATCTAAATAAGTTCCTTGGGGGGTCTAGTTTCCAAAATGGGGTCACTTGTGGGGGGTTTCTACAGTTTAGGTACATCAGGGGCTCTGCAATCGCAACATAATGCCCACAGACCATTCTATCAAAGTCTGCATTCCAAAAAGGCGCTCCTTCCCTTCCGAGCTCTGCCGTGCACCCAAACAGTGGTTTATCCCCACATATGGCGCATCAGCGTACTCGGGATAAATTGCACAACAACTATTGCAGTCCAATTTCTCCTGTTACCCTTGTGAAAATAAAAACTTGGGGGCTACAATATCTTTTTTATTAAAAAAAAAAATATTATTTATTTTCACGACTCTGCATTCTAAACTTCTGTGAAGCACTTGGGCATTCAAAGTTCTCACCACACATCTAGATAAGTTCCTTGGGGGGTCTAGTTTCCAAAATGGGGTCACTTGTGGAGGGTTTCTACTGGTTAGGTACATCAGGGGCTCTGCAAACGCAACATAATGCCCACAGACCATTCTATCAAAGTCTGCATTCCAAAACGGCGCTCCTCCCTTCCGAGCTCTGCCGTGCGCCCAAACAGTGGTTTATCCCCACATATGGGGTACCAGCATACTCAGAACAAATTGGACAACAACTTTTGGGGTCCAATTTCTCTTGTAACCCTTGTGAAAATAAAAACTTGGGGGCTAAAATATCTTTTTTGTGGAAAAAAAAAATATTTTTTATTTTCACGACTCTGCATTATAAACTTCTGTGAAGCACTTGGGTATTCAAAGTTCTCACCACACATCTAAATAAGTTCCTTGGGGGGTCTAGTTTCCAAAATGGGGTCACTTGTGGGGGGTTTCTACAGTTTAGGTACATCAGGGGCTCTGCAATCGCAACATAATGCCCACAGACCATTCTATCAAAGTCTGCATTCCAAAAAGGCGCTCCTTCCCTTCCGAGCTCTGCCGTGCACCCAAACAGTGGTTTACCCCCACATATGGCGCATCAGCGTACTCGGGATAAATTGCACAACAACTGTTGCAGTCCAATTTCTCCTGTTACCCTTGTGAAAATAAAAACTTGGGGGCTACAATATCTTTTTTATTAAAAAAAAAAAATATTATTTATTTTCACGACTCTGCATTCTAAACTTCTGTGAAGCACTTGGGCATTCAAAGTTCTCACCACACATCTAGATAAGTTCCTTGGGGGGTCTAGTTTCCAAAATGGGGTCACTTGTGGAGGGTTTCTACTGGTTAGGTACATCAGGGGCTCTGCAAACGCAACATAATGCCCACAGACCATTCTATCAAAGTCTGCATTCCAAAACGGCGCTCCTTCCTTCCGAGCTCTGCCGTGCGCCCAAACAGTGGTTTATCCCCACATATGGGGTACCAGCATACTCAGAACAAATTGGACAACAACATTTGGGGTCCAATTTCTCTTGTTACCCTTGTGAAAATAAAAACTTGGGGGCTAAAATATCTTTTTTGTGGAAAAAAAAAATATTTTTTATTTTCACGACTCTGCATTATAAACTTCTGTGAAGCACTTGGGTATTCAAAGTTCTCACCACACATCTAGATAAGTTCCATGGGGGGGTCTAGTTTCCAAAATGGGGTCACTTGAGGGGGATTTCTACTGTTTAGGCACATCAGGGGCTCTCCAAACGCGACATGGCGTCCAATCTCAATTCCAGCCAATTCTACATTGAAAAAGTAAAACGGCACTCCTTCTCTTCCAAGCTCTGCGGTGCGCCCTAACAGTGGTTTACCCCCACATATTGGGTATCAGCGTACTCAGGAGAAATTGCACAACAACTTTTGTTGTCTAATTTTTCCTGTTACCCTTGTGAAAATAAAAATTTGTGGGCAAAAAGATCATTTTTGTAGAAAAAATGCGATTTTTTTTTTCACGGCTCTATATTATAAACTTCTGTGAAGCACATGGGGGTTCAAAGTGCTAACCACACATCTAGATAAGTTCCTTAAAGGGAACTTGTCACCTGAATTTGGCGGGACTGGTTTTGGGTCATATGGGCGGAGTTTTTGGGTGTTTGATTCACCCTTTCCTTACCCGCTGGCTGCATTCTGGCTTCAATATTGGATTGAAGTTCATTCTCTGTCCTCCATAGTACACGCCTGCACAAGGCAAGATTGCTTTGCGCAGGCATGTACTATGGAGGACAAAGAATGAACTTCAATCCAATATTGCAGCCAGCATGCAGCCAGCGGGTAAGGAAAGGGTGAATCAAACACCCTAAAACTCCGCCCATATGGCCCAAAACCAGTCCCGCCAAATTCAGGTGACAGAGTCCCTTTAAGGGGTCTAGTTTCCAAAATGGGGTCAATTGTGGGGGGTTTCTACTGTTTAGGCACATCAGGGGCTCTCCAAACGCGACATGGCGTCCAATCTCAATTCCAGCCAATTCTACATTGAAAAAGTAAAATGGCGCTCCTTCACTTCCAAGCTCTGCCATGCGCCCAAACAGTGGTTTACCCTTACATATGGGGTATCGACGTATTCAGGAGAAATCGCTCAACAACTTTTGTGGTCTAATTTCTCCTGTTACCCTTGTGAAAATAAGAATTTGTGGGCGAAAAGATCATTTTTGTGTAAACAAAAGCGATTTTTTTATTTTCACGGCTCTACGTTATAAACTTATGTGAAGCACTTGGGGGTTCAAAGTGCTCACCACACATCTAGATAAGTTCCTTAAGGGGTCTAGTTTCCAAAATGGTGTCACTTGTGGGGAGTTTCCACTGTTTAGGCACATCAGGGGCTCTCTAAACGTGACATGGCGTCCGATCTCAATTCCAGCCAATTCTGCATTGAAAAAGTCAAACGGCGCTTCTTCACTTCTAAGTTCTGCGTTGCGCCCAAAAAGTGGTTTACCCCCACATATGGGGTATTGGCGTATTCAGGAGAAATTGCATAACAAAATTTATGATTAAATTTCTGTTTTTACACTTGTGAAAATAAAAAAAATGGTTCTGAATTAAGATGTTTGCAAAAAAAAGTTAAATGTTCATTTTTTCCTTCCACATTGTTTCAGTTCCTGTGAAGCACGTAAAGGGTTAATAAACTTCTTGAATGTGGTTTTGAGAACCTTGAGGGGTGTAGTTTTTAGAATGGTGTCACACTTCATTATTTTCTATCATATAGACACCTCAAAATGACTTCAAATGTGATGTGGTCCCTAAAAAAAATGGTATTGTAAAAATGAGAAATTGCTGGTCAACTTTTAACCCTTATAACTCCCTAACAAAAAAAAATTTTGTTTCCAAAATTGTGCTGATGTAAAGTAGACATGTGGGAAATGTTATTTATTAACTATTTTTCATGACATATCTCTCTGATTTAAGGGCATAAAAATGCAAAGTTTGAAAACTGAAAAAAGGTTAAAAATTTTCGCCATATTTCCGTTTTTTTCATAAATAATCACAAGTAATATCGAAGAAATGTTACGACTAACATGAAGTACAATATGTCACGAAAAAACAGTCTCAGAATCAGCGGGATCCGTTGAAGCGTTCCAGAGTAATAACCTCATAAAGTGACAGTGGTCAGAATTGCAAAAATTGGCTTGGTCATTAAGTACCAAATTGGCTCTGTTACTAAGGGGTTAAAATAGCTTCCAGGGGTACACGGGCAGCAGTGGTCTGGTCAGTGGAGGACTATTGGAAGGAGGGACCGCAGACAGGCTTAGTAGGCCTAACATAACAAAAGTAGGCTCTATGCACTTGGAATTATCTTGCAGGGGTGCACAGGCAGCATTGGTGTTGTCAGCGGAGGCCGATTGTAATGAGTGTCTGACAGTTAGTACTCCCAAAAAATAAATAGATGTTAATGTCTCGCAATACAACAAAACCAAAAAACAAAAGGGTGGCATACTTAGGTACAGGGGTGGGCTCCTCTGCTGAGTTTCAGACCTAGTAATTTGGCGCAAAGTATTTACTCGTGTAAATATAGGACACTGCCCCTGACTATTTTAAGTAGCATCATACATGTCAACACATTGGTATTGTCAGTGCCAGGCATTGAAGGATGTCAGCGCATAGACTAAACATTGGTGGAGCTGTGAGAGATAATTTTGCAAATTGTAGAGCACTGTTTGAGCTGGGGGGGGGGGGAACTGTCTTGTGGCCGGCGGTACAGGCCCAGGGCCCCTCATGTTACAACGGTGTGTCTGACGTTGGTTGCGCGCCACCACCGCCAGAGACACTTTATTGTACTATGAGGGACCCAGTGTCAGTGCCGTCGACCAAAAGCGTGCACACCCACCTCTTCAGACAAACGGCACTCTCACGGGTGCTTGCGCCAAGTGGCGAGACCACTGCCCCTTGGGGGGAGTTTGGACATTTAGGGAGATGTAAACATGTCATATGCTGGACAAACAGCTGCTGCAAATTACGAGATTGGAAAGCTCAGTCAGAGCAGTCCACAAGCAAGACCTTTTCATTGGAAAGCTAGGTGTCAGCCGGGAAAGTTGGGGCAAAATAATTCGAAATCCAGAAGTGGTTAATTTTAATGAAGGTTAGATCATCAACATTTTGGGTAGCCAGACAAGTCCTTTTTCGGTTAATATTGAACCAGCAGCACTGAATACTCTTTCTGATAGCACACTGGCTGCTGGGCAAGCAAGCTCCTGCAATGCATATTCTGCCAATTCTGGCCATGTGTCTAATTTGGATGCCCAGTAATCAAATGGGAATGATGGTTGAGGGAGAACATCGATAAGGGATGAAAAATAGTTAGTAACCATACTGGACAAATCTTGCCTCCTGTCACTTTGAATTGATGCTGCAGTACCTGTCCCGTCTGCGGTCATAGCAAAATCACTCCACAACCTGGTCAGAAAACCCCTCTGTCCAACGCCACTTCTGATTTGTGCACCTCTAACACCTCTGGTCTGCTGCCCCCTGCAGCTCGTGTGAGAACGATCACTGGCGCTGTGTGCTGGGAATGCCTGAATCAAACGGTCAACAAGAGTTGATTGTTTGGTTGCTAATATTTGTTCCAGGTTCTCATGTGGCATAATATTTTGCAATTTGCCTTTATAGCGAGGATCAAGGAGGCAGGCCAACCAGTAATCGTCATCGGTCATCATTTTAATAATGCGTGGGTCCCTTTTGAGGATACGTAAGGCATAATCCGCCATGTGGGCCAAAGCTCCAGTTGTCAAATCTGCGGTTGTGCTGGGTTGAGGGGCAGTTACAGGCAAATCTACGTCACTTGTATCCCTCAAAAAACCAGAACCCGGCCTTGCCACGCCACCAACTTCCATCCCCATCATCCTCCTCGTCCTCCTCCTCCTGTTCGCCCGATACCTCGTCCTGTACACTGCCCTGACCAGACAATGGCTGACTGTCATCAAGGCTTTCCTCTTCCTCTGCTGCAGACGCCTGCTCCTTTATGTGCGTCAAACTTTGCATCAGCAGACGCATTAGGGGGATGCTCATGCTTATTATGGCGTTGTCTGCACTAACCAGCTGTGTGCATTCCTCAAAACACTGAAGGACTTGACACATGTCTTGTACCTTCGACCACTGCACACCTGACAACTCAATGTCTGCCATCCTATTGCCTGCCCGTGTATGTGTATCCTCCCACAAATACATAACAGCACGCCTCTGTTCGCACAGTCTCTGAAGCATGTGCAGTGTTGAGTTCCACCTTGTTGCAACGTCGATGATTAGGCGATGCTGGGGAAGGTTCAAAGACTGCTGATAGGTCTGCATACGGCTGGAGTGTACGGGCGAACGGCGGATATGCGAGCAAAGTCCGCGCACTTCGAGGAGCAGGTCGGATAACCCCGGATAACTTTTCAGGAAGCACTGCACCACCAGGTTTAAGGTGTGAGCCAGGCAAGGAATGTGTTTCAGTTGGGAAAGGGCGATGGCAGCCATGAAATTCCTTCCGTTATCACTCACTACCTTGCCTGCCTCAAGATCTACAGTACCCAGCCACGAATGCGTTTCTTTCTGCAAGAACTCGGACAGAACTTCCGCGGTGTGTCTGTTGTCACCCAAACACTTTATAGCCAATACAGCCTGCTGACGCTTGCCAGTAGCTGCCCCATAATGGAACACCTGGTGTGCAACAGTGGCAGCTGCGGATGGAGTGGTTGTGCGACTGAGGTCTGTGGACGAGCTCTCGCTTCTGCAGGAGGACACGGAGGAGGAGGAGGGGGGGCGAACGGCTACAGCCAACTGTTTCCTAGACCGTGGGCTAGGCAGAACTGTCCCAATATTGCTGTCCCCTGTGGACCCTGCATCCACCACATCCACCCAGTGTGCCGTGATGGACACGTAACGTCCCTGGCCATGCCTACTGGTCCATGCATCTGTTGTCAGGTGCACCTTTGTACTCACAGATTGCCTGAGTGCATGGACGATGCGCTCTTTAACATGCTGGTGGAGGGCTGGGATGGCTTTTCTCGAAAAGAAGTGTCGACTGGGTAGCTTGTAGCGTGGTACAGCGTAGTCCATCAAGGCTTTGCAAGCTTTGCTTTCAACTAACCGGTAGGGCATCACCTCTAATGAGATTAGTCTAGCAATGTGGGCGTTCAAACCCTGTGTACGCGGATGCGAGGATGAGTACTTCCTTTTCCAAATGAGAGTCTCATGTAGGGTGAGCTGGACTGGAGAGCTGCAGATGGTGGAACTAACGGGGGTGCCGGTGGACATGGCAGACTGAGAGAGGGTTGGATATGGTATTTTTGCTGGTGCCCTACATACGGTGTTTCCTACCACGAACCTGGTGATTCCCTGACTGCTTTGGCCTGGCGACGCAACCTGCACATATACTGCAGGTGGTGCGGTAAACGGTGGGCTTACAGTGAGGGAAGGGATGCAGCGTTGCTGACTAGCTTCATTGGCAGAGGGTGCTACAACCTTAAGGGACGTTTGGTAGTTAGTCCAGGCTTGCAAGTGCATGGTGGTTAAATGTCTACGCATGCAACTTGTATTTAGATTTTTTAAATTCTGACCTCTGCTTAAGGTACTTGAACATTTTTGACGGATGACTTTGCGCTGATCATTTGGATGTTGTTTAAAAAAATGCCAGACTGCACTATTCCTACTATCGGATACCTTTTCAGGCATTGCAGACTGAGCTTCTTTAACCGGATGGCCACGCTGTCCTACAACTGCTTTTGGTTTTGCCACGCGTTTTTGGCCAGATACGGGCCTGGCAGATGGAATCTGTTGCGATGTTGATGCCTGCTGCGGCTCATCATCCTCTGCTTCAGAGCTACTGCTGCCTGCACCCTGTTCCCCCAATGGCTGCCAATCGGGGTCAACAACTGGGTCATCTATGACCTCCTCTTCTATGTCGTGTGCAACTTCCTCTGTGTCAACGTGTAAGCCGGTGCTATAGCGTTCGTGACGGGGCTCTATAGTCTCATCAGGGTCAGATTCTGGATCAGTACACTGCAAGGGCAATGTTCTGATCTGAGTCAAAGGAACAGCATAGTAATCTGGCAGTGGCTGTGCATCTGTGCACTCCATGTCCGATTCATCTTGTAATGGGCATGGCCTGTTAACAATTTCCCTTTCTAACCCAGGAACGGTATGTGTAAAGAGCTCCATGGAGTAACCTGTTGTGTCGCCTGACGCATCCTTCTCTGTTGTTCTTGGTGAAGAAGAGAAGG
This sequence comes from Ranitomeya imitator, assembly GCF_032444005.1. Classification (NCBI taxonomy): domain Eukaryota; kingdom Metazoa; phylum Chordata; class Amphibia; order Anura; family Dendrobatidae; genus Ranitomeya; species Ranitomeya imitator. The sequence goes on from NC_091284.1 coordinate 462,173,144, forward strand.
AAGCAACTTGTCCCTGACCGGGAACATCTACTGACGACGCGCTGCTTTTACATTTAGCAGTTTCCGAAGAGGAGGTGAAAGAGCTAGAGGCAGAGTCAGCAAGGAAAGCCAATACTTGTTCCTGCTGCTCCGGCTTTAAAAGCGGTTTTCCTACTCCCAGAAAAGGGAGCGTTCGAGGCCTTGTGTAGCCAGACGATGAAGCTGGCTCAACAACTCGAGACTTAGGTGCTATATTGATTTTCCCACGACCACCTGATGCTCCACCACCACTACCATCATTACCAGCTGGCAATGACCGCCCACGGCCTCTTCCACCAGACTTCCTCATTGTTTGAAAAACGTAACCAAACAAACAAACGGTATTTGTTACTGTAAAACCAGTTACAAGGTGTACTCAAACTTGTGGGGAATTTATATCTCCCTTTATAGGTGGGTGAGACTGCAGGGAAAATCAGGCCCAATGTATAACAGTACACAGCTTAAGTGGCAGACAGATAGGCCACTAACAGGACTGACGCAGACGCCCACACTACCAATAAAAATCTCCCCCTTTTTATTTTTTCTGGGAGAATATTGAATAAATCAGGCCCACTCTTATACAGTATATTTTCTGTGGCAGAAAATGAAAGACAGATGCCACAGACAGGACTGGCAGTGATGCAGATTTGCCAATCTTAATCTCCCACTGGTTTTGTTTTTTTCTGGGAGAATTGTGAAGAAATCAGGGCCACTGTATTTGAGTATATTTTCTGTGGCACAAAATGAAAGACAGATGCCACAGACAGGACTGGCAGTGATGCAGATTTGCCAATCTTAATCTCCCACTTGTTTTATTTTTTTCTGGGAGAATTGTGAAGAAATCAGGGCCACTGTATTTGAGTATATTTTCTGTGGCACAAAATGAAAGACAGATGCCACAGACAGGACTGGCAGTGATGCAGATTTGCCAATCTTAATCTCCCACTTGTTTTATTTTTTTCTGGGAGAATTGAGAAGAAATCAGGGGCACTGTATTTGAGTATATTTTCTGTGGCACAAAATGAAAGATAGATGCCACAGACAGGACTGGCAGTGATGCAGATTTGCCAATCTTAATCTCCCACTTGTTTTTTTTTTCTGGGAGAATTGAGAAGAAATCAGGGGCACTGTATTTGAGTATATTTTCTGTGGCACAAAATGAAAGATAGATGCCACAGACAGGACTGGCAGTGATGCAGATTTGCCAATCTTAATCTCCCACTTGTTTTTTTTTTCTGGGAGAATTGTGAATAAATCAGGGCCACTGTATTAGAGTATATTTTCTGTGGCACAAAGTGGCTTGAAGAGATATAACAAAAAAAAAAAAGGGACTGTACTACAATTACTATCTCCCTACAGTAATCTCAGAAAAGTATGGCAGGCAGCAATAAAAAGGACTGCTCTGCTGCACACAAAAGTCTAAAGTGTGGACGAACAAACAAGATAGCTGTGCAGAAAGGAAGGAGCAACAGGATTTGTGCTTTGAAAAAAGCAGTTGGTTTGCACAGCGGCGTACAAACAGCAATGCAGCTATCAGGGAGCCTTCTAGGGCAGCCCTATAAGCTACAGAGCTGATGAACAAAAATCTAGCCTCCACTGTCCCTGCAAACAAAAGTTGGTGTTGGACAGTGGAAATCGCTACAGCACAAGCAGTTTGGTGGTTAATGGACCCTGCCTAACGCTATCCCTGCTTCTGACGAAGCGGCAGCAACCTCTCCCTAGGCTCAGATCAGCAGAAGTAAGATGGCGGTCGGCGTGCACGCCCCTTTATAGCCACTGTGACACCGCAGAAAGCAAGCCAATCACTGCAATGCCCTTCTCTAAGCTGGTGGGGACCAGGACCTATGTCATCACGCTGCCCACACTCTGCATCCACCTTCATTGGCTGAGAAATGGCGCTGAACGCGTCATAGAAACGCGACTTTGGCGCGAAGATCGCCGACCGCGTGGCCGACCCCACACAGGGATCGGGTTTCATGAAACCCGACTTTGCCAAAAGTCGGCGACTTATGAAAATGACTGATCCTGTTGTGAATTCTGTGGTCAGGCTCCCTCCTGTGGTCATGAGTGGTACTTCGGCTGGTTCTGTCCATGAGCTTCCTTTGGTGGATGTGAGTGGGGCTGTGGCTTCTGAGTTTCCTTCCTCAGGTGACGAGGTTAAGTCGTTAGGTGCTGCTCTATTTAACTCCACCTAGTTCTTTGTTCCTGGCCTCCAGTCAATGTTCCAGTATTGGTCTTGCTCTCTCCTGGATCGTTCTTGTGGCCTGTCTGCCCTGCATAAGCTAAGTTCTGCTTGTGTTACTTTTGTTTGCTATTTTTTCTGTCCAGCTTGCTATATTGGTTTGTCTTACTTGCTGGAAGCTCTGGGACGCAGAGGGAGCACCTCCGTACCGTTAGTCGGTGCGGAGGGTCTTTTTGCGCCCTCTGCGTGGTTGTTTGTAGGTTTTTGTGCTGACCGCAAAGCTATCTTTCCTATCCTCGGTCTATTCAGTAAGTCGGGCCTCACTTTGCTAAAATCTATTTCATCTCTGTGTTTGTATTTTCATCTTTACTCACAGTCATTATATGTGGGGGGCTGCCTTTTCCTTTGGGGAATTTCTCTGAGGCAAGGTAGGCTTATTTTTCTATCTTCAGGGCTAGCTAGTTTCTCAGGCTGTGCCCGAGGCGCCTAGGCCTGGTCAGGAGCGCTCCACGGCTACCTCTAGTGTGGTGTGATAGGATTAGGGATTGCGGTCAGCAGAGTTCCCACGTCTTAGAGCTCGTCCTATGTTATTGGTAACTATCAGGTAATTTTCAGTGCTCTTAACCACCAGGTCCATTGTGGTTCTAAATCACCAGTTTATAACAGTACTGGAGGCCCAAAGTACTAATGATTCTCAAAAGAGGGAAAAGAGAAGTTCTGAGACCATTTTTTTTTCTCTGCACTGTGTTTTGTCTTTCTTTTCCCCTAGACATTTGGGTGGTTCAGGACACAGGTGTAGTGATGGACATTAAAGGCCTGTCTTCTTGTGTGGATCATCTCACTGCAAGAGTACAAAATATTCAAGACTTTGTGGTTCAGAATTCTATGTTAGAACCTAGAATTCCTATTCCTGATTTGTTTTCTGGAGATAGAGCTAAGTTTCTGAGTTTTAAAAATAATTGTAAACTATTTCTGGCTTTGAAACCCCGCTCCTCTGGTGACCCAGTTCAACAAGTTAAGATCATTATTTCTTTATTAGGTGGCGACCCTCAAGACTGGGCATTTTCCATTGCGCCAGGAGATCCTGCATTATGTGATATTGATGCGTTTTTTCTGGCGCTCGGATTGCTGTATGATGAACCTAATTCAGTGGATCAGGCAGAGAAAAATTTGCTGGCTCTGTGTCAGGGTCAGGATGAGGTAGAGATATATTGTCAGAAGTTTAGGAAGTGGTCTGTGCTCACTCAATGGAATGAATGTGCGCTGGCAGCAATTTTCAGAAAGGGTCTCTCTGAAGCCCTTAAGGATGTCATGGTGGGATTACCTATGCCTGCTGGTCTGAATGAGTCTATGTCTTTGGCCATTCAGATCGATCGACGCTTACGTGAGCGTAAAACTGTGCACCATTTGGCGGTATTATCTGAGCATAAAACTGAGCCTATGCAATGTGATAGGACTTTGACCAGAGCTGAACGGCAAGAACACAGACGTCGGAATGGGCTGTGTTTTTACTGTGGTGATTCCACTCATGCTATCTCCGATTGTCCTAAGCGCACTAAGCGGTTCGCTAGGTCTGCCACCATTGGTACGGTACAGTAGAAATTTCTTTTGTCCGTTACTTTGATCTGCTCTTTGTCATCCTATTCTGTCATGGCATTTGTGGATTCAGGCGCTGCCCTGAATTTGATGGACTTGGAGTATGCTAGGCGCTGTGGGTTTTTCTTGGAGCCTTTGCAGTATCCTATTCCATTGAGAGGAATTGATGCTACGCCTTTGGCCAAGAATAAGCCTCAGTACTGGACCCAACTGACCATGTGCATGGCTCCTGCGCATCAGGAGGATATTCGCTTTTTGGTGTTGCATAATCTGCATGATGTGGTCGTGTTGGGGTTGCCATGGCTACAAGTCCATAACCCAGTATTGGATTGGAAATCTATGTCTGTGTCCAGCTGGGGTTGTCAGGGGGTACATGGTGATGTTCCATTTCTGTTTATTTCATCATCCACCCCTTCTTAGGTCCCAGAGTTCTTGTCAGATTACCGGGATGTATTTGATGAGCCCAAGTCCAGTGCCCTTCCTCCGCATAGGGATTGCGATTGTGCTATCGATTTGATTCCTGGTAGTAAGTTTCCTAAAGGTCGACTGTTTAATTTGTCTGTGCCTGAGCACGCCGCTATGCGGAGTTACGTAAAGGAATCCTTGGAGAAGGCTCATATTCGCCCGTCATCGTCGCCATTGGGAGCGGGGTTCTTTTTTGTGGCCAAGAAGGATGGTTCATTGAGACCTTTTATTGATTACCGCCTTCTAAATAAAATCACAGTCAAATTTCAGTACCCCTTGCCGCTGCTGTCTGATTTGTTTGCTCGGATTAAGGGGGCTAGTTGGTTCACCAAGATAGATCTTCGTGGTGCGTATAATCTTGTGCGTATTAAACAGGGCGATGAATGGAAAACAGCATTTAATACGCCCGAGGGCCATTTTGAGTAGCTAGTTATGCCATTCGGGCTTTCCAATGCTCCATCAGTATTTCAGTCCTTTATGCATGACATCTTCCGAGAGTACCTGGATAAATTCCTGATTGTATACTTGGATGATATTTTGGTCTTCTCGGATGATTGGGAATCTCACGTGAAGCAGGTTAGAATGGTGTTCCAGGTCCTGCGTGCGAATTCTTAGTTTGTGAAGGGGTCAAAGTGTCTCTTTGGTGTTCAGAAGGTTTCATTTTTGGGTTTCATTTTTCCCCTTCTACTATCGAGATGGACCCTGTTAAAGTTCAGGCCATTTATGATTGGACTCAGCCAACATCTCTGAAGAGTCTGCAAAAGATCCTGGGCTTTGCTAATTTTATCGTCGCTTCATCAATAATTTTTCTAGTATTGCTAAACCGTTGACTGATTTAACCAAGAAGGGTGCTGATGTGGTCAATTGGTCTTCTGCTGCTGTGGAAGCTTTTCAGGAGTTGAAGCGTCATTTTTCTTCTGCCCCTGTGTTGTGCCAGCCAGATGTTTCGCTCCCGTTCCAGGTCGAGGTTGATGCTTCTGAGATTGGAGCAGGGGCTGTTTTGTCGCAAAGAAGTTCTGATGGCTCGGTGATGAAACCATGTGCCTTCTTTTCCAGGAAGTTTTCGCCTGCTGAGCGTAATTATGATGTTGGCAATCGAGAGTTGCTGGCCATGAAGTGGGCATTCGAGGAGTGGCGTCATTGGCTTGAAGGAGCTAAGCATTGCGTGGTGGTCTTGACTGATCACAAGAACTTGACTTATCTCGAGTCTGCCAAACGGTTGAATCCTAGACAGGCTCGTTGGTCGCTGTTTTTTTCCCATTTTGACTTTGTGGTTTCGTACCTTCCGGGCTCTAAGAATGTGAAGGCGGATGCCCTGTCTAGGAGTTTTGTGCCCGACTCTCCAGGTTTGCCTGAGCCGGCGGGTATTCTCAAAGAGGGGGTAATTTTGTCTGCCATCTCCCCTGATTTGCAGAGGGTGCTGCAAAAATTTCAGGCTGATAGACCTGACAGTTGCCCAGCGGAGAAACTGTTTGTCCCTGATAAATGGACGAGTAGAGTTATCTCTGAGGTTCATTGTTCGGTGTTGGCTGGTCATCCTGGAATCTTTGGTACCAGAGATTTGGTGGCTAGATCCTTTTGGTGGCCGTCTCTGTCGCGGGATGTGCGTTCATTTGTGCAGTCCTGTGGGATTTGTGCTTGGGCTAAGCCCTGCTGTTCTCGTGCCAGTGGGTTGCTTTTGCCCTTGCCGGTCCCGAAGAGGCCCTGGACACATATCTCTATGGATTTTATTTCGGATCTCCCCGTCTCTCAAAAGATGTCGGTCATTTGGGTGGTTTGTGATCGCTTCTCTAAGATGGTCCATTTGGTACCCTTGTCTAAATTGCCTTCCTCCTCTGATTTGGTGCCATTGTTTTTCCAGCATGTGGTTCGTTTACATGGCATTCCGGAGAACATCGTTTCTGACAGAGGTTCCCAGTTTGTTTCGAGGTTTTGGCGAGCCTTTTGTGCTAGGATGGGCATTGATTTGTCTTTTTCCTCGGCTTTCCATCCTCAGACAAATGGCCAAACTGAACGAACCAATCAGACCTTGGAAACATATCTGAGATGTTTTGTTTCTGCTGATCAGGATGATTGGGTGTCCTTTTTGCCTTTGGCTGAGTTCGCCCTTAATAATCGGGCCAGCTCGGCTACTTTGGTTTCGCCGTGTTTCTGCAATTCTGGTTTCCATCCTCGTTTCTCTTCAGGGCAAGTTGAGTCTTCGGACTGTCCTGGTGTGGATACTGTGGTGGATAGGTTGCAGCAGATTTGGACTCATGTAGTGGACAATTTGACATTGTCCCAGGAGAAGGCTCAACGTTTCGCTAACCGCAGGCGCTGTGTGGGTCCCCGACTTCGTGTTGGGGATTTGGTTTGGTTGTCGTCTCGTTATATTCCTATGAAAGTTTCCTCTCCTAAGTTTAAGCCTCGTTTCATTGGTCCGTATAGGATTTCTGAGGTTCTTAATCCTGTGTCTTTTCGTTTGTTGCGGAGCTACGTGGCACCTGTGGTTCCATCCGTTGATCCTCCTGCCCCGGTTTTGGTTGAGGGGGAGTTGGAGTATATAGTGGAGAAGATTTTGGATTCTCGTATTTCGAGACGGAAACTTCAGTACCTGGTTAAGTGAAAGGGTTATGGTCAGGAAGATAATTCCTGGGTCTTTGCCTCTGATGTTCATGCTGCCGATCTGGTTCGTGCCTTTCATTTGGCTCATCCTGGTCGGCCTGGGGGCTCTGGTGAGGGTTCGGTGACCCCTCCTCAAGGGGTGGTACTGTTGTGAATTCTGTGGTCAGGCTCCCTCCTGTGGTCATGAGTGGTACTTCGGCCGGTTCTGTCCATGAGCTTCCTTTGGTGGATGTGAGTGGGGCTGCGGCTTCTGAGTTTCCTTCCTCAGGTGATGAGGTTAAGTCGTTAGGTGCTGCTCTATTTAACTCCACCTAGTTCTTTGTTCCTGGCCTCCAGTAAATGTTCCAGTATTGGTCTTGCTCTCTCCTGGATCGTTTTTGTGGCCTGTCTGCCCTGCATAAGCTAAGTTCTGCTTGTGTTACTTTTGTTTGCTATTTTTTCTGTCCAGCTTGCTATATTGGTTTGTCTTGCTTGCTGGAAGCTCTGGGACGCAGAGGGAGCACCTCCGTACCGTTAGTCGGTGCGGAGGGTCTTTTTGCGCCCTCTGCATGGTTGTTTGTAGGTTTTTGTGCTGACCGCAAAGCTATCTTTCCTATCCTCGGTCTATTCAGTAAGTCGGGCCTCACTTTGCTAAAATCTATTTAATCTCTGTGTTTGTATTTTCATCTTTACTCACAGTCATTATATGTGGGGGGCTGCCTTTTCCTTTGGGGAATTTCTCTGAGGCAAGGTAGGCTTATTTTTCTACCTTCAGGGCTAGCTAGTTTCTCTGGATGTGCCCGAGGCGCCTAGGTCTGGTCAGGAGCGCTCCACGGCTACCTCTAGTGTGGTGTGATAGGATTAGGGATTGCGGTCAGCAGAGTTCCCACGTCTCAGAGCTCATCCTATGTTATTGGTAACTATCAGGTAATTTTCAGTTCTCTTAACCACCAGGTCCATTGTTGTTCTAAATCACCAGTTCATAACATGATCCGTTTCAGTCAACCTTACTCACAACAGTTACATACATATATAAAAAGACACATATGCATGTTTTTCTCAATATCTGACATGAAATCAGAATAAGCCTTTCCCATTTTAGGTCAGTTAGTATTACCATAACTATTTACTAATATTGATATATATTGATACTAATATATATATATATATATATATCTTAGCATGGCTAAAGGGTGTGTAGTCGACGGGAGGTATGTGCCACATAAGTGCCTTGTTGCTGTAATGTAGCCCGGAGTATTTCTTTCTTGCACATAACCTTGTACATAAATGTGTTTCAGGACCTGTGGTGATGTCAGACCACATGGCTAATCATGTGATGGGTTACTGGGTGTGGTTAGCTCTATATAAGACTGGCTAATGCTTTACACAGCAGATATGTGTGGAGGTGGAACCCTCCTGAGTGTGTCAAGGCTCCAGGACTGAGTCGGAAGGACTGGACACTTGTTTTTCTTTCCCTGAGCCAAAGGCTATTTCCTTTCTGTTATTTTGCCATGTGGTTTATGATGCAATAAACCCTGTGAACTTTTCAAGGAACGTGCCTCCTGAGTCTCAGCCGTCGCACCTGAGTGTGTGAAATCCCTACAATTGGTGGTAGACGTGCGGGCTGCGTTCCCAGCGGAGACGTAAGTCTGTTTTGAATGTCCTGGGTCAAGTCTGTTGCAAGCCAGCAAGCATTGCCGGAGAAAATGGAGGACCTGCTGAAACACTTGGTCCAGATGCAGTCACAACAGGAGCAAAGGCAGCAAGAGACCAACAGGCTGTTGATGCAGCAGATACAACAGAGCCAGCAGCAGATACAACAGAGCCAGCAGCAGATACAACAGAGCCAGCAGGAGCATTGGCAGAGCCAGCAGGAGCATCAGCAGCAGATGCAGCTTCTGGCAACCGCCATCCAGGGCAAGGCGAGTGCCCCAACCCCAGGTCTGGCTGATGACACCCACGTCCGGAAGACGGTAAGACGCGCATTGCAGAAAATGACTCCTGGGGATGATGTTGAGGCCTTCCTGACGGTGTTTGAGAGGGTCGCTGAGAGGGAAAAACTTCCGCCAGAGCAGTGGGCAGAGGTACTGGCGCCATACCTGACGGGAGAACCCCAGAAGGCGCACTATGATTTGACCTTGCAGGATGCCAAAGAGTATCAGAAATTGAAAGCTGAGATTCTCGCACGTTTGGGGGTGACACTGACTGTCAGGGCACAGCGAGTTCACTGCTGGGCCTATCACCGGGACAAACCACCTCGTTCCCAAATGTTTGATCTGTTGCACCTGGTTCAGAAATGGCTGCAGCCAGAGTCATCTACACCTGCACAGATGGTAGAACGGGTGATGATGGATCGGTTTGTCCATTCCCTCCCGAGGCCTATACAGTCTTGGGTTGCCCAGGGTGATCCCCAGAATGCCGACGAGCTGATTGGACTGGTTGAGAGATACCAAGGGTTGGAAGGCTCCTTCGGGAGGCAGCCCATGCCGTACTGGGGGTCCCAGAAGGGAGCTGAGTCCCAAAAAGGGGTGGTGCGTCCAAGGTCACAAAGGGCGGGGGAGGTGGTGCCCAAGGTCCCTACGGGTGATATTGTTTGTTGGAAGTGCCACGGGCCAGGACATATAGCTGCCCGTTGTTCCCAGACCACTGAGCAGATGGACTGCAGCATGGGACGCCGTTGTTCATACTAGGTGTATCCAGCCTGCAGTGTGAACTCTCCGCCCAACGAGGGACCTCAAGCGTGTCCCGTAAAGGTGAACGGTCGAGCAGTAACGGCACTGTTAGACTCGGGGAGCCTAGTGACCCTGGTGAGGGCCACTTTTCCTCTCCACCTGCTCCCGGGAAAGATGGTCGGAGTGCGGTGCATACATGGTGATGCAAAGGACTACCCTATGGCCAGGGTGGACATTGAAACGGCATGTGGCACTGAGCCCCACATAGTCGGCGTCGTTCAGGACTTGTTGCACCCTATAATTATTGGCCGGGATTTCTGTTTGTTTTGGGATTTGTGGGGAAAAGGTTCTGAGCTCCCTAGCAGGGAACCAGTGAACCCTGGAAGGGTATCGCCACACCCAGAGGCAGACAGGTTTCCTTTTTGTGTTCTGCTTGGGGATGAGGAGGAAGTATCCCCTACATCTGACATTCTGGAGTTAGAGGTTACCGGTGAAAATTTTGGGACTGCGCAACATAGGGACCCCACTCTGAGGGAAGCCTTTAATAATGTCACAGTTATTGATGGGGTGGTACAGGAGCCGGGGGCAGACACAAGATTTCCCCATTTTCTGATGAGTGGGGAGTTGTTGTACCGGATCACGAAAATAAGGGAGGAGTTGGTAGAGCAGTTGGTAGTGCCGGGTCCGTATAGACGGAAAGTGTTGGACATGGCCCATTCACACATCTTGGGTGGACACCTAGGGGTGGAAAAAACGCAGGAACGGGTTGTGCAGAGGTTCTATTGGCCTGGGTGTCACCGGGAAATAGTGAACTATTGCAGGTCCTGCCCTACATGTCAGCTAACTGCTCCTACTCCTCATTTCTGGAACCCCCTTGTGCCACTGCCCATTATTGAGGTACCGTTCGAGAGAATTGCCATGGACTTGGTCGGTCCCTTAGTTAAATCAGCGCGGGGCCATCAGTATATATTAGTCATCCTGGACTATGCCACACGCTATCCTGAGGCAATTCCCTTGAGAAATTCTTCCTCGAAGAGTATAGCCCGCGAGTTGGTCCATGTCTTTTCCCGGACAGGTCTGCCGAAGGAGATCCTGACTGACCAGGGGACACCTTTCATGAGCAAGGTGATGAGGGAGTTATGCAAAGCCCTGAAAATCTCCCAGTTGAGGACCTCAGTGTACCATCCCCAGTCAGATGGCCTTGTTGAGAGATTTAACAAGACACTGAAGAGCATGCTGAGAAAAGCTATAGAGAAAGACGGTAGAGACTGGGATTGTCTCTTACCCTATTTGATGTTTTCCATTCGTGAAGTTCCACAGGCCTCCACAGGGTTCTCACCGTTTGAGCTTCTATATGGCCGACATCCACGAGGACTCCTGGATATAGCCAAGGAAACCTGGGAAGCCGAAGTCACGCCCCACAGAAGCGTCATTGAGCATGTGGCCCTGATGCAGCAGAGGATTGCAAAGGTGATGCCTATCGTGAAAGAACACCTTCTCCAAGCACAAGAAGCTCAGGCCAGGGTCTACAACCGGTCTGCAAGAGTGAGGCAGTTCAATCCGGGAGACCGAGTTCTTGTGTTAGTTCCAACGGTGGAAAGCAAGTTCTTGGCCAAATGGCAAGGGCCATATGAGGTTGTCGAGAAACTTGGTGAGGTAAATTATACAATTCACCAACCAGGAAGACGGAACCCATTCCAAGTTTACCATCTCAACCTCATCAAGCCATGGCAAGATAGCGAGCCGACAGTAACTTTGTCATTGTTAAGCAACCCAGAAGGTGAGGTTGGAGCGGTTACTATAGCAGAGACGCTATCGAAGACCCAGAAACAGCAGTGCCGGGAGTTACTCCAGAAAAACAGGGACCTGTTTTCAGAATTGCCAGGATACACGAAGGTCATAGAGCACGAGGTCTTAACAGAGCCACATGTGCGGGTGAATGTGAAACCTTATCGTATTCCTGAGGCTCGTCGAGAAGTTATCTCCAAGGAAGTGGAGCGTATGTTGAGGCTTGGAGTCATTGAGGAATCCAAGAGCGGTTGGTCGAGCCCAATTGTCCTGGACCCAAAACCTGATGGAGAGTGGAGGTTTTGCAACGACTATCGGAAGTTGAATGAGGTCTCCAAGTTTGACGCCTATCCCATGCCCCGCGTTGATGAGCTCATCGAAAGGCTTGGGCACGCCAGATATATATCCACCTTGGATTTGACAAAGGGGTATTGGCAGATCCCCATGGCACAGGAAGCCAAGGAGAAGATGGCCTTTTCGACACCTGATGGATGCTTCCAGTATGTCCGGATGCCGTTTGGCCTACAGGGAGCTCCGGCGACCTTCCAGAGGGCTATGGATAGAGTCCTTGCACCCCATAAGGCCTACGCTGCTGCGTACCTAGATGATATCGTCATCTTTAGCCCGGACTGGGAGAGTCATCTGGAGAAAGTCCAAGCGGTGTTTGATGCTATAAGAGAGGCCGGATTTACAATAAACCCAAAGAAGTGTGCCTTGGGTAAAGAAGAAGCTAAGTACCTTGGATACATAGTGGGTCATGGAGAAATAAAACCCCAAATCAGTAAAGTGGAGGCAATTCAAACATGGCCAAAACCAGTTTCCAAGAAGCAAGTTAAAGCCTTCCTGGGAATCGTAGGATATTACAGGAGGTTCATCCCAAACTTCGCCACGATGGATGCGCCTCTGACTGACCTGCTAAAAGGGACAAAATCCGTAATGGTTAAGTGGTCCGAAGAAACAGAGTCGACCTTCCAAGAAATGAAAGAGGCTTTGTGTAAGCAACCCGTTCTGATGGCCCCAAACTTCAAGAAAGAGTTTATTCTTCAGACAGATGCCTCAGATGTTGGGGTGGGAGCAGTCCTTTCCCAAGAACTACATGGGGAGGAGCATCCTGTTCTCTATCTGAGTAGGAAGCTGTCCTCGTCTGAAAAGAACTACTCAGTCGTTGAGAAGGAGTGCTTGGCCATAAAATGGGCAGTGGACACATTACGGTACTATCTGCTGGGACGTAAATTTAGACTGATATCCGACCATGCCCCACTTAGGTGGATGAGGGAAACGAAGGGTAGAAATGCTAGAGTCACCCGTTGGTTCTTAGCCCTGCAGGACTTCAGTTTCCATGTGGAACATAGGGCCGAAAAGCTGCACGGTACTGCGGATGTCCTATCAAGAATCCCTTGTTTAGTGGGAGAAAGTGCCAAGCCCCACGGCTTTAGGCAGAGGGGGGAGGTATGTAGCATGGCTAAAGGGTGTGTAGTCGACGGGAGGTATGTGCCACATAAGTGCCTTGTTGCTGAAATGTAGCCCGGAGTATTTCTTTCTTGCACATAACCTTGTATATATATGTGTTTCAGGACCTGTGGTGATGTCAGACCACATGGCTAATCATGTGATGGGTTACTGGGTGTGGTTAGCTCTATATAAGACTGGCTAATGCTTTACACAGCAGATATGTGTGGAGGTGGAACCCTCCTGAGTGTGTCAAGGCTCCAGGACTGAGTCGGAAGGACTGGACACTTGTTTTTCTTTCCCTGAGCCAAAGGCTATTTCCTTTCTGTTATTTTGCCATGTGGTTTATGATGCAATAAACCCTGTGAACTTTTCAAGGAACGTGCCTCCTGAGTCTCAGCCGTCGCACCTGAGTGAGTGAAATCCCTACAATATATATATTGGTCAAATGCCTGAATGATGGAGAGAGAGAATGTTTTAAGGCATTTTTATTACTTGCTTCAAAGTCAAAAGTTTACATACATTTCACTAGTGTTTCTTAGCATTGCCCTTAAACTGAATGACTTGGGTCAAACATTTGGGATATCCTTCCACAAGCTTTTCACAATAGTTGGTCAGAACTTGGACCCATTCTTCCTGATGAAACTGATGTAACTGATCCAGGTTTGTAGGTCGTCCTGGTCGCACCTGCCTTCTCAGCTTTGCCCATCAATTTTCAAAAGGATTAAGATCAGGGATTTGTGATGGCCACTCCAAAACATTGACTTGGTTATCCTTAAGCCAGGTTGCTACCATTTTGTTAGTATGCTTCTAGTCATTGTTCATTTGAAAGACCCATTTCTACCCAAGCTTTAACTTTCTGGCTGGTATGATGTCTTGAAATGTTGCCTCAGTATTGCCACATAATCTTCTTTTCTCATGATGCCATGGGCACGACGTACTATTCCGACCATGGGAAGTAATGCCCAGGTCACATGGATGGAATAATACGTCGGATGGCAGAGAGGGGTTAAAAGAGGACATCCACGGTTCAGCTGATTCCTATTCATGACCTTATTGCTTTGTTTAATAAAAGAAAACATGGCCCTTAATTAAACTGAAACAATTATTAAAAACAACTCAAGATAAAAATCCTGCACAAAGTAAAACAGAAGATGCTTGTTTTTCATAAAATTAGACCTATCCGTTAGATAGCTATCAGCTGAATGATGCTAAAGGTACCGTCACACATAACGATATCGTTAACGATATAGTTGCTTTTTGTAACGTAGCAACGATATCGTTAAGGAAATCGTTATGTCTGACAGCGACCAACGATCAGGCCCCTGCTGGGAGATCGTTGGTCGCTGAGGAAAGCCCAGAACTTTATTTCATCGCTGGACTTCCCGCTGACATCGATGGATCGGCGTGTGTGACACCGATCCAGCGATGTCTTCACTGGTAACCAGAGTAAACATCGGGTTACTAAGCGCAGGGCCGCGCTTAGTAACCCAATGTTTACCCTGGTTACCAGCGTAAATGTTAAAAAAACAAACACTACATACTTACCTTCAGCTGTCTGTCCCCTGCGCTGTGCTTCTCTGCACTCCTCCTGCATCCTGTGTCAGCGCCAGCCAGCCGGAAAGCACAGCGGTGACATCACCGCTCTGCTTTCCGGCTGACCGGCGCTGACAGTGCAGAGGAGGACAGACAGCTGAAGGTAAGTATGTAGTGTTTGTTTTTTTAACGTTTACGCTGGTAACCAGGGTAAACATCGGGTTACTAAGCGCGGCCCTGCGCTTAGTAACCCGATGTTTACCCTGGTTACCGGGGACCTCGGGATCGTTGGTCGCTGGAGAGCTGTCTGTGTGACAGCTCTCCAGCGACCAAACAGCGACGCTGCAGCGATCGACATCGTTGTCGGTATCACTGCAGCGTCGCTTAGTGTGACGGTACCTTTAGACCAATTGTTTGGCTGAGCAATCCGGTGTGCAAAGAATGCCAAGTGACACATTAACTGATAGAGTTATCTCCAGAAGAACAATGCGATAAGCAGTCTGAAATTGGACATATGCGTTCAACGTATTCACCCGACCATCACTAAACTAGCATCCCTTTACACATTAGATCAGTGTTTCCCAAACGTCAGTCCTCACTGCTCCAACCCGTCATGTTTTCAGGGGTTCCTTATTATTGCACAGGAGATGAAATTACTATTAAGGCATCATAAACATCCACATAATCTCTCACCTGTGCATTACTAAGCAAATCCTGAGAACATGATGTGTTTGTGGCGTGAGGATGGGTTTTGGGAAACACTGCATTAGACTGTTGGACGAATGTGTCGATTTCAGCGGGTTTGATTGTCATTTATTTAATTTGCATAGGAGACTTAACAGTCATGCGTATAATTTGGTGCAAGTAAAAGCAAAAGCGCAGGATTGCAAAAGGAAAACACACATATGACATTAAAGTCTCAGGGTAGGAAAGAAAAATGCCTTGAAAGTAGAGAGTCTACAACAAATTAAGTTAAAATAGGATGAATCAGAAAAAAACGTCGACCACCAATCAAAATGGTATCACAAAGCAGGGTGTGACCAATCAAAAAATATATTAAAAATCTTTATTGAAAAATATTTTAAAAATGCCTGTGTGGCACCAGGACACAAAATCCACATGAAAAAATAGGGAAGAATTGCTATTGGGTTCATGGTAATGAGAGTCACTTCTGGAACATTAACCTGGGGCACTGTATAAATGAAAATAATTGCCTCTCCCTGAATGTCTTCATGGTTCCCTAGAACTTGACCAAGGAAAGCGAGGTGAAGTCTTTCCTATTTATTTGTACCTGACATTGGGTGAATAGAGAAGAAAAAGGTGTGAGCTTATTTATATTGAATTTCACCTTTAATGTCAAATTTTGGTTTTCTGATATCAATACCACTGTGATATGATAATTGACAGATAACCGCTGTTGGTATTGCTGCTATGGCCTCTTTTTGAGTCCAAAAACTGTTACTTTGTACAGCAGCTGTGTGTGTTCTTTCATGCGTGTTTACAGTATGTGGGTTTTTTTCCATGTGGATTTTGTGTCCCAGTGCCACATAGGCATTTTTAGAATATTTTTCAATAATATATAATAATAATAATCTTTATTTATATAGCGCCAACATACCAACATATTCCGCAGCACTTTACAATGTAACAGTTTCAAACACGACCGTCATAAGTAACAACGTTAACAATACAATAATTAAAGCGAAATAAGACGACCCTGCTCGTGAGAGCTTACCATCTACAATGAGGTGGGGGAGATACAAAGCACAGGTGTGTATTTACAATGATGTATTTACAATGATGGTCCAGCCATCTTCAGGGGATGGGGGACAGATGGAGATAGTAAATGGGCTACACACACACAAACATAAAATGACTTTGATTAGTGAACACAAATGTGTTTTGAGCAAGCGCCTAAAACTATGCAAATTGTGGATGGTCCTAATATCTTGGGGTAAGTCTTGGAGTCGGGAGTGGGAGGTACGGATTAGTGCAGAGGTTAGTCGAAAGTCATTTGCAGAGCGCAGCAATCGGTTAGGCCGATAGACAGAAATGAGGGAGGAGATGTAAGGGGGTGCCGCACTGTGGAGACCTTTGTGGGTGAGAACAAGTACTTTGAATTGTATCCTGTAATGAATGGGCAGCCAGTGTAATGACTGGCGAAGAGTGGACGCGTCCGAGTAATGATTAGCCAGATGGACTGCCCTGGCTGCTGCATTAAGGATGGACTGGAGAGGGGAAAGTCGAGTGAGGGGGAGGCCAATTAATAGAGCGTTACAGTAGTCCAGGCAGGAGTTGATCAGGGCGACAGTGAGGGTTTTTGTTGTTTCCATGGTGAGAAAAATGCGGATTCTAGATATGTTCTTTAGGTGTAAGCGGCACGAGCGGGCAAGAGATTGTATATGGGAGGTGAAGGAGAGATCAGAGTCAAACATAACTGCAGACAGACAGACAGTCAGTGGTGTTCTGTAGTACAGCCAAATCTGCTGATGGTCTGTCCAATTGGGGCTGTGTAGAGGGAGAAGAGAAGGGGGCCAAGGACTGAGCCCTGAGGTACCCCGACAGTGAGAGGAAGAGGAGATGAAGTGGAGCCAGAGAACAGAACACTGAAGGAGCGGTCATAAAGATAGGAGGAGAAACAGGAGAGAGCAGTGTCCTTAATGCCTAGTGACTGGAGCCTAGAGAGTAGGAGAGGGTGGTCAATAGTGTCGAAAGCTGCAGAAAGGTCAAGAAGAATGAGCAGAGAGTGGTCACCATTACGTTTTGCTGTCAGAAGGTCATTGGTCACTTTGATGAGTGCAGTTTCTGTTGAATGTAGGGGGCGGAAACCAGACTGTGAAGGGTCTAGGAGGGAGTGAGTGGAGAGGTAACGGGTAAGGCGGGAGTATTTCAGGCGCTCCAAGAGTTTAGAGATGAAGGGGAGATTGGAGACTGGTCTGTAGTTGTTTGTGCAGGATGGGTCAAGAGCGGGTTTCTTTAGTAAAGGAGTAATGATAGAGTGTTTGAAGGAGGAGGGGGAAATGCCAGAGGAGAGGGAGAAATTAAAGATTGTAGTTAGGTCAGTTGTGACGACTGGAGAGAGAGACTAGAGGAGGTGTGAGAGAATAAGGGTCGGTGGTGCATGTAGTCAGACAAGAAGAGGAGAGGAGCCTGGAGACTTCTTCTGTGATGGAGAGTGAGCCAGGGCTGTTTCACTCTGTGTTTGGAGGTTCTGAGGGTGAGGGGAGCTACTTGGTCAATAATCTTTCAATAAATCTTTCAATAAAGATTTTTAAAATAGGAAGAAGCAAATACTAATACCTAAGCAAAAAAAGAATAAGGTCATAGCAGGTTAAAAAAAACAATTGTTGAAAAAGAGATTTATTGCCCATATGAGCCATTAAAACAGTGGATGTGCTGCCAATAAATATGATATTCTGCGGGCACAGAAAAATCATATCAACAATCATATTGTACACACCGTATTTTGGCCATTCTGTCTAAACAGGCCATTAAATTAATGCAAAACAGCTATATGTCAGCATGTGTTTAAATTCCATAGTTGTTAAGTGTGTAAAGGTAAATCATTGCCAGTTAGCTATATACCCAGGCAATCACCAAGAAAGGTGACATCTGGAGGAAGCCCAGCAGACCTGGCCTGATTGGGCTGCTGGGTACTCCTAAATTATTATGGGAATAGTCATCACACTCCCAGTCTCTGATTGGGTGGCTTGGCTTTAAAGCCCAGGGCATCCCTGCTATCTATTAGGTGGCAGAGCTGTCACTGACTGTGTCTCTAGCACAAAGTGAACGAGGATTTGTGACATATTAATGTTTTCATAATGGTAATTCTTTTCACTTTCTATAAAGAAAAAATACAATACCCATACTATAGTAGAATATCTGTACTATACCCTAACATGCAACAGATATGCATTAGCCATAGTTATTATGTACACATAGCATGGTTAATATACTTACCAATTGGTGCCTTTTTCTGTTCCCAGTGCTGTCCTAATTCTGTTTTGTAAAATTTGACTCCATTTTTGACTAATCAGCTCACATATGGTCTTCTTTACGCAATGAAAGTCAATTTCATTTAATAATAATAATAATTTTTATTTATATAGCGCCAACATATTCCGCAGCACTTTACAATTAAGCAGTGACATGTACAGACAATAAATTCAATACAAGTTAAGACAATTTAAACAGTGACATTAGGAGTGAGGTCCCTGCTTGCAAGCTTACAATCTAAAAGGAAATGGGGGGGACACAATAGGTGAAAAGTGATTTTTATTTCAGGTCTGGGAATTATAATAAATAGGGATTTTCATATAAAGCTGCATGATCCGGTCATCAGCCCGTGTGTTTAAGTGCAATAGTCAAGTATCAAGTGCAGTTATCGTGTGCATGGAGGGTGTGGAGATAGATGAATAGTAGGGTGCAGATTCAGAATAATATTTGGAAGGAAGGAAGGAAGGAACAGGGCAAAGTTAGTTTACTGAGTAGTTGATGTGGTAGGCTTGTTTGAATAGATGGGTTTTCAAAGCGTGCTTGAATAGGTCGGGGCTAGGTATTAGTCTGATCGTCTAGGAAAGTGCATTCCAGAGAGCTGGCGCAGCACGAGAGAAGTCTTGGAGACAGAGGTGCAAGCTTCGGATTACGGGGTTGTTAGTCTTAGGTCATTTGTAGAACGGAGGGCACGTGTAGGGCGATAGACAGAGATGAGAGAGGAGATATAAGGCGGTGCAGAACTTTGGAGAGCTTTGTGGGTGAGAGAGATGAGTTTATACTGGACCCTGTAACGATTGGGTAGCCAGTGTAATGACTGGCACAAGATGGAGTCATCCATGAAGCGGCTGAACAGAAACATGACCCTGGCTGCTGCATTCATAATGGATTGGAGAGGAGAAAGTTTGGTAAGAGGGAGACTGATCAGAAGAGAGTTGCAGTAGTCCAGACGAGAATGAATAAGAGCGACAGTAAGAGTCTTAGCAGTTTCAAAGTTGAGAAAAGGTTGGATTCTGGAGATGTTTTTTAGATGCAGGTGACAAGAGCGAGTGAGTGATTGGATATAGCAAGTAAAGGAAAGTTTGGTGTCAAATATGACCCCAAGACAGCAGGCATGCTTCTTGGGAGTTATGGTTGAACCCTCCAGGGTAATTTCAATGTTAGGTAGAGAGAGGTTAGTAGAGGGGAGAAACACAAGAAGTTCAGTTTTGTAGAGATTTAGTTTCAGATAGAGGGAGGACATGATGTTAAAAACAGCAGAAAGACAATCCTTGGTATTTTGAATTAGAGTAAGGGTGATGTCAGGGGAAGAAGTGTATAATTGGGTGTCATCAGCATAGAGATGATACTGGAACCCAAATCTGCTGATTGTTTGTCCAATAGGGGCAGTGTATAGAGAGAAGAGGAGGGGTCTTGGACTGAGCTGTGCGGAACCCCGATAGTAAGGGGATGAGGAAAGGAAGAAGGGCCGGCAAAAGATATAGTGAAGGAGCGGTCAGAGAGGTAGGAGGAGAACCAGGAGAGAGCTGTGTCCTTGAGGCCTATAGAGCGGAGCATAGTGAGGAGGAGCTGGTGATCCACAGTGTCAAATGCAGCAGAGAGATCCAGGAGAATCAGCAGGAAACAATGACCTTTGGATTTAGCTCTTATTGGATCATTAGAGACTTTAGTGAGGGCAGTTTCAATGGAGTGTAAAGAGCGCAAACCAGATTGTAAGGGGTCGAGAAGAGAGTTATCCGAGAGATAGTGGATTAGACGGGAGTGGACCAAGCGTTCCAGGAGTTTAAGGATGAAGGAAAAGTTAGAGACAGGTCTGTAGTTAGCAGTGCAATTCTGGTCCAGAGATGGCTCTTTAAGTAAATGGGTTATGATGGCATGTTTAAATGAGGAGGGAAAGATACCTGCAGAAAGAGAGAGGTTAAATATTTTAGGCTGGTTTCACATTTGCGTTTAAAAACGCAGCGTTTTAAACGCAAACGCATGTGGTGAAAAAAACGCATGTAAACTCGTAAAATGCCGCGTTTTTTAGACGCATGCGTTTTTGCATGTTTTATTACAAAAGCGGCGTTTTGACGCGTTTACATGCGTTTTTTCATGCGTTTGCGTTTTTTAAACGCATGATGAGAAGTGTGTGACAGCTGCCAATCATCAAAATCAACAAGAAAAACCAACATTAAACAGAAATAGCTAGGGTTAGGGTTAGGGGTAGGGTTAGGGTTAAGATCCCTTAGGGTTAGGGTTTGGATCCCTAGTAACCCTAGGGATCCTAACCCTAACCCTAACCCTTACCCTAACCCTAACCCTAAGGGATCTTAACCCTAACCCTAACCCTACCCCTAACCCTAACCCTATCCCTAACCCTATCCCTAACCCTAACCTTAACCCTAACCCTTAGTGTTAGGGTTAGGGTTAGGATCCCAAGGGTTATGGTTAGAGGTAGGGTTAGGGTTAGGGGTAGGGTTAGGGTTAGGATCCCTTTATCAATTTTATGGTGTGGGGTGGCTTATCAGTGTGTTTTCTTTTTTTAAAAATAAAAACGCATGCGTTTTTAATGCAACCAAATGCATGTGCTTAAAAATGCATGCGTTTACATAGACAGCAATACGCTTTTTTGCCGCAAAAAAATGCCGCTAAAAATTACTACGTTGCATTTCTGCAACACAACACATGCATACAAAAGATGCATACGGCGGCAAAACGCGGCAAAACGCAGGCAAAGAAACACATGCGTTTTTAATGTTAAGTATAGGAAAAAAAACGCATGCTTTTTTGCGCTAAAATGCAGCGGCAAAAAACACAAATGTGAAACCAGCCTTAGTTAGGTGTGTAGTGACCACTGTTGAGAGAGACTGCAGGAGATGTGAAGGAATGGGGTCACTGTTGCAGGTTCTAGGCCGAGCAGAAGCGAGGAGCTTGGAAACTTATTCTAAAACAGGCTCAAAGATGTCTAGTAAGCTTGAGGTGCGGCAGGGAAGGGGATCCAGGCACTGAGGAGATTGGGCTGAGATATCCTGATGGATGTGGTGGATTTTTTCTAGGAAATAAGTAGCCAGATTCTCACCACTGAGGTTGGTGATGGGGGCCTTTACTTTAGGTTCCAGGAGGGAGTTAAAGGTTTCAAAAAGTCGTTTTGGGTTGTTGAATAGTGATGAGTGTGGGGAAGTTTGATTGTTTAGCCAGATGAAGGGCAGAGTTATAAGTTTTGAGTATGAATTTATAGTGGATTAAGTCTTCTGCTAAGATTGATTTTGTACACTGCCGCTCTGCACACCTTGAGCAGCGCTGAAGAAAGCATGTTTGCATTGAGTGCCAGGGCTGCCATTGTCTGTGTCGGGTCTCTCTGCGTGCAAAAGGTGCTGCTTCATCAAGGGCATTCTTCAATGTATTCATGAAGTGTGACAATGCTAAGTCTGAACAGGAGAGGGAGGAGATGGGGTTAAAGATGTGTGGAGATTGTCCATAAGCTGCTTTGTATTAATGGTACATGTATTCCGATGAGTGTGGTAATTGGGGGTATCCTGGGTGATGTGACAATTCTTGACAGAGAAGGAAAGAAGGTTGTGGTCCGAGAGCGGAAGAGGGGAGTTAGTGAAGTCGTGCAGTGAGCCGGGACGGGAGAAAACCAGGTCCAGAGTATTCCCATCCTCATGCATAGGAGAATTAGTAAACTGTGAGAGGCCGAATGAAGAAGTTAGAGAAAGAAGATGAGAGGCAGATTGAGAGAGGGGATCATTGATGGGGATTTTAAAGTCTCCCAAGATGAGGGTGGGGATGTCACAGGATAGAAAGTGAGTAAGCCAGGTGGCAAAGTAGTCTAGAACTGGCGAGAGGAGCCTGGAGGGCGATAAACAACCGCCACTCACAAGGAGAAAGGCTTAAAGAGTCTGACGGTGTGGACGTCAAAGGAAGGAAATGTAAGTAAGGGAACTGGGGGCATGACCTGGAAAGCACCTTGTGATGAAAGGAGCAAACCAGCACCTCCACCCTGTCTGTTGTCAGGTCTGGCAGTATGTGAAAATTTCAGCCTACCAAAAGAAAGAGCGGCAGCAGTGGTGGTGTCTGAATGTTGGGCCCAGGTTTCTGTGATAGCAAGAAGGTTAAGGGAGTTAGAGAGGAAAAAATCGTGAATGTAAGTTAGTTTGTTACACACAGACCATGAATTCCAGAGAGCACAGTGGAAAGCGATAGGAGAAGGCATACACTGAATGTTAATAAAATTAGCAGGGTTTTTATATGCAGCTGGAGGAGAGTAATGTATGCTGGTGGAGGGAGGCCCAGGGTTGGTGAAGATGTCGCCTGCAACTAGTAAAAGGAGAAAAAACAGGAAGGGCAGGTGGTAAGATGATTTGTATGAACGTTTTGTGTGCTGCATGGAGGTAGTGGATGGTTTGGAGTGGGTAAGAAATGTCAGTAGAGCCTCAGAGTTATACATGGAAGAGGGGAGAAGGGAGCGGTGGATATGGAGAGAGTGCACAGAATGTGTTAAAGGGCGGGTGAGTTGTGAGAAAGCAGAAGTAAAAACAAATAAGAAGCAGATTGATATGATCAATGCACAATGTAGTAAGACTGGCCAAGAAGCATGTTTGTATGAAAAATGTATGCACCTTACCTGTCCAAGGTATAACTGCCAAGCACTTTATCCTGTTGCACTTAATATCTGTTGCACGCATGACCCCACACGCGTGCTTTCCCAAGCCAGAGCTGAATATATATGAAATGAAATGTCTGCTAGCATCAGGCACCAAATGGCCACAATCAGTAATTAATGAATTAGCACAAAGCCAGAGCAGGCATTACTATGCAGGGTAAACAGCCAATGCTGAACAAGGCCATAAAACAGTGAAAAAAATAGCTTTGAACACTTTAAAGCAGAAATCAAAAAGAAAAAAAAACACAGGAGTTATGGTTCTGTTCACACTTGTCAGACAGCACACAAATGGATGATGGGTTAAATACCATGAAAAACGCTTGCTAGATATTCACACTTGTCCTGATGATGGGTTAAATACCTGTTTGAAGAAGAGAAGAGAGGAACATCAGCTTCAATGCCATTGTCTAACTGCCAAGCACTATAACCTGTTGCACTTAATATCTGTTGCACGTGTGACCCCGCACGCATGCTATCCCATGCCAGAGCTGAATATATATACATTTACATTTAGATAACAACTTCTGGGCCACAATGAATATATTGCCTGAACTAGCTACTCAGAACTGCAGTCACATGGTGCACAGGAAGTCCAGAATTGCACTGAAACCAGAAGCAGGAAGGGATCAGTAAGTATTTTAATCCCTTACCAACATATGACAAACTGCTATGTTATATGCTGGCTCCCTGAATTTTATGCGGGCTTGCATTTTTTCTGGCAGATGATGGCTGCGTATTTCAGCCATCATTTGCCCCTAACAGCTGAAAATGGAAAAGAGCTCCACCGTCGGCTGTTAACTTGTTAACTTGTTAAATGCCACTGTCAATCTGTGACAGTGGCATTTATTGTGCGCCAGAAGGGGGTTCTATGCCCAACGACGTAAATTTAATAGGAGGGGATCAAAACGTATCTCCCCCCAAAATGTTATCAACAAAATATGCCTGCTTAGTGCACAAAATAAGTCCTTACATATAGCCTCATCAACAAAAAAAATGTAACCGTTTATGGTGTTTGGAAAATGGCAACACAAGTGCCTTTTTTTTCTTTTTTTTTTAAATTCCAATTGTTTTTTCACCATTTAAATAATTAAAGAAAAACTATGCATGTTTGGTATCTGCATAATTGTACTGACCTGGAGAATCATATTGCCTGGTCAGTTTTACTGTATAGTTAACCTAGTAAATAATAATAATAAAACATTTTTTGCGGAATTGTGCTTTTCCACTATTTTTTTCCCATTTTCCAGTACATCATATCATTGAAAAAATTGTGTCATTCAAAAGTACACCTCATCTCACAAAAAACAATCCCTCATATGGCTAAGTAGATAGAACAATAAAAAAGTTTTAGCTCTTGTAAGAATGGAAGGAAAAAGCAAAAGCGCAAAAATGTTAAATCGCCTAACCGGGAATGGGTTAATACATGCACTGTGCACATAATAACTATGGCTAAGGAGAAGTTAATGAAAAAAAAGCTAATCGGTAATTTAAGGTGTTTTTAAATGGTTATGTAACAATTTTTTTTTAAATCTTTTAAATTGTATTTTACTCAATATTTCTTAAAATGTTTTATGGGATGTCTTTTGCCATTCTTTTTGATTTTTATAAAGCAATTTTTAGGTGACTTTATAGAAGACTCTTACAGTATACAACACCAATTCTATATAACCTACATCAAATTGAGCTGGAATCTTACCTTATATAATCATAGTTGTAAAATTCAATTACCTCTTTGCCTCAATTCACAACTGTTTAGAAAATACACATAGGGCACACAGTAGTGCTGTGCTCTATGATATGAATGCTCAAACCTGCCCAATAACTAAATATTTGGTAGAGCGGTACAGCTTGTTTAACTTTTAATTTGTCCTAGGCTTATTAAGGTAACATTGTTTTTCTGCCATTGATCTGCTTTTAGATTCCCTTGCTATGTACTGCCTTGAAAACATTAGTCATATATTTATTATCCAACAGTAGGGAAAAAAAGTCTCTTATCTTAATGAGAGCAATCTTTCATCCTGTCTGAGCCTGGAAATGTTCCCAAACCTTTGCAGCTAAAACAAAGTTAAGAAAAAACTCAACTCAATGTATAAAAATTCTAGGACATTTTATCAGTTTAAACGTCTTGAGTTGCCAGTGGAGGCTATTTGTTTCTGTGCCTGAGTAGAGCTGATCGCAGGAGTATGACAAATTCATTTTATAATGAGTGCTGTTTGATTTTCCAACACTGACGAAGAATAGCCATCAAAATAACAATGTTCATGTTCTCAATAAAGGATAAAAGTCATAAAGATGTTAGTAATAAAATTTGAAATCTAAATGATAAATGTGTTTTGGCACTCAATCAGACCACCAGACCACTCTTCTAGTATCTGCAAATGACCATATATAACCATAATAGCTAAAGAGGTCAAAACAATGTCAGAAATATGTTCTTGATAAATGATACAATGAATAAGGCTAATATATTAATTTGAGTTGAATTAAATGGCAATTGTTTGGTACGAAATATTGTATCTGGAATGTAGTAACTAGTGAAATGGCAGCTACAGGATTATGTATAACCAGGACAATACTTGAAGTAGAGGAGCTTGTTGCCAAAGTTTAAATGCCAAATCTAAAAAAATAAGTTCTGACTTCAGTCATTCTCTCAATGGTCCAGGCAGCAAAATAAATGGAATTTGCAGATATTCTGCGGCAGGCAGCATAATAAAACAAATTCACTTGTATTGATTATATAGACTACAAAAAAATCTGAAAATATTGTTGCATTTGAATTTTGAATTTTATTGTAGTAAATATCTTTCAATCTAGAGAACTTAACTTAAGAAAAATCCTTTTGACTTCTGTAGAACTGCTGTAATTATGCTTTGTATTGATATACAAATATTCAAAGAACATATAATTATTGTGGCCCGATTCTAATGCATCAGGTATTCTAGAATATGCATGTAGTGTATAGCACAGCCCACATACTATATTACACAGCCACGTAGTATATAGCACAGCCCACGCAGTATATAACACAGCCCACGTAGTATATAACATAGCCACGTAGTATATTGCACAGCCACATAGTATATAGCACGGCCACGTAGTATATTGCACAACCACGTAATATACAACAGCCGATGTTGTATATAGCACAGCCCAAGTAGTATATAACACAGCCCACGTAATATGTAGCAATGTGGGCACCAAAATAGTTATATACTCACCTTCCGGCATCCCCCGGATCCAGGTTAGGCCTTTACCGATGCTCTTTGTGACACTCCATTCCCAGTAACGCCTTGCGGCAATAACACATGATGATGTAGCGGTCTCGCGAGACTGCTACATCATGTCCAGTCATTGCCGCAATGCATTCTTGGGACCTGAGCGTAGCGAGGATCGGGAAAGGCTGGCGTGGACGGCAGAAAGTGAAAATATTATGTTTTTTTTTAAATTATTTTTAACATGATATGTTTTTACTATTGATGCTGCATACGCAGCATCAATAGTAAAAAGTTGGGCACACTTACACGGCTAATGGCAGTGTTAACAGACTGCGTTACACTGCTTTTTGCCACGGTGTAATGCAAGCCTAAAATGCTATGTGGGCGCTGACTGGAGGGGAGTATGGAGGGGGCACTGACTGGACAGAAGTAGGGAGGGGCCAATTCACGGCTGGACTGTGCCTGTCGCTGATTGGCCAATCAGCGACCCAAGATTTCTGTTACAGACAAACAGACAAACAGACGGAAGTACCCCTTAGGCAATTATATATATAGATAGATAGAGACATATTGATATCAGTCTCTTCATCAGTATATGAAAGAATAAGGGGAGTTATTACTCCAATATAATTACCTGCATATGAATACCAAGGTATTCACTACAGCACTCACACATATAATATAAATATAAAATATTTTTTTAAAACAAAATTGAAAACATTTAACATACATGAAACACAAAAATAAGGCTTCAAGAGGAAGGAACAACTAAAAAAAGATGGGAAATACAACAGGGTCAGTTTTCAATTCCTATGGTATACTAAGGATGGCTGCCGTACATATATATATATATATATATATATATATATATATATATATATATATATCAAATCAAGAAGTGAAGTGTCACTTCTTACCCATAGTATAGTATAGGGACTACTACAATTGCCCCGGAAGTGCATTTCACACAGGTGCTTTCTCAAGGCGAGTGTCAAGGCTAAATTAAATAAATTGTTGAAAACCTCTTATCCTTGACAGCTGTTGGATTTGATCCCATTCCTCAGAAGAAACTGGAGCTGAAATCTAGATCCTAAGGCCGGGATCACACAGAGCGAAATACGGCTGAGTCTCACTGGTTAAAACCAAGTTCTGGCACCGGCACTCCAGAGCGGAGTGTGCGGCCGCACAGCAATACATGGAGCCGCACGCTCCACTCTGGAGTGTTGGTGCCAGAGCTTGCTTTTAACCAGCGAGACTCGGCCGTATCTCGCTGTAGTGTGACTCCGGCCTTAGACCACTCAGCCATGCTATGGTTAAACAAATACTAAATTCAATAGGTTGTCGAAAACCTCTTATCCGTGACACCAGTGGGATTCAATCGCACTCCTAAGAAGAGACTATATTAAACTATTTATTTGTATGGCAGCCATCTTTAATATACAAAAAGAAGTGAGCACTGACCCTGTTTACTAGGATTTACCATATTTGTTTTTACTTGATCCTTCCTCTTTAAGCCTTATATTTGTGTATTATGTACATTAAATGTTTTTAATTTGTTTAATAAAACGTATTTTACAATTTATGTGTGAGTGCTATGTTTCAGTGGCAAGTCAGAAAGTCAGATTTTCACTTAAAAATAATTAGGCCTAATATAGTGTTGCAGCCTGGAGGGCCAATTAGCTACTCCAAATCGTTTGTGCTAACACTGTGTTCAGTAGCAAATCAGAAGGCCAGATTTCCATGTAAAAATCATTAGACCTACTATTGTGGTGCAGCCACGAGGCCCAATTAGCTACTCCAAATCTATTGTGCTAAAACTGTGCTTCAGTGGCAAATTAGAAGGTCAGTTTTCCACTTAAAAATTGTTAGGCTTAATATAGTGATGCAGCCACTAGGCACAATTAGCTGCTACAAATCATTTGTGTTAAAACTGTGTTTCAGTGGCAAATCATAAGACCAGATTTCAACTTAAAAATTGTTAGGCCTAATGTACTGGTGCAGCCACGAGGCCCAATTAGCTACTCAAATCGCTTGTGCTAAAATTGTGTTTCAGTGGCAAATCAGAAGGCTATATTTCCACCTAAAAATTGCTAGGTATGACAGTGTTGTTCAGGCACATGATCTAAGAAAATAAATAGTGATTGTTCATTTAGTGACAGGTGACTGATAGCTGTAAGCGTAAGGTCGGGTTCAGACGAGTGTATGGCATCCGATGCGAGAGCATCGGATGCGATATGCTAATGACCTTCGGCTCCTACTCTGCTGCGAGCGGGAGCCGAGTGTCATGCATCTGTGCTCCAAGCCTTTTGCACAGAGAGGATCGGAGCACAGCTGCGGAGGAGGCGGAGAAATTAATTTCTCTATCTCCTTCATTGCCGGGGTCAGAATATATCGCACATCACTCGGACGATATGCATTTTCTCACTTGCACCCACAGGCTTATATGGGTGCGACTGAGCCGAGACTCGGCCAAATGTCGGTGACAATTGAAGCATGCTGCAATTTCACTCGCACGTTGGAAATGTCCGAGATAAAAAACGATGATGTGAGCTGAACCATAAATATTGGTCCAAGTGCTATGCGATATTTTATTGCATAGCACTCGTCCATACTCATTGCTAGTGCGACCCCAGCCTAAGGTTGTGAATCAGCAGGGTATAAGAGGGGAAAGCTACTAATAACATGAGTGAGAAAAAGCGAGGTCATGGTGGAAGGGGGAATAGGCTTGTTTTTTTTACATGTACGTGGGTTAGGTTTTATGTGAACGAAAGCTCAACTGAACAAATAACATCTCATCCTATCCAAAGACCACTAACAGCATCTGTTACTGGCAGGCCTTCCCAACTCCCTTTCTTTGGCAGCCACACAGTGTTACGATTGTAGATGAGGTGCTCGAGTAAATGGCAAGCACTGCATCAAGTGATCTTTCCTACTCTTCCTCCACCTTAACATCACACACAGTACAATCCTCAGAGGTGGCAAACCAATCACCCTTGTTTCCCCCACATCAAAAATTTCCAAACACCCAACTGACTGTGGGGAACCTCAGATGGGCCATTCTGAAGAGCTGTTCACACATTGTATTCCATGGGCATCAGAGGTCTGCTCTGAAGAATCACAGAATCTAAGGAGGAAAGCATCTGCACCGATGCCCAAAATATTTTCATGTTGAATCCGGGGATGAGCGAAGTAGGGTCTGAGCAGAATCCAGACCCTCATCACCAGCCGCTAACCATCAAGGGTGGAGGTGATCCTGATGATGCTCAGATACCAGAGGCTCACGCGGAATCTACTGTGGTGTCATTGCATGAAGAGGAGGAGGGTGACTCTCAGGGTGAGGAGTGTGAGAACAGACACGATGATGATGAGGTTGTAGATCTTGTTTGGTGTGAACCCAGATGTATATAGCTGAGTAGCCCAGCAGAGAAGGTTGCGGAGGAGGAAGATGAGGAGGTTACGTTGTGGCTTCCCACACAGATAAGAAGTAATGCAACCACAAGAAGCACTGCATCTTCAGCCTCAACTCTGCCTATGGCCAACATCGGTCATGAGAGTGCAGTTTTGCAGGGGTGGCAAGGGTTGACTAGCCTGGGTATTTTTTCAGACTGCAAAGTATGACCCAACACACGTTATCTGTCAAATTTGCAAAGAAAAACTCAGTAAAGGCAAACATTACAATAATTTGACAACTATATGCATTAACCGGCATATGTGCGATCAACATGCCTTATTGTGGGAATCTCATTGCGCTAAAATGTGATCTAGTGGGCTTCACTGACCACTGGCTGTCCCATCAACCCCATCTGCTGTTTTTTCCTCCTACATCACCATTTTAAGTGTTCACACACAGGTCTCCAGCTACAGAAACTACAATTGCTTACCCACCACAGTAGGGGTCAGTGAGAGGCGGTCAGCTTTTGCGAGAGTAGACAGGACTGCTTTTTTGTTTCACCTAGCCCAACCAACATTACCTCTACACCTGCACCTCGCTCACAGTTCAGAAGTTTGTTCTGTTCACCATATTCTGCTCTCTTTCAGCACAGCAGCCATCTCTCTAAGAGCTTGAACTCCACCCTCTCCAATCTGTTGGCCATGGAAATGTTACCCGTTGGATGCAGATGGTTTCTGAAAGTTTATGGCCGTTGCAGTCCCCCAGTACCAGTTGCACAGTCGCTATTACTTCTCAAAGAAAACTGTACCTGTGCTACACCAGCATGTAGCCGACAACATCACACGTTCCCTGAAAAAAAATCTATGTCTGCCAGGGTGCATTTCATCACTGAAACCTGTACGAGCGAGCATGGGCAGGGGCATTACATCTTGCTGACTGGGCACTGGGTGACTCTGGTGGCTGTGGGGGCAGGCGGCCAATGGTTGCTCTACAAGTCTTTGAATCCCCAAGGCTTGCAGTACAGACCTCTGTATCTAACAATTCCTTCCCTGGTTCTGCCTCCTCCACCTCTTCTAGGGCCTCCAACTGTGCCCTCAACCTCTACCTTAATCAGACCCGCATTCCAGCTGTGCAAATAGAATCTCCCCCACCACCATACTGTGCTGCCGTGACTTACCGCAATCAGGCAGTGTTTAAATTATTATGCCTGGGAGATCGCAGTCACACAGCTCAAGAGTTGTGGACAGGTATCCAGGCCGAGTTAGCGCAATAGCTATCTCCACTAAACCTGGATCCAGGGAAGGCTAAGTGTGATAACGGTGCAAACCTGGTGGCGATACTACACTGTGGAACCTCGCACACGTGCCTTGCATGGTTCACGTCCTCAGCCTGATGTTACAGCAATTTCGACGCCACTATCTTGGCCTGGATGTGCTGTTGCAGAAAGCACAGGCTCTTTGTGCTCAGGTACAACGATCGCACCCCACAGGTCATTGACTTGCATCTCTACAAAGGTTTTTCAGTCTATTGGTTAACCGTTAGATTAGCGATGTTCCGACAAGCTGGAATTCCACTCTGCACATGTTGCAGCGATGAGCCCTGGCACAGTATGTCCTTTTGCATAGCTTTGGCCAACGAAGTCTGGACGTGGTGCAAATCACGCTTGCAAAGTATGAACAGGTGAAGGATCTCTGCACTGTTTTGAAGTTTCTACTGAATTGGTTAACACTGATGATGCCGGCATCAGCATCACTATTCCGGTCATCTAAATGCTGGAGCACACTTTGAATAGTCTGCGTGAGGAGGTATTGGTGAGGAGATGAAGACGATAATGATATGCTTTCTGTTTTCCATTGTAGACAGCAATGAAAGGAGGTAGCAACCTTGAGTGTTACCCTGCCACCAACACAGCATGGACTTGCACCTCATGGAAGTGCCCGACACGAGAAAGCCTTCTGGCTGCACTATCTTCAACACGATGCCCATATTCTTAGGGTTAAAAATAGTGCTGAGTACTGGGTTGCCATTCTGTTAGATCCATGGTACAAGAGTAAATTTAGCCTGATGCTTCTTCCCCTGGAAAGGGATGCGTGAATGCTGGAGTATCAAAATACACTTGTAGACAATCTTAAGGGTGGTTTTCTCCAAGACAGCAGTGAGGCACACAGTGTGCATTCCAGTTGTAGATGTCCAACCCTGGGAACATCAAGGCATCTTAACCAAAACATTAGCAACAGCAGCAGTGTAAGTGGCATAAGCAATTTCTGTGAGTCATTTAACACATTTTTTAGACCAGTCCGTGCACCAGCAGAACAGTGTACAAGTCTGACACGTGAACAACTGGAGAGTATAGTGCAGAAATATCTGGAGCTCAATATTAATGCCATCAGGGATGGTTTGGACCCTTTTACATTTTGATCTTCAAAAATGGAAGAGTGGCCTGAGCTCACCTGGCACGCCTTGGAGGTTTTTTCGTACCCGACAGCCATTGTTCTCTCAGAGCGTGTCTCCGATGCTGCTACTGGTGTTCTGACGGATAAGCACATGAACAAATCATGGATCTCCGATGACTTTTGCACCCCAGTCACAGATTGAGCAGACTAGGTGATTAGGTCATTTTGAATGTCTTGTATTGAACTTGCGATATTGCAGCCTTTGCCATCTTTGTGGTGTCTTCTGTGCCTGCTATTGTTATTGCTGCTGATGTTACAAACAATTTTTTAAAATGTGGAAACTCCAAGTTGGGTCTCTATCTGGTATGTTACCTGTCGTGTAAAGTGTGTCAGGGGCCTATTATAATATTTAAAGAAAGTATATGTGCTATATTGACTGGATTAGTATAGAACAAGGCTCACAAAAAACTAATACAATAAAAATCTATAAAGTTTATTCAAAAAACCAAACCAAACATGAAAACAATAACACCAGGTCACTAATGGCCATATTGCGGTCAAGAGTGTGCCAACCTCTGCTGTTAGGTAGGGTTAAGTTAGGGGTAGAGAGGGTGAAATAGGTATACCCATACCCCAACCTTCCTATGATTTGGTCTAGTTTGGTGGGTCATTAGTGACCTGGTGTTATTGTTTTTATGTTTGGTTTGTTTTTTTGAATAAACTTTATGAATCTTTATGGTATTAGTTTTTTTGTGAGCCCTATTATAATATTTATGTTCTGTGGAAATTTTTGCCACTTTAGTGCTGTGTGACAATTATTTTTTGAAATGTGGAGATTCCAAGTTTGGTCTCCACCTGGTGTGTTGCCTGTGGTGAAAGGTGTGTCATCATAGGTAGACCACAATTATGAAAGTCAAAATGAGAAAGCAAATCCAGAAAATCATCTTGCCTGATTTGGCAAGATCTATTTTGCAAATTATAGTGGAAAATAAGTATTTAGACATTAACAAAAGTTCATCTCAATATTTTGTTATATATCCTTTGTTGGCAATGACAGAGGTCAAACGTTTTCTGTACGTCTTCACAAGGTTGGCACACACTGTTGGTGGTATGTTGACCATTCCTCCATGCAGATCTCCTCTAGAGCAGTGATTTTTGGGCCTGTCGCTGGGCAACACGAACTTTCAATTCCCTCCAAACGTTTTCTATGGGGTTGAGATCTGGAGACTGGCTAGGCCACTCCAGGACCTTCATATGCTTCTTACGAATCCACTTTTTCGTTGCCCTAGCGGTGTGCATGCAATCATTATCATCCTGATAGACCCATCCACGTTTCATCTTCAATGCCCTTGCTAATGGAAGGAGGTTTGCACTCAAAATCTCATGATACATGGCCCAATTTATTCCTTCATGTTCATGGATCAGTCATCCTGGTCCCTTTGCAGAGAAACAGTGCCAAAGCATGATGTTGCCACCCCCATGCTTCACAATAGGTATGCTGTTCTTTGGATGCAACTCAGCATCCTGTCTCCTCCAAACACGAGTTTTGTTTCTACCAAACAGTTCTACTTTGGTTTCATCAGACTATATGACATTCTCCCAATACTCTTTTGGATAATCCAAATGTTCTCTAGCAAACTTCAGACAGGCCAGGACATGTATTGGCTTAAGTAGCGGGACACATCTGGCACTGCAGGATCTGAGTCCCTGGCGCGTAGTGTGTTAGTGATGATAGCATTTGTTATTATTATTATTATTTATTGTTATTGTTATAGCGCCATTTATTCCATGGCGCTTTACATGTGAGGAGGGGTATACATAATAAAAACAGGTACAATAATCTTAAACAATGCAAGTCACAACTGGTACAGGAGGAGAGAGGACCCTGCCCGCGAGGGCTCACAATCTACAGGGGATGGGTGAGGATACAGTAGGCAAGGGTGGAGCTGGTCATGCAGCGGTTTGGTCGATCAGTGGTTACTGCAGGTTGTAGGCTTGTCGGAAGAGGTGGGTCTTCAGGTTCTTTTTGAAGGTTTCGATGGTAGGTGAGAGTCTGATACGTTGGGGTAGAGGGTTCTAGAGTAGGGGTGATGCATGAGAGAAATCTTGTATGCGATTGTGGGAAGAGGAGATAAGAGGGGAGTAGAGAAGATCTTGTGAGGATCGGAGGTTGCGTGTAGGTAAGTACCGGGAGACGAGGTCACAGATGTATGGAGGAGACAGGTTGTGGATGGCTTTGTATGTCATGGTTAGGGTTTTGTAGTGGAGTCTCTGGACAATGGGGAGCCAGTGAAGGGATTGACAGAGGGGAAAGGCCGGGGAATAGCAGGGGGACAGGTGGATTAGTCGAGCAGCAGAGTTTAGAATAGATTGGAGGGGAGCAAGAGTATTAGAGGGGAGGCCACAGAGCAGGAGGTTACAGTAGTCGAGGCGGGAGATGATGAGGGCATGGACTGTTATGATCAGGTGGCCTTGGAGCAGCATGAAAACTTTCTCTGGAGTAGTTGGTAACTATACAGACCGCAAACCCTGATCTTAACACCGCAACTAGAAGTAGCCGTGGGGTGTGCCTAACAAAACCTAGACACCTCGACACAGCCGGAGAACTAAATATCCCTAAAGATGGAAATAGGACAACTATCTTGCCTCAGAGTAGACCCCCAAAGGCTAGACAGCCCCCCACAAATAATGACTGTGAGTTGGAGAGGAAAAGACACACGCAGGCAGAAAACAGGCTTAGCAAAGGAGGCCACTTGTAGCTAAATAGAAAAGGACAGGACAGGATACTAAGCGGTAAGCATACAAATACTACAAAAATATCCACAGCAGAAAATACAAAACTCCACCACCTAACTAAAGATGTGGAGAGTATAACTGCAACTCCAGAGAATCCAACCAGACTGAGAAAAACAACTGACACAGTCTAAGCTGGACAAATAGAAACAAAAGATCAGCACTGAAAATAAGCACACAGCAAGTGTGCTTCAGAAAAAGAAACAGACACTTATCTTTGCTGAACTGGCAGCTAAGCAGGTGAGGCCAGGCAGAGATCCAATACTTCCAAAGAAACAATGACAACTGGCAAGGGCTAATGAATCCTGCACACTTAAATATCCCAGTCAGAACAGCAATTAGCAGATACACCTGGCCAGGACTGTGACTCAGAGACAAATGCATTCCCACCTACCACCACTGGAGGGAACCCAAGAGCAGAATTCACAACAATGGACCAGGGTTTTTGCAGATTCTTGGTTGAGGAATGAATGGATTCGTGAAATATTTTTGAGTTGAAGTCGGCAGGAAGTGGAAAGGGCTTGGATTTGTGGTTTGAAGGAGAGATCAGATTTGTTATGGTTGTCCCAGCTCCATGCAGGTCATTCACTAGGTCCTCCCGTGTGGTTCTGTGATTTTTGCTCACTGTTCTTTTGATCATTTTGACCCCACAGGGTGAGAACTTTTGTGGAGCTCCAGATCAAGGAAGATTATCAGTGCTTTTTTATGTCTTCCATTTTCCTATAATTGCTCCCACAGTTGATTTCATCACACCAAGCTGCTTGCCTATTGCAGGGCTTCAATTTTGTTTCTGGTGTCCTTCGACAGCTCTTTGGTCTTCACCATAGTGGAGTTTGGAGTGTGACTGTTTGAGGTTGTGGACAGGTGTCTTTTATACTGATAATGAGTTCAAACAGGTGCTATTACTACAGGTAGTGAGTGGGAGTGGAAGATAGAGGAGCCTCTTAAAGAAGTTACTGGTCTGTGAGAGCCAGAAATCTTGCATGTTTTAGGTGTCCAAATACTTATTTTCCACCATAATTTGCAAACTAAATCTTGCAAAATCAGACAAGGTGATTTTCTAGATTTGTTTTCTCATTTTGAAGCTCATAGTTGTGGTCTACCTATGATGTCAATTACAGGCCTCTCTCATCTTTTTAAGTGGAAGAACTTGCACAATTGGTGGCTGACTAAAGACTTTTTCCCCCCACTGTATATAATCCCTGTAATCTGGTGGTGTATGTAAAGACCACATCCTGTGCTTGTTATATAAACAGCAAGGCCCTATTTTTACAATGTTCAATGGTAAAGTGCAACAGTGCAATGGCATATATGTAAGAATTAGGCAAGATGAGCACAAAGAGGACAAAGACTTAATACCTGGGGAATAATGCCTCACAGGGTCCCCTATGCGCATTTCGGATGACACCTTTGTCAGGGGGCATAGTGTACAGTAAAAGGCAGGCGTTTATAAAGGAGTGCACACCGTGACTTTGCCGCAGACCGAAGTAACGCATCCTTTACCTCGGCAACCGTGACGCCGGCCGTTGCCCACGTCATGCAGCAGGAAACATCAGAGACACATAATCCCTACATGACCTGATGCCTGAAGCTGCATATAGATGTGGGGAACCGGCGGGAATGGCAGTGAAGAGGCTTGCATATGTACTGCCCACAGCAAGCAATCACTGTGTGTATGACAAATACAACAATAACCAGGAGGGTACCTGAACAATAGCAGAGTGTGCCAAATAGGATTCAAATCCACATATTATATGGATCTACCCAATACTGTATGTATAAAAAAACTGAAGTTATATTACTATGCATATTATATGTGGTTTACTATAGTATTAATATTCTGATCCCTCTTTTTTATATATACAGTATTGGGTAAGCTAAGTAAAGAGGTTGCTTTGCGCAGAACTGAGAGCCCCTTTGTTTCACCCTCTTTTTATAATATGAGATTGTCCCCATTAGGCGTGGTCCCCAGAAAAACAAAACAGGAAAATTCAGTTTAAATCATCTTTCTCACTCAAAAGTTTATAACAAGTGAATGATGGTATTTCTCCAGAGGAGGCTTTGGTTTCCTATGTTTGATTTGATAAAGAAGTATTGCTCATCAGAATATCAGGTCATAGGGCTCTTCTTGCAAAGTCAATCATAGATTCTGCCTTTCGCCTCCTTCAAGTCCATCTTAATGTTACCATCTCCTGGGTTGCCAGATGGACGGCCTTTTTATTTTGATACCTGTCTTCCTATGGGGTTTTCCATACCATGCCTCTATTTTGAGAGATTCAGTTCTTTCCTTTCCTTGAACGTGTGTTATGATTTAAAACCGGTTTCAGTTCAATTATCCATTACCTCAAGGACTTCCTCTTTTTCGTGGCATGTGATGATGACCAATGCAGTCACATGTTGTCTACGTTTTGTTAGGTGGACGTACCTGTCTGGGGCTGGGTGGCTAGCATATCTCTTCCCAGCTCCCCAGTTTAATAATGACTGATATGCCTTGTGGTAGATCGAATCACTCGGCTGGAGGTAGACACGTGAACGCTGTGGCTTTAGGAATGTTCTTGGTTTATTAGGTGCGGCATAAACCAAAGTGAAACTCCAAGTAAACATGGCCCTCTGGGCAAAACAGCAAAAAACAAAATGGTAGCACTAGGCACACACCTTGAATTATCAGGGATAAGCCTGCTCAGAGTTAGCAAGACCCATGGCTCAGAAACAAGCAAAAAAAAACACAAAAAATGTATTTATTTCCATTTTCCCATTAGGGTTAGGGTTAGGGCTAGGGTTACGGTTAGGGCTAGGGTTAGGGCTAGGGTTAGGGTTAGGGTTGGGGCTAGGGATAGGGCTGGGGTTAGGGCTAGGGTTAGGGCTAGGGTTGGGTCTAGGGTTAAGGCTACAGTTAGGGTTGGGGCTAAAGTTAGGGTTAGGGTTGGGGCTAAAGTTAAGGTTTGGATTACATTGCGAATAGGGTTGGGATTAGGGTTAGGAGTGTGTTTGGATTAGGGTTTCAGTTATAATTGGGAGGTTTCCACTGTTTGGGCACATCAGGGGCTCTCCAATTGCGACATGGCATCCGATCTCAATTCCAGCCAATTCTGCGTTGAAAAAGTAAAACAGTGCTCCTTCCCTTCCGAGCTCTCCCATGTGCCCAAACAGGGGTTTACCCCAACATGTGGGGTATCAGCGTACTCAGGAGAAATTGAACAACTTTTGGGGTCCAATTTCTCCTGTTACCCTTGGAAATATATAAAACTGGGGGCTAAAAAATATTTTTTGTGGGAAAAAAAAGGATTTTTTATTTTCACGGCTCTGCCTTATAAACTGTAGTGAAACACTTGGGGGTTCAAAGTTCTCACAACACATCTAGATAAGTTCCTTTGGGGGTCTAGTTTCCAATATGGGGTCACTTGTGGGGGGTTTCTACTGTTTAGGTACATATGGGGCTCTGCAAACGCAATGTGACGCCTGCAGACCAATCCATCTAAGTCTGCATTCCAAATGATGCTCCTTCCCTCCCGAGCTCTACCATGAGCTCAAACGGTGGTTCCCCCCACATATCAGGTGTCAGCGTACTCAGGAGAAATTGGACAACAATATTTAGGGTCCAATTTCTCCTGTTACCCTTGGAAAAATACAAAACTGGGGGCTAAAAATAATTTTTGTGGAAAAAAAATATTTTTTATTTGCGCGGCTCTGCGTTATAAACTGTAGTGAAACACTTGGGGGTTCAAAGCTCTCACATCACATCTAGATGAGTTCCTTAGGGGGTTTACTTTCCAAAATGGTGTCACCTGTGGGGGGTTTCTACTGTTTAGGTACATTAGGGGCTCTGCAAACGCAATGTGATGCCTGCAGACCATTCCATCTAAGTTTGCATTCCAAATGGCGCTCCTTCCCTTCAGAGCCCTCCCATGTGCCCAAACGGTGGTTCCCCCCACATATGGGATATCAGCGCACTCAGGACAAATTGGACAACAACTTTTGGGGTCCAATTTCTCTTGTTACCCTCGGGAATATACAAAACTGGGGGCTAAAAAATAATTTTTGTGGGAAAAAAATTTGTTTTATTTTTACGGCTCTGCATTATTATCTTCTGTGAAGCCCTTGGTGGGTCAAAGTGCTCACCACACCTCTAGATAAGTTCCTTAGTGGGTCTACTTTCCAAAATGGTGTCACTTGGGGGTTTTCAATGTTTAGGCACATCAGTGGCTCTCCAAACGCAACATGGCGTCCCATCTCAATTCCTGTCAATTTTGCATTGAAAAGTCAAATGGCGCTCCTTCCCTTCCGAGCTCTCCCATGCGCCCAAACAGTGGTTTACCCCCACATATGGGGTATCAGCGTACTCAGGACAAATTGTACAACAACTATTGGTGTCCAATTTCTTCTCTTACCCTTGGGAAAATAAAAAATTGGGGGTGAAAAGATAATTTTTGTGAAAAAAAATTATTTTTTATTTTTACGGTTCTGCATTATAAACTTCTGTGAAGCACTTGGTGGGTCAAAGTGCTCACCACCTATCTAGATAAGTTCATTAGGGAGTCTACTTTCCAAAATGGAGTCACTTGTGGGGGGTTTCAATGTTTAGGCACATCAGTGGCTCTCCAAACGCAACATGGCGTCCCATCTCAATTCCAGTAAATTTTGCATTGAAAAGTCAAATGGCGCTCCTTCGCTTCCGAGCTCTGTCATGCGCCCAAACAGTGGTTTACCTCCACATGTGGGGTATCGGCATACTCAGCACAAATTATACAACAACATTTGGGGTCCATTTTCTCCTGTTACCCTTGGTAAAATAAAACAAATTGGAGCTGAATTAATTTTTTTGTGAAAAAAAGTTAAATGTTCATTTTTATTTAAACATTCCAAAAATTCCTGTGAAACACCTGAAGGGTTAATAAACTTCTTGAATGTGGTTTTGAGCACCTAGAGGGGTGCAATTTTTAGAACGGTGTCACACTTTGGTATTTTCTATCATATAGACCCCTCAAAATGACTTCAAATGAGATGTGGTCCCTAAAAAAATGGTGTTGTAAAAATGAGAAATTGCTGATCAACTTTTAACCCTTATAACTCCCTAACAAAAAAAAATATTTTGGTTCCAAAATTGTGCTGATGTAAATTAGACATGTGGGAAATGTTACTTATTAAGTATTTTGTGTGACATATCTCTGTGATTTAATTGCATAAAAATTCAAAGTTGGAAAATTGCGAAATTTTTTAAATTTTCGCCAAATTTCCATCTTTATCACAAATAAACGCAGGTAATATCAAATAAATTTTACCACTGTCATAAAGTACAATATGTCACGAGAAAACATTGTCAGAATCACTGGGATCTGTTGAAGCATTCCAGAGTTACAACCTCATAAAGGGACAGTGGTCAGAATTGTAAAAATTGGCCCGGTCCATAACGTGCAAACCACCCTTGGGGGTAAAGGGGTTAAAGACATATTTAGTAGTGATAAGACAATAAAATATTTGCTGCTAGTGCTTTTCAAATAGAGTTTTCCAATTCAGACTATCCTTGTTTTGTGAAACAAATCATTGACTTAAAATCAAAGGTCTGTTAATCTCATGCATGGTATGCTGGATCTACACTGGCTGGCAAAATAGATGAGAACCCGGAACATATGATTTATATTTTTAAATGTTTTTCTTAAATCAGACAACTCTAGCATTTTTCATGAACTCAATTTTACAATGGAATACCACTTCCAGAAAATAGAATTATTTTATGATATAAAATTTGTTCTTACGGTTAGCAAATGACATCAATCTCCCAAGTCACAGCTAATGTGTCCAGCTATGAAAACAAGTATCTGGAAAAACAGTGTGTGGAATGTAAACTCCTATTAAACTTGTAAACCACATACTCGGTAAGCATTTGTATGCAGGCTGGGTTTACAATGCCAGAGGAAGAAATGTTATTCTCCTTCTAGATTAAGTAGTACAGCAAGGTACATCTCTAAATAAGATTAGGTAGACAATAGCATATTTTTTCCTATCTATAACTCCTCGTCGTTTAACTTGCAAGAATTGAATAGCTACTCCAGAGAGCTATGTCAATCAATAATTGTTTGCACAGCAATATCACAGGTGAACAAAGGAGTTATTTTGTAATGGGAAAAGAACAGTGTTCTTTAGTCATTTGTGATGTGCCATGAATAGGAATTAATGTTAGAAGCCTTACAAATGACGGGGACCAAAAGTAACATGATTTTACCTGTTTAATATGAGAAAGAAAAATAGCTTTTAAATTATTGTTTTTGTTACCGTATAGGTGATTTGTAAAACATATCCA
Source organism: Ranitomeya imitator (assembly GCF_032444005.1). Taxonomy (NCBI): domain Eukaryota; kingdom Metazoa; phylum Chordata; class Amphibia; order Anura; family Dendrobatidae; genus Ranitomeya; species Ranitomeya imitator. Next base: position 462,214,164 of record NC_091284.1, read on the forward strand.
TATTATCATCTTATCTATCTGTACTGTATAAGAGGTATGAGATTAACTTTTGCCAAAACTGTTCTTACAGTGCTTTTTCACATTGTTCAATACTTGGCACTAGTGTTGAGCATTCCGATACCGCAAGTATCGGGTATCGGCCGATACTTGCGGTATCGGAATTCCGATACCGAGATCCGATACTTTTGTGGTATCGGGTATCGGTATCGGATACATAGAGATGTGTAAAATAAAGAATTAAAATAAAAAATATTGATATATTTACCTCTCCGGCGGCCCCTGGACTCAGCGCGGGTAACCGGCAGGCTTCGTTGTTCAAAATCAGCGCTTTTAGGACCTGAGAATCACGTCCCGGCTTCTGATTGGTCGCGGGCCGCCCATGTGACCGCCACGCGACCAATCACAAGCCGCGACGTCACCGCAAGCTATTAACGCGCTCATTTTTGAAAAATGAGCGCGTTAATGGCTTTCAAAGACGTAGCGGCTTGTGATTGGTCGCGTGGCCGCGACCAATCACAAACCGCGACGTCACCGCAAGCTATTAACGCGCTCATTTTTCAAAATGAGCGCGTTAATGGCTTTCAAAGACGTAGCGGCTTGTGATTGGTCGCGTGGCCGCGACCAATCACAAGCCGCGACGTCACCGCAAGCTATTAACGCGCTCATTTTTAAAAATGAGCGCGTTAATGGCTTTCAAAGACGTAGCGGCTTGTGATTGGTCGCGTGGCCGCGACCAATCACAAGCCGCGACGTCACCGCAAGCTATTAACGCGCTCATTTTTAAAAATGAGCGCGTTAATGACTTTCAAAGACGTAGCGGCTTGTGATTGGTCGCGGCCACGCGACCAATCACAAGCCGCTACGTCTTTGAAAGTCATTAACGCGCTCATTTTTAAAAATGAGCGCGTTAATAGCTTGCGGTGATGTCGCGGCTTGTGATTGGTCGCGTGGCGGTCACATGGGTGGCCCGCGACCAATCAGAAGCCGGGACGTGATTCTCAGGTCCTAAAAGCGCTGATTTTGAACAAAGAAGCCTGCCGGTTACCCGCGCTGAGTTCAGGGGCTGCCGGAGAGGTAAATATATCAATATTTTTTATTTTAATTCTTTATTTTACACATCCCTATGGATCCCAGGGCCTGAAGGAGAGTTTCCTCTCTTTCAGACCCTGGGAACCATGAGAATACCTTCCGATACTTGATGTCCCATTGACTTGTATTGGTATCGGATATCGGTATCGGCGATATCCGATATTTTTCGGGTATCGGCCGATACTATCCGATACCGATACTTTCAAGTATCGGACGGTATCGCTCAACACTACTTGGCACAGATTCACTGTGATATCCATATCTAATATATAATTGCCTAGAATACTACTTCCTGCAATTTGTGCCAACTTCCGTGGCTTTGTCCGGAGCTAATGTCCGGAGATAATGTCCGGAGCTAATGTTCGGAGATTAATTGCCTAGAATACTACTTCCTGCAATTTGTGCCAACTTCCGTGGCTTTGTCCGGAGCTAATGTCCGGAGCTAATGTCCGGAGCTAATGTGCGGAGCTAATGTCCGGAGCTAATGTCCGGAGCTAATGTCCGGAGCTAATGTCCGGAGATAAGTGACGTCAACAGTGTCCAGTGTCTGATTGGTTGCCGCCTGCTGCGAGTGACCAATCAGAAACATGCCGTACTGTGACACACTCCGCCCGCCATTTTGGTGTGATTTTTGAATTTTTACCTCACAGCAAGTTTCTACTGCGTGGAGGCGGGCCCAGTGACGTTGCTCTTCAAGCTCCTGCCGAATTTCGTCAAAAAAATGATAATACCATTTACCAAAACTATATATATTTAGTTGTGAAGTGGTTCAGTGACATATCAGAAACATGCAGATGTGAAAGAGGTCTGAGTATTAAGAAATAGGAATCAGTTAGTTAGGACCCATCAGTTCAAAGGCTACCGTGATGTGGTTGATGGGCATGCTTATATTAGCCCATCGGTGTACTATGAACGTTGATTTCTTAAATTTTACACTTCTATAAAAATAAACACAAAAAATTTGGGTACACAAAAAGGCTTTTATTTCTGTTGTACCTATTAGAATTATTTAAAATGAAGGCTTAGCTAAGCCCAAGAGATGATTAAAAACGTTTCATACCAACCCATCAGATGTAAAATTACTGTGAAAATACCTGATGGGCACACAAGTATGCGCCAGTATGGGTACTAAGAGCCTTTCCACATAATAATGAAATATTTTAAAATGTCATAGAACATACCAATATACATAGTTATTGATACATATTATTTATTATTTACATTATTGTTCTTAAGCAAAGAACCGTTGTTGTGGCATTTGCCACAACACGCAAAGTTGTCGTCTGATGTCTTTCATCCCTCCCCTCATAAGCATGTTTATGGATCCTGTGTAACTGTACCTTAAATAACAAGAATTGTCAAGAGCTGGTGAGTGCAGCCATTTTTTGTTCTTTCTTACTATTATTTATTACTTGTATTATTCTTACATTTGAATAAATAAAGTATATATGGATTCTAGACTCCCGATTCTTTAGAATCGGGCTGCCATCTAGTATCTCATATTTATTTTCCTTTGGTAACATATATATTACACATTATTCCTCAGATATTATCACTATTCACATACATTTGGACCAAATTCACCCCAAATCACAATTACCTACTCAGACACAATTAAACTAAGCACAACAGTCAACTTCTTGGGAAGCCAATAAGAAGAAATAAAGCAGGTGTACCCCAAGGAAAGCTATACAGTTTTTGAATCTACTGTAAATCTCCTTATCTCATGTATAAACACAGTAATAAAATATTTTCTTCACTTTAACCAAACTAATTTATAATATGATTGAAAACACAGGTATGAAAAATTTGGGTTTATGAAAACTGTATAATATACAATATAATGACTGATTCTTATGTTTACCTACACTCTGATTTTAAAAAATGCTCCTATTTTTAACCATCATTAATGGATTTTGCACAAAAAACATGTGAAATTAAATACAAACAAGATAAACAGAGATGGCCGAACCCAAACAGTAAAGTTTGGCATCCATACCGAACACCTACTGTTCAGGCACAGACACGGGACATGGACTTCACCAGGAAGTCCATGTTAATGTTCGGGTTCGACTGCCCGAACACCGGGTGTTTGTCATACTGTAATGTGCATGGCAGCGCGAAAAACACCGCTTCTGATTGGTTGATTGGCAGTGAAATCATCCTTGCCGGTCAGAGAACTGCGGTTCCCACGCTCTGAAAAGACAGCGTGAATGCTCAGCTGTGATTGGAGGTATAAAGTTTAACTCCAGTCACTGATGTCAGCTGATGGGACTACTGCTCCAATCATCCGACATTTGCTGCCACTAGTGTTGAGCGATACCGTCCGATACTTAAAAAGTATCGGTATCGGATAGTATCGGCCGATACCCGAAAAGTATCGGATATCGCCGATACCGATACCCGATACCAATACAAGTCAATGGGACACCAAGTATCGGAAGGTATCCTGATGGTTCCCAGGGTCTGAAGGAGAGGAAACTCTCCTTCAGGCCCTGGGATCCATATTAATCTGTTAAATAAAGAATTAAAATAAAAAATATTGATATAATTACCTCTCCGGAGGCCCCTGGACTTCACCGCTGGTAACCGGCAGCCTTCTTTGCTTAAAATGAGCGTGTTTAGGACCTGAGAATGACATCGCGGCTTCTGATTGGTCGCGTGCCGCTCATGTGACCACCACGCGACCAATCAGAAGCCGCGACGTCATTCTCAGGTCCTAAATTCCTAGAATGAGGAGTTTAGGACCTGAGAATGACGTCGCGGCTTCTGATTGGTCGCGTGGCGGTCACATGAGCGGCACGCGACCAATCAGAAGCCGTGACGTCATGGAAGTCCCTAAACGCGCTCATTTTAAACAAAGAAGGCTGCCGGTTACCAGCGGTGATGTCCAGGGGCCTCGGGAGAGGTGAGTTTATCAATATTTTTTATTTTAATTCTTTATTTTACACATTAATATGGATCCGATACCGATTCCTGATACCACAAAAATATCAGAACTCGGTATCGGAATTCCGATACCGCAAGTATCGGCCGATACCCGATACTTGCGATATAGGAATGCTCAACACTAGCTGCCACTAATAACAGCGAGAGCAGGAGCGGCTGATGTGTGTATTCATTAGCCGGCTACAGCGCTGAAAATAAATAACTAAAAAAAAACGGCATGGGTTCCCCTGTATTTTTAATAACCAACCAGGTAAAACTCAGCTAGGGGCTGCAACTCTCAGCTGTCAGCTTCAAAAAGGGTGGTTATAAAGAATAGAGGGGTCCACATGTTGTTTTTTTTAATTATTTAAATAAATAATTTTAAAAAGGGGCATAGGGTCCCCCCCATTTTTGACAACCAGCCTTGCTAAAGTAACAGCTGGGGGCTGGTATTCTCAGGCTGGTAAGGGGCCATGTATATTTCCCCCAGCCTAAAAATAGCAGCCTGCAGCTGCCCAGAGAAGGCACATCTATGAGATGCGTCAATACTGGTGCTTAACCCAGTTCTTCCCACTTGCCCTGTAGCATTGGTAAAGTGGGGTAATATTTGTGGGGTTAGTGTCACCTTTCTATTGTCAGGTGACATCAAGCCCACAGCTTAGTAATGGAGAGGTGTCTATGAGACACCTATCAGTTACTAATCCTATAGAAATTAGTCCAAATGGGAATGTAAAAAAATTGTAACTTCAAATTCATCAGGCAAGCCAAGGCTTTGAAACATTTCAGCATGTTCTCCATTACTTAAATTTTTGATGTTTGTTGTTACCTAGAAAATTCTTCACGACCTCTGTAAAAGAATCCCAGGCCCTTGTCTCAGCAACTGTCATTTTTGTTTCAAACACATCATCCTTCATGAGTTTCCAAATATCCAGACCCACAAAAATGTCTTCCTTCAGTTTTATTTCAGACAGTTCCTGAAACATGGTACACAGATACTTAAAAGTCTCTCCTTCTTTCGATAGAGCCTTCACAAACTGCTTCATGAGTCCAAGCATAAAGGGGTTGTGCTACCATAAAGGATACATTTAATTAAGCAGAAAATGTGTATAATTAAATGTTTTTGCAATTTACAGTTATTAAAAATTATGCTCCGTGTTAATCCTTTTTGGTTAAAAAATTGATAGATCCAAATGACAGGATCCCAGATCAATTGAAATGTTTTGTGGAGACACATTCTACACCAAGAGAGGCTAACTTGTTTTGGCGCACTTTGAAAGCATTTCTCAGAGGATGTCTTTCCTTTATTTCATATATTAAAAGAACAACTTCCCAAGAGGATACTATCAATGAGTCTAGGCTGAAAGAAGCTGAACAGTCTTATATTTTAAATTTTACTAATGAAAGCAGAGTAAATTGGTTACACTGACATAGACTGTATGCTCAACATGCAGACTTCAAATCTAAACGTAAATTATTTTTCACTAGACAATCATTTTTCAAGTTGGGAAATCAATCAAGTATGCTACTGGTCTTTATGGTTTGTATGCATAATGATATCAACACTATCTTAAGGATATGTACACCCGAAGGCCAAGTGGTCTCTTCTACAAAAGACATTCATACTGGCTTTCATAGTTACTACAAATCATGATATAGCTCCAAAGGCAGTTGCAATAAAACAAATTACCTTTCATATTTATCAGACCTGGATTTTCCCAATCTCAGCACCTCTCAGCAATCTTTTTTAGATGCAGACATTACCCTAGAGGAAATAAAACTTTGGCGGACATGACCTCTGGAAAGGCTCCTGTATCGGATGGTTTACCTCTGAAACTATGTAGTAAATATGAAGATGTCCTAGTACCCCATCTCCTAGAGTCTTTCTCCAAAACCTCACAGTGTGACTCCTTTTATGATGCTAGCAGTATTGTTTGTAAAAATATGGGAAAGACTCTTTGGAGTGTGAATCTTATTGCCCCATTTCATTATTAAATGTACAAATAGAAAAACTAACCATCATATCCAAACTTGTGTGAACAGGTGCTAGCTAACACAACAATCCTAAGAAAAAACAAAGCTCCACTCTGGAATGTTAATACTAGTAATACTAGTAAATTTAGAACATTGGAACTGCACTGCTGTCATAAGCAAGTGGTACATTATGTACATATGAAATTTTGGAAAATTGGAACTGCAATATTGCTATAGGAAAATTTACAGTAAAATTACTTAGCACCTAAATTGCCCAATGTACAGTACATACCAAAAGTTTGGACACACCTTCTCATTTAAAGATTTTTCTGTATTTTCATGACTATGAAAATTGTACTTTCACACTGAAGGCATGAAAACTATGAATTAACACATGTGGAATTATATACTTAACAAAAAAGTGTGAAACAACTGAAATTCTGTCTTATATTCTAGGTTCTTCGAAGTAGCCACTTTTGCTTTGATGACTGCTTTGCACACTCTTGGCATTCTCTTGATGAGCTTCAAGAGGTAGTCACCGGGAATGGTCTTCCAACAATCTTGAAGGAGTTCCCAGTGATGCTTAGCACTTGTTGGCCCTTTTGCCTTCACTCTGCGGTCCAGCTCACCCCAAACCATATTGATTGGGTTCAGGTCTGGTGACTGTGGAGGCCAGGTCATCTGGCGTAGCACCCCATCACTCTCCTTTTTGGTCAAATAGCCCTTACACAGCCTGGAGGTGTGTTTGGGTTCATTGTCCTGTTGAAAAAATAAATGATGATCCAACTAAACGCAAACCGGATGGAACAGCATGCCGCTGCAAGATGCTGTGGTAGCGATGCTGGTTCAGTATGCCTTCAATTTTGAATAAATCCCCAACAGTATCACCAGCAAAGCACCCCCACACCATCACACCTCCTCCTCCATGCTTCACGGTGGGAACCAGGCATGTAGAGTTCATCCGTTCACCTTTTCTGCATCACACAAAGACACGGTGGTTGGAACCAGAGATCTAAAATTTGGACTTATCAGACCAAAGCACAGATTTCCACTGGTCTAATGTCCATTCCTTGTGTTCTTTAGCCCAAACAAGTCTCTTCTGCTTGTTGCCTGTCCTAAGCAGTGGTTTCCTAGCAGCTATTTTACCATGAAGGCCTGCTGCACAAAGTCTCCTCTTAACAGTTGTTGTAGAGATGTGTCTGCTTCTAGAACTTTGTGTGGCATTGACCTGGTCTCTAATCTGAGCTGCTGTTAACCTACGATTTCTGAGGCTGGTGACTCGGGTAAACTTATCCTCAGAAGCAGAGGTATTCTTGGTCTTCCTTTCCTGGGGCGGTCCTCATGTGAGCCAGTTTCTTTGTAGCGCTTGATGGTTTTTGCCACTGCACTTGTGGACACTTTCAGTTCTCACAATTTTTCGCACTGACTGACCTTCATTTCTTAAAGAAATAATTGCCACTCATTTTTCTTTACTTAACTTTACTTTTTCTTGCAATAATACAAATTATAACAGTCTATTCAGTAGGACTATCAGCTGAATATCCACCAGACTTCTGCACAACACAACTGATGGTCCCAACTCACTTATAAGGCAAGAAATTCCACTTATTAAACTTGACAGGGCACACCTGTGAAGTGAAAACCGTTCCAGGTGACTACCTCCTGAAGCTCATCAAGATAATGCCAAGAGTGTGCAAAGCAGCCATCAAAGCAAAAGGTGGCTACTTTGAAGAACCTAGAATATAAGACATAATTTCAGTTGTTTCACACTTTTTTGTTAAGTATATAATTCCACATGTGTTAATTCATAGTTTTCATGCCTTCAGTGTGAATGTACAATTTTCATAGTCAAGAAAATACAGAAAAATCTTTAAATGAGAAGGTGTGTCCAAACTTTTGGTCTCCACAGTATGTGAGCCCAACAGCCACATTAAGTCATACCTTATTGTTGGGTCCTTATCCTCATAAGACACTTCTCCTGGACTAAAAAACCTACAATTTATGGAGCAGGAAGGAGCCAGATAATTAAAACCACCTGAGGCTGACGAGAGTAGGAGTGCACATGTAACAGGAGTTTGCTACAAACAGAAAAAACTGACTACCACATCCAAACTGGAGTGAACAGGTATCTTATCAGCAACCATACTAATAAGGTACACCTTTATGGTGGCTGTTGGGCTCATATACATTGGCCAATTTGCACACATGGTCAAAATTGTTGGTACCCTCAGTTAATGACAGAAAAACCCACAATGGTCACAGAAATAACTTGAATCTGACAAAAGTAATAATAAATAAAAGATCTATGAAAATGAACAAATAAAAGTCAGACATTGCTTTTCAACCATGCTTCCACAGGATTTAAAAAGAAATAAAACTCATGAAATAGACCTGGACAGAAATGATGGTACACCTGAAAATAATATGACAAAAGGACATGTTAAATCAAGGTGTGTCCACTAATTAGCATCACAGGTGTCTACAATCTTGGAATCATTGGAATCAGTGAGTGAGCCTGTATATAGGACTACAGATACTCACTGTGCTGTTTAGTGACATGGTGTGTATCACACTCAACATAGACCAGAGGAAGCGAAGAAAAGAGTTGTCTCAGTAGATTACAAAGAAAATTATAGACAAACATGTTAAAGGTAAAAGTTATAAGACCATCTCAAAACAGTTTGATGTTCCTGTGACTACAGTTGCACATATTATTCAGAAATTTAAGATCCATGGGACTGTAGTCAACCTCCCTGGACGTGGCCGCAGGAGGAAAATTGATGACAAATCAAAGAGATGGATAATACAAATGGTAACAAAAGAGCCCAGAAAAACTTCTAAAACAGATTAAAGGTGAACTTCAAGCTCATGGAACATCAGTGTCAGATGGCACCATCTGTCCTTGTATGAGCCAAAGTGGACTTCATGGGAGATGACCAAGGAGGACACCATTGTTAAAAAAAGTTAAAAAAAAGACAGACTGGAATTTGCCAAACTACATGTTGACAAGCCACAAAGCTTCTGGGAGAATGCCTATGGACTGGTGAGACAAAAATGGAACTTTTAGGCAAGGCTCTATGTTCATAGATGGAAAAAATGAAGCATATAAAGAAAAGAACACTGTCCCTACTGTGAAAAATGGAGGAGGCTCTGTTATGTTCTGGGGCTGGTTTGCTGCACCTGGCACAGGGTGCCTAGAATCTTTGCAGGGTACAATGAAATCTCAAGACTATCAAGGGATTCTAGAGAAAAATGTCTGCCCAGTGTCAGAAAGCTTGGTCTCAGTTACAGGTCATGGGTATTGCAACAGCATAATGACCCAAAACACACAGCTAAAAACACCCAGGAATGGCTAAGAGGAAAACATTGGACTATTCTGAAGTGGCCATCTATGAGCCCTGGCCTAAATTATATTGAGCATCTTTGGAAAGAGTTGAAACATGCCGCCTGGAAAAGGTAACCTTCAAGCATGAGACAACTGGAGCAGTTTGCTCTTGAGGAGTGAGCCAAAGTACCTGTCGAGAGGTGCAGAAGTCTCATTGACAGTTACAGGAAGCATTTGATTGCAGTGATTGCCTCAAAGGGTTGTGCATTAACATATTAAGTTAAGGGTACCATCACTTCTGTCCTGGCCTATTTCATGAGTTTTATTTTTTTTTCATTCTGTGGAACCATGTATGAAAAGCAATGTCTGACTTTCATTTGTTCATTTTCATAGATCTTTTATTTATTATTACTTTTGTCAGATTCAAGTTATATCGGTGACCATTGTGGATTTTTCTGTTATTAAACGAGGGGTACCAACAATTTTGACCACGTGTGTATGTGCCAAGTACATTTTTTTCACTGAAAATTTTCTATAGCAATATTACAGTTCCAATTCTCCAAACTTCCATATGTACATAATGTAGCAGTTACCTATTTTCATGGCAATAATACAGTTCCAATTTTCTAAATGTACCATTCTTAACATTCCTGAGTGCTGATTTGTTTTTTCTTATAAATGTTGTGTTAGCTAGTACCTGTTTACACCAGTTTGGATGTGCTGGTCAATTTTTCTGTCTGTAGCAAACTCCTGTGACATGTGCACTCCTACTCTCATCAGCCCCAGTGGTTTTAGTTAGCTGGTTTCTTTCTGCCCCATAAATTGTAGGATTTTTAGTCCAAGAGAGGTGTCTTATCAGGACAGGAACCCAACAATTATGTATGCCTTGACGGTGACTGTTGGGCTCTTATACAGAATGCCCTACAGGCACTGAAGCATATTTGCTGTCATTGTACAGTAGCACAGCAGCTTTCAGAATTATTTTTGGATGAATTAATAAATTGTTTCCACTCCTTCACATTGTACTCATTGTTGCATTTTTCCATCAGCCCAGGAAAATTACTGCAATACACCAGAGCAACGTCTTGCGAAAAGTATGGAAGGAATTCCTTTTCTCTGTTTCCGTACTGTGAAAAAACATTTCTATCCAATCTAGTAACATCAAAATATCATCCACCAAATGTGTCACACAAAGCGTGGGGCATGAAAAAACCTTTGGAGTCAGTGTTTGTGAAAAAACTGTACGTGATGGATTTTTGCTGAGTTCACCAATCAAAAGTATACAAAAACCCCCTCTTACTTGTCAAACAAATTTACCCCTGCAGACCTATAATATTAAAGGGATACTCCAGTCTTAGCATGTGATGCTATATCCTTGAGACCCTTACTGATGTGAAACAAAATTCTGCACAACTCTACTCCAGTCCATTTATTCGGCAGAGAACATTGACTCAGCAATATTTAAAAGGGGGTTTTCCAAGTTATGTGAAAAAATGTGATAAACTAACAAAAACGCTGTACTCAAGCATTTAATCTCCCAGCACTCTAGCACTGGCAGATGAAGATTAAGAAAGGGAAATATTAATATTTTATCAATATTCATAGTTTTTATGATTCATCTAGTTAGGTAGATTCACCTTTGTACACATTTCTTTATAACTCAGAAAAACATACTGAGTGAAAATGCATTAACTGCAGAGAGTTTGAATAAGGCCGGTGTCCCACTTGCAACTGCAACGCGAGAAACTCGGAGAGTGCGGCTGCATGTATTTCTATGCAGCTGAACGCTCCGGTCGGAACCGGCGGCAGCAGTGCTGGGTATTAATTCGCGAGACTCGTGCAAGTTTCTCACATTGCAGTTGCAAGTGGGACAACGGCCTTGATGTGCTGGAGAACATTCAGAGGAATATGCCATGCTGCAGCCACTCTTTTGCCTTCTGGCTTTCTGTTTGGTGGTGTATTCCTGTTGAATAACAGTTTGGACAAATGGCAGGCACAAACCCGTGGCACAAACTGTGCGCTCTAGCATGCTGCATCCGATGAGCACCTGACGAGCAACTGAAATAAAGATGGCAGAATCTAGCTGTCCGACCAGCTTTAGAGCAGCACCTGGGAGCTCTATAGCAAAAAGCTTGCAAGTGCTCTTTCCCTTAAAACTAATCATCTTTCATAAACTGCAGAGGTGGTAGGTAACATAGGCATTGAGGAGTTAACTACAAAATACAAATTTCTCCAATATTGAGAATTTTTAATAAGGTAAACTGCAAAGTTACTTGTTTTTCCAAAGACTTTTCAATTTTACCCAACTAAGATTATGAGACAAACCATTTAAGTAAAATATTTAATAAAGACTGCAATTATGCAGGCTGGTTCATTCAAAAAGTGGTGCACACATAGTAAGATACTGAACACCAGCAACAATGCTATTGTCCACTCAGGTTCCAGGATATTGCTCCTTAGAACATGAATGCAATTTGACATATCTAATGAACACATTTTACAGTTTTGTGTAAAGTTGTTAGATCATATAAAACATTTTGTCCTATTCTCATGCACTGAGACTTCTGCAACATTACATAAAAAACAGTGTCTTTACAAAATATGAAGTGTGTTCAGCAATTTATTCTTATCTCTTCAGAATTTTCACAGCTTTCTGCTTGGTTTCAGCCCATTGACTTATTCAGCTTTATACTTGGTGCTCAGTATTTCCAAATGAATACGTCTGACAAGCATTCCTCTCAACATGAATAGCGGTAATGTGAATTGCTGCTCCCTGGCACTGTACATGTTAGCAAGCTTTGTTCCTCACATTCTAATTGAAAGTGACACGTAGGCAAACTGGTAAGAGAGCATTGTGGGCATATGCTTGTTAATGAGCGCTTGCACCTTTGGGAATGCAAACTGAGATGAAAACTGAGAAATGAAAAGTGATCTCAACAACTAACATTGCCACTGAACATTCCTCAATTTGTCTCCTGGGCTCCAGTTTATCTCTACGTTGCTATATATGTGTCATTCTGTAGCTTCCAGGTGATGTGTTCCCAGTGGAGGCTAACAAATTGTCTGCCCTCTTAAGACTTGGATGGTTCTCATGCAAGGCTAACCATTCAGGTACGTGTCCATCTGCTTCATAGGAAGAGTACAAGAACTGAATATTGATATCTTCTTTACTTAGTGACATTGTGGTCATTAGTAGTGTTGAGCATTCCGATACCGCAAGTATCGGGTATCGGCCGATACTTGCGGTATCGGAATTCCGATACCGAGATCCGATACTTTTGTGGTATCGGGTATCGGTATCGGATACATAGAGATGTGTAAAATAAAGAATTAAAATAAAAAATATTGATATATTTACCTCTCCGGCGGCCCCTGGACTCAGCGCGGGTAACCGGCAGGCTTCGTTGTTCAAAATCAGCACTTTTAGGACCTGAGAATCACGTCCCGGCTTCTGATTGGTTGCGGGCCGCCCATGTGACCGCCACGCGACCAATCACAAGCCGCGACGTCACCGCAAGCTATTAACGCGCTCATTTTTAAAAATGAGCGCGTTAATGGCTTTCAAAGACGTAGCGGCTTGTGATTGGTCGCGGCCACGCAACCAATCACAAGCCGCTACGTCTTTGAAAGTCATTAACGCGCTCATTTTTAAAAATGAGCGCGTTAATAGCTTGCGGTGACGTCGCGGCTTGTGATTGGTCGCGTGGCCGCGACCAATCACAAGCCGCTACGTCCTTGAAAGCCATTAACGCGCTCATTTTTAAAAATGAGCGCGTTAATAGCTTGCGGTGACGTCGCGGCTTGTGATTGGTCGCGTGGCCGCGACCAATCACAAGCCGCTACGTCTTTGAAAGTCATTACCGCGCTCATTTTTAAAAATGAGCGCGTTAATAGCTTGCGGTGACGTCGCGGCTTGTGATTGGTCGCGTGGCCGCGACCAATCACAAGCCGCTACGTCTTTGAAAGTCATTAACGCGCTCATTTTTAAAAATGAGCGCGTTAATAGCTTGCGGTGACGTCGCGGCTTGTGATTGGTCGCGTGGCCGCGACCAATCACAAGCCGCTACGTCTTTGAAAGTCATTACCGCGCTCATTTTTAAAAATGTGCGCGTTAATAGCTTGCGGTGATGTCGCGGCTTGTGATTGGTCGCGTGGCCGCGACCAATCACAAGCCGCTACGTCTTTGAAAGCCATTAACGCGCTCATTTTTAAAAATGAGCGCGTTAATAGCTTGCGGTGACGTCGCGGCTTGTGATTGGTCGCGTGGCGGTCACATGGGCGGGCCGCGACCAATCAGAAGCCGGGACGTGATTCTCAGGTCCTAAAAGCGCTGATTTTGAACAACGAAGCCTGCCGGTTACCCGCGCTGAGTTCAGGGGCCGCCGGAGAGGTAAATATATCAATATTTTTTATTTTAATTCTTTATTTTACACATCCCTATGGATCCCAGGGCCTGAAGGAGAGTTTCCTCTCCTTCAGACCCTGGGAACCATGAGAATACCTTCCGATACTTGATGTCCCATTGACTTGTATTGGTATCGGATATCGGTATCGGCGATATCCGATATTTTTCGGGTATCGGCCGATACTATCCGATACCGATACTTTCAAGTATCGGACGGTATCGCTCAACACTAGTCATTAGGGCTATCTTTTATGTTTACTGAAATTAATCCTTTAAATGTGATTTAAAACATTAATAAGTCTAATTTCTAATTACACTTATGTTTGTCTAGTTGTTTTAGTCATCCATAATAAAACTGACATAGATTAGAATCATGTTCTCAAGTTGTGAATAACATTTGCTCCTTTTGCAGCTACTGCTAGTAAAAAGCTCAGTAAGTGACGTGCTGGCATTGTTAATAAGTCAAATATATACAAAACCCTGTCATGTTGTGCATACTAAAAAAATTTCACATGTATGAGCAATTGTATAGCTGTTATGTCAGTATTTAGTAGCCTGTCTACTCATTATGTCATATTTGTCACTTTGTTGCTTAGATGAAGCCGCCATTAACACTACACAAAATAAATAGTATAATGTTGCTTTCACCAACTGTAATAATGTAGATGGTCAAAATAATAGGAATATTGATTTGACTTAAAAACGTGAATATATTATTATTGCATAGCTAAGGGGTTATGCATCAGGGTTTACTGAAATTAATCACTTGCATTTCATTTAAAACACTAATAAGTTTTATTTGTAATTACACTAATTATTGTCTAATAGTCTTAATCGGCCAAGTGTAAGGGTGGAACAGGGTGGTAGTCGTGGCTGAGGTAAAAGTCTCTAGCATACCCTGAACTCCCCTGACATACACTCCATAACTCTCAGTCAGCGTACCTACAGCTCCTTTTCTCTCAGGGCTTCCTATAAAGATCTGCACATTTTCCTCAGCCGAAGCAGAATAAACAGAGTCACAGTCCCGTTGAATGCTTGAAGAATGAACTTTACTAGAAACAGGCACTTAATGGTACTCTGCAGAATTTACAGCAGGCTTTACAATACACAGTTTCTTCTCTGTCCCTGACTCCTCTCTTTCCTTGTCAGCATTTACATAAGGCTTTCCTCTTTCTCTGTCTTTCCTTCATCTTTACTAAGCCCATTCTGAAAAGGACCGTGCTTACCAGTGCTCTAGCGTCCTCTGTGCTCAGTCTTACTTTAGCAGGGATTCCTCTAAACCATTTTACCCTGTTCCTAAGTACATCCATCCACTTAGCAAGCCACCACATTTTGAGTGACCTGTCCATACTGCTTACTTCTTTTCTAGCACCTACATCCGCAGTCCCACTTATAATGCGCTGTCAATGACCCTTTCAATGCCTTCCTTCCTTTCGTAGCCTTCCTTGCCCTGATGCTGCCTGACTGGATCTTGGACTGCTGCAGAGCTGACTGCCCTGACAAGGCGCTCTTGCTCAACTGATAATCCAGGGGAATGGTGGCTCTTCATCAATTCATCCAAAACAAGCCTAAAATCCATGTTGCTGCATAATGGTAATGCACTACCTTCCATTCTAGCTGGTTATGCAGTCCATAACTACATATGACAACATGAAACAGCTGTTGAGGTACCTGAACTATGACCAACATGTTTGATATCTCTGTGGTGACTTAAAGATTGTTGCCATCTCACTTTGTCTCTAAGGTGGAAACACAAAGTACTGCAGCTTTCTGTGTGAGTGGAATAGTCATGCAAGAGAATATCAATACAATAAAAGAAACTGACCTTTCTGACATTTACTTCAGCCAGTGAGAAAAAAATGTTCTGCATCTACTATTTGTTGACCCACATAAGATTTTGTTACCACCATTGCATATCATTGCATATCAAGTTAGGATAAATGAAGAACTTTGTAAAAACAATGGATAAAAATGCAAAAGCATTCAAGTAACTCATTGATAAATTTTCAAGGTTGAGTGAAGCAAAAACAAAGGGAGGAGTTTTTATTGGACCCCAGATTCATGAGCTTCTTCAAAGATGAAGAGTTTCTCCATTTGTTGCAGGGTAAGGAAAAGGCTATATGGGTAGCATTCGTGTTAGTGGTAACTAATTTTATGGGAAACCCAAGAGCAAACAATTATGTAAAGTTTGTGAAATATCTCCTCAAACCATATAAGGATCTTGGCTGTAACTGCAGAGCAATGAACGATGAGCACATTGAGAGATTTCATCAAGATATTGCGGTTATGGAGAAAATATATGCAGATTACTGTTGGGCAATTGTAAGAGATAAACCAATGCAGTACAAAAGACAAGCAAAAAAGTTGTCACTGAATGAAGACCAACTTTTGTAGTGCAATTTCTGTATCTGTTTATAATTCACAATGGTGTTTAGAAATGTTTTAGTTATTTGAATTGTTGCTAAGTTTCCTCTAAATAAATATCAGAAAATTTGCATAACAAAAAATCTGCATCTTCATATTTGCAAAAATAATAATGCTTCAAAATACTCAAACTTGTACGCATTTAGTATATGTAGCAATAAAAGGAAAACTCTTTGATATCATAGACACAAAAGCTAACTAAAACTTTTAATTGTCAGACTTGAGTTCAGGAAGTAAAAATCATTAAGAAATGGCTCATTTCATAACTGAAACTTAAAATGTAAATCTGTAGAAGAGCGTAATCAATACACAAAACCATAAAAATCATCCACAAAAGGAACTGTAAAAAGCCATTTTCACTGTTGTAGTGTAAACAGTATATTATCACTCTTTTCCCAAATATCTTTACTTTTTCTGCTTATTTTTACAATTTATCAACTACACGAAAATAAATCTGCTTTGTCTGGTGTCAGCAACCTTGAGGATATGGATGATTGAAATGTTATCACCCTTACGTATCCTGAACCGTCTGATGAAAATGTCCAGTCTATCCAATCTTCTTTTGTAACTTTTAGTTCAGATGATACAATCTAATTATATTCTTATTTCTATATATCTTCTGCTCAGTGTGAATCTCTCTCCTGCCATTGAAAAACATTTAAATCAGGAGAATACTGAGATCTGGTTTGAGCCCTTTATTTAAATTAAAATATAATGTGTATTGACTTCTGAGTTTGGTTTTAGTCACTATGGTGAAATCTATATTTTTCTATTTCTACAACCGTTTATGATGTGTCAACTCTCACAATACATTAAATACTGATTTGTTAGATCTGATATTATGGAAATACAAGGGAATGTGTCACCTACGGTATACAACTGATCAGTTTTCAAAGCATGTTCTTTAACCTGTGCAGTGACATCTGTGCCATTTCTACTACAGAATTTTTAGAGCAAAAAATCCAAAGAAAATCAACAGTGACAAAAAAAGTCTGATTTTATGTGGGTATAATATACACTGCTCAAAAAAAATAAAGGGAACACTAAAATCCCACATCCTAGATATCACTGAATGAAATATTCCAGCTGTAAATCTTTATTCATTACATAGTGGAATGTGTTGAGAACAATAAAACCTAAAAATGTTCAACATTTATCTTGCAGGAACTGCTGACACACTCCAGCCACATGAGGTCTGGCATTGTCCTGCATTAGGAGAAACCCAGGGCCAGCATATGGTCTGAGGATCTCATCTCGGTACCTAATGGCTGTCAGGTACCTCTGGCGAGCACAAAGAAATGCCACCCCACACCATTACTGACCCACTTCCAAACCGGTCATGCTGAAGGATGTTGCAGGCAGCAGATTGCTCTCTACGGCATCTCATTCTCGGTCACGTTTGTCACATGTGCTCAGTGTAAACCTGCTTTTATCTGTGAAGAGCACAGGGTGCCAGTGGTGAATTTGACAATCCTGGTGTTCTGTGGCAAATGCCAAGCATCCTGCACAGTGTTGGGCTGTGAGCACAACCCCCATCTGTGGATGTCGGACACTCAGACCATCCTCATGGAGTCGGTTTCTAACCATTTGTGCAGACACATGCAAATTTGTGGCCTGCTGGAGGTCATTTTGCAGTTTGTAAAGAGTGGGAGAAGAGGGTTGAATTGACAATCCAACACAATGGGCAGCACTTTGGATACATTTCTAAGTGGTCATAAACTTCTAAATAACTCATGATAGAATAAAGTTATGTTAAAACCAAACACACCATTGTTTTTCTTGTGAAATTCTCAATAAGTTTGATGTGTCATATGACCCTCTTCCCAGTGAAAAAATAAAGTTGGATCCAAAATGTCTGACTTTAAAATGGCCACCATGGTCACCACTCATCTCGAAAAGTTTCCCCCTCACATATACTAATGTGCCACAAGCATTAAGTTGATATCACCAATCATTCCCTTTTCATTTAGGTGTGTCCATATAAATGGCCCACCCTGTATTAACAGAAGCATACAGTCTAGATAACGTGAAGTCATTATTGCCCTCTTCTCCTCTTTGGTGAGACCTCATCTGGAATACTTTGTCCAGTTCTGGGCACCACATTTAAAAAAAAACATCAATAAACTGGAGTAAGTTCAGAGAAGAGCGACCAGAATGGTGACCGTTCTGCAAACCATGTCCTATGAGGAATGGTTACAGGATTTGGGAATATTTAGCTTGTAAAAAAGAAGACTGACAGGAGACTTAATAGCTGTCTACCAATATGGGATGAAACTTAATGGGAGGAGACACAGATCAGATATTAGAAAAAACTTTTTGACAGTTAGGGTGATCAATGAGTGGAACAAGCTGCTACGAGAGATGGTGAGTTCGCTTTCCGTGGAAGTCTTCAAACAGATCCAGGCCAGGTAGTGTGGCAAGCACTCTTGCTGAGATCCGAGGTGCTGGTGAAGTGGGATGGCAATCCCCGTAATAGAGTAATGTTCAATCACAGCACACACTTTATATGGAAAAGATATGACAAACTATTAAAACCTCAATAATACCATAGATCAACAGACATCCACTTTCCTTTCCAACCAGTACCCTATCATGCCCTTCTTCTACATTCCCCCGAAGAGACACAATTCTCTCACAAATCCCCCCGGACGCCTGATCGTGGCCTCAACTGACTCCATTCTATCACCACTATTTATCTATCTGGAAACAATTTTCACACCCTTAACCAAAACAATTCGTTTCTACCTTCTTGACACAAGCCACTTCCTGAGTAATATTAGAAACCAATGTCCTGTCCCTCCAGATAGCCTATTAGCTAGCCTAGATGTCAATAGCCTCTATACCTCCATCATTAATGAGAAAGGTATATTGGCTACATCTGAACATTTAACGAGGTCTAATCTGAATCCCAACTCAATACAAATCTGTATTGACCTATTAAGTCTGGTTCTTCAAGAAAAATGTTTTCTTTTCGGTGACCAATTTTATGTACAGACCCACGGGACTGCAATGGTTTCAAACATGGCACCGGCTTATGCCGACATGTACATGAGTCATTTTGAGGAGCTGCATATATGCAATCATGGACTCTTTCTTAAACACTGCAGATTTGGTATAGATATATTGATGATATTTTTGCACCTGGCATGGCCCTCTTGACTCTCTCAATGACTTCTTCACAGTCCTCAATTCTATGAGACCTGAACTACAATTCACACTTAACCATAGTAGTCATAGGATCCCATTCCTGGATACACTTGTCTGCATGGACCGTCAAGGCCACCTTTTAACAGATCTCTGCACTATACAAAATGACCGCAATAGTCTTCTCCTTTATTCTAGTTGCCATCCCAAACCCACTAGGCACAGCCTACCAAGGTCCCAATACCAAAGAGTAGCTAGGATCATTAGAGACAAAACCATCTTGTCCTCCAGACTCAAATAGATGTCAGACAAATTCCTGGAAAGGGACTACCCACCAGATCTACTCAAAACTGAGACACAGAGGATGTTGAATCCACCACCTCTAGACCCTCCTACACACAAACCTGAACGCACTCAATTTGTACCTACTTATCACCCTTTCATGTCCAAAATTAATTCCACTGTCCATAATCACTGGCCCCTCCTAACTAAGGCTTATCCATCCATTGAAGCCTTCAAATCCCAAATCCATTCAAGCCTTCAAATGTGGTCTACTATATGTTGGGGAGACAACACAAAACATCAAAGATAGAATCGCAAGCCACAAATCCATAATCAGATGTGGTAAGACATGGCTTCTTATACCATTCCATTTCTCAAATGCCAGACATACAGTCTCAAAACTCAGATTTCAAATAATCGAACAGGTACCAAGTCCAAAACGTGGTGGGAACCATATTAAACTCCTTCAACAAAGAGAGTCTTTTTGGATACATACCCTACACACACTTTCTCCAAAGGGTCTGAACCGCAAACTTAATTTGTTGATCTAATTTCTCCCTTTCTTCACAGACAAGTAGCGAGCCTTTACCCATATTACCTTGCACCCCTTCATTCAGGTGAGTTCCCCTTTCCCATTTCCCCTTTTTACTCCTTTCCCCTCTTTTCCCCTCCCCCATCCTTTCCCTTCCCTTCTCCCCTTGTTTTGTCTCTACTCCTTCCCGTGGTCCCCCTGTTTCTACTCCATATCACCCATATCACCACTTCACACATACTTGCAACTTCATACTCTTATATCATTACCAACAACATGGGCATTTGATGTCTTTATTTTATGTGACTGGTTACCCTGATTACCTCTATTTGCCAAAACAACTGCACCTGGACATTAGTATCCCTGCATTATACTTTAGTATACCACTGTTCATATGCTGCATGTGTTAGGGCTAGCACAACGCACCGAGTAAATAGAAACGTTTATTATAATTGGTGCGTTCGCAGCCCGGGGTCCACCGTGCAGGAGGAACCTGCTGCTAGTTAATGGCGGCACTGTTTGGCGGTATAGACTAGCTCTGTTACTTCACAGAGTAGCCATGAAAGGAAAGCACTGCACGCTGTTAGCCTCACAGGAGCACAAGCTTACTGCCAAGCTGATAGCAGTCAGTGGTTATGCAACACGCAATCTCCTCACCGGAGGAGCCGTTATTCTAGGGGCTTATTTCAGCCAGGTCCCTGAACACACTCATACAATCTCCTCACCAGAGGTGCCGGTATACTAGGGGCTTATTTCAGCCAGGTCCCTGAATACATTCTCACATAACCACACTGGTGCAAAGCACATAACTTAGATTTGATACTAGCGCACGGCCGTGCGGCCATGCGAACCTTATATAGCTGCAGCAAGTACAGGACCTTCCTAGAAGGACCAATGAGAGGCTGCCACAGAGCCTGAGGAACTTCAGGACCTTCCTGGAGAACCAATGGGTCGTGCTGCAGTATCTAAGCATGTGACCCTCGATCTCCAATAAGAGATCTTACCCTGGGCATGCTCAGAATGGAAAAAGCAGGACGTAGTCCCAAAAGCGTCTGCTCGCCGCTGCCCAACACTGGCTTCAATGGCAGAAGCTGGAAAAGCAGCAGTAAGCCCTTGCACAGAGCAGACTGAGCGAGACGCTGGGACCGACGTCTCTGCTGAGCAGGCTCCACTGTGGCAGGAGAAGAATGGGAGACCGCAGCAGAGATGGCCTGAGATTCCCCCTGTGCAGAGGCGGGAACTCGACCCCTAACAACATGTTCCTTTTTTTTTTCTCCCATTGTGCTCCAAGCCTCATTCTGGTCATTGTGTTCCAAACCTCATTTTGGTCATTACACCGCACAGCAGCGACGCCATTTCCAGGGGCATGAACTCATTCACATTGTGTTCCAAGCCTCATTTTGCTCATTAAACCACCCAGCAGTGACATAATTTCTGGGGGCTTAAACTTACCTGCACATTGCTTGTCAGGTGGTTGCTTCAGCATACTATTTATAGCCACCAATGCCTCCATGCTGCACATTGCAGCCTACATTCCAAGGTGCAGGCTCGCTGGACCTACCCAGGACCCAGGTAATGCATAACCCCATGACTCTTGACACTTATTACTCTGTTTACTTGCCCCATTAGTACTAAATCCCCTTTCCTACAACAGGTGTCCTTTTTCCAAGCAGGATATCCTTTACACCATTCAGTGAACTTTGCTAACATGTAATATGGGCTATATCTTTTCATACTCAGCATCAATTTCACATTTAATGGGTACATCTTAGCATAAGGGTATACACCCTTCCATATATTTATGGCACTGTCAGTTGGGGCTAATTCCCCTATATTCAAACATATCCAGTTGTATGTATCCTGATATTGTCTTTTGCACCCCTTTTCCCTCTTAAGGATTGACATTTTTTGCCCTGGGATGTTATTTGATGGCTTCTGTGGCTTATTCCAGACCAATATGTATCTTTTTCCAGGTCTATACATGACTACAATTATGCATTGAATCATTTTGTTTCTCGTAATCTTGTAAGCATATTGTTTTTACCATGTACAGTGCCTTGCGAAAGTATTCGGCTTCCTGGAACTTTTCAACCTTTTCCCACATATTATGCTTCAAACATAAAGATACCAAATGAAAATTATTGGTGAAGAATCAACAAGTGGAACACAATTGTGAAGTTGAACGAAATTTATTGGTCATTTTAAATTTTTGTGGAAATTCAAAAACTGATAAGTGGGGCATGCAATATTATTTGGCCCCTTCAACTTAATACTTTGTTGCACCACTTTTTGCTGATTACAGCTACAAGTCACTTGGGGTATGTCTCTATCAGTTTTGTGCATCGAGAGACTGAAATTCTTGCCCATTCTTCCTTGGCAAACAGCGCGAGCTCTGTGAGGTTTGATGGAGACCATTTGTGAACAGAAGTTTTCAGCTCTTCCCACAGATTCTCGATTGGATTAAGGTCTGGACTTTGACTTGACTTGGCAATTGTAACACCTGGATATGCTTATTTGTGAAACATTCCATTGTAAATTTTGCTTTATGTTTGGGATCATTGTCTTGCTGGAAGACAAATCTCTGTCCCAGTCTCAGGTCTTTTGCAGACTCCAACAGGTTTCCTTCAAGAATGGTCCCGTATTTGGCTCCATCCATCTTCCCATCAATTTTAACCATCTTCCCTGTCCCTGTTGAAGAAAAGCAGGGCCAAAACATGATGCTGCCACAACCCTGTTTGACAGTGTGGATGGTGTGTTCAGGGTGATGAGCAGTGTTGCCTTTACATATCGTTTGGAATTGTTGCCAAAAAGTTCGATTTTGGTTTCATCTGACCAGAGCACCTTCTTCCACATGTTTGGTGTGTCTCCCAAGTGGCTTGTTTCAAACTTTAAATTACACTTTTTATGGATATCTTTGAGAAATGGCTTTCTTCTTGCCACTCTTATATAAAGGCCAGATTTGTGCAGTGTATGACTGATTGTTGTCCTATGGACAGACTGTCCCACCTCAGCTGTAGATCTCTGCAGTTCATCTAGAGTGATCATGGGCCTCTTTTGCTGCATCTCTGATCAGTCTTCTCCTTGTTTGAGATGAAAATTTAGAAGGACGGCCGGGTTTTGGTAGATTTGCAGTGGTATGATACTCCTTCCATTTTAACCCCTTTACCCCCAAGGGTGGTTTGCACGTTAATGACCAGGCCAATTATTACAATTCTGACCACTGTCCCTTTATGAGGTTATAACTCAACGGATCCTGGTGATTCTGACACTGTTTTCTCGTGACATATTGTACTTCATGATAGTGGTAAAATTTCTTTGATAGTACCTGCGTTTATTTGTGAAAAAAACGGAAATTTGGCGAAAATTTTGAAAATTTCGCAATTTTCAAACTTTGAATTTTTATGCAATTAAATCACAGAGATATGTCACACAAAATACTTAATAAGTAACATTTCCCACATGTCTCCTTTACATCAGCATAATTTTGGAACCAATTTTTTTTTTTGTTAGGGAGTTATAAGGGTTAAAAGTTGACCAGCAATTTCTCATTTTTACAACACCATTTTTTTTTAGGGACCACGTCTCATTTGAAGTCATTTTGAGGGGTCTATATGATAGAAAATGCCCAAGTGTGACACCATTCTAAAAACTGCACCCCTCAAGGTGCTCAAAACCACATTCAAGAAGTTTATTAACCCTTCAGGTGTTTAATAGGAATTTTTGGAATGTTTAAATAAAAATGAACATTTAACTTTTTTACACAAAAAATTTACTTCAGCTCCAATTTGTTTTATTTTACCAAGGGTAACAGGAGAAATTGGACCCAAAAAGTTGTTGTCCAATTTGTCCTGAGTACGCTGATACCCCATATGTGGCAGTAAACCACTGTTTGGGCGCATGGGAGAGCTCGGAAGGGAAGGAGCGCTATTTGACTTTTCAATGCAAAATTGACAGGAATTGAGATGGGACGCCATGTTGCGTTTGGAGAGCCACTGATGTGCCTAAACATTGAAACCCCCCACAAGTGACACCATTTTGGAAAGTAGACCCCCTAAGGAACTTATCTGGATGTGTGGTGAGCACTTTGACCCACCAAGTGCTTCACAGAAGTTTATAATGCAGAACCGTAAAAATAAAAAATCATATTTTTTCACAAAAATTATATTTTTGCCCCCAATTTTTTATTTTTCCAAGGGTAAGAGAAGAAATTGGACCTCAAAAGTTGTTGTCCAATTTGTCCTGAGTACGCTGATACCCCATATGTGGCAGTAAACCACTGTTTGGGCACATGGGAGAGCTCGGAAGGGAAGGAGCGCAGTTTGACTTTTCAATGCAAAATTGACAGAAATTGAGATGGGATGCCATGTTGCGTTTGGAGAGCCACTGATGTGCCTAAACATTGAAACCCCCCACAAGTGACACCATTTTGGAAAGTAGACCCCCCTAAGGAACTTATCTAGAGGTGTGGTGAGCACTTTGACCCACCAAGTGCTTCACAGAAGTTTATAATGCAGAACCGTAAAAATAAAAAATCATATTTTTTCACAAAAATTATATTTTTGCCCCCAATTTTTTATTTTTCCAAGGGTAAGAGAAGAAATTGGACCTCAAAAGTTGTTGTCCAATTTGTCCCGAGTACGCTGATACCCCATATGTGGCAGTAAACCACTGTTTGGGCGCATGGGAGAGCTCGGAAGGGAAGGAGCGCCGTTTGACTTTTCAATGCAAAATTGACAGGAATTGAGATGGGACGCCATGTTGCGTTTGAAGAGCCACTGATGTGCCTAAACATTGAAACCCCCCACAAGTGACACCATTTTGGAAAGTAGACCCCCTAAGGAACTTATCTGGATGTGTGGTGAGCACTTTGACCCACCAAGGGCTTCACAGAAGTTTATAATGCAGAGCCATAAAAATAAAACAAAATTTTTTTCCCACAAAAATTATTTTTTAGCCCCCAGTTTTGTATTTTCCCTAGGGTAACAGGAGAAATTGGACCCCAAAAGTTGTTGTCCAATTTGTCCTGAGTACGCTGATACCCCATATGTGGGGGGGAACCACCGTTTGGGCGCATGGGAGGGTTCGGAAGGGAAGGAGCGCCATTTGGAATGCAGACTTAGATGGAATGGTCTGCAGGCGTCACATTGCGTTTGCAGAGCCCCTAATGTACCTAAACAGTAGAAACCCCCCACAAGTGACACCATTTTGGAAAGTAGACCCCCTAAGGAACTCATCTTGATGTGTTGTGAGAGCTTTGAACCCCCAAGTATTTCACTACAGTTTATAACGCAGAGCCATGCAAATAAAAAATATTTTTTTTTCCACAAAAATTATATTTTAGCCCCCAGTTTTGTATTTTTCCAAGGTTAGCAGGAGAAATTGGACCCTAAATGTTGTTGTCCAATTTGTCCTGAGTACGCTGATACCCGATATGTGGGGGGGAACCACCGTTTGGGCGCATGGGAGGGCTCGGAAGGGAAGGAGCATCATTTGGAATGCAGACTTAGATGGATTGGTCTGCAGGCGTCACATTGCGTTTGCAGAGCCCCTAATGTACCTAAACAGTAGAAACCCCCCACAAGTGACCCCATATTGGAAACTAGACCCCTCAATGAACTTATCTAGATGTGTTGTGAGAACTTTGAACCCCCAGGTGTTTCACTACAGTTTATAACGCAGAGCCGTGAAAATAAAAAATCTTTTTGTTTTCCCACAAAAATTATTTTTTAGCCCCCAGTTTTGTATTTTCCCAAGGGTAACAGGAGAAATTGGTCCACAAAAGTTGTTGTCCAATTTGTCCTGAGTACGCTGATACCCCATATGTTGGGGTAAACCCCTGTTTGGGCACACAGGAGAGCTCGGAAGGGAAGGAGCACTGTTTTACTTTTTCAACGCAGAATTGGCTGGAATTGAGATCGGACGCCATGTCGTGTTTGGAGAGCCCCTGATGTGCCGAAACAGTGGAAACCCCCCAATTATAACTGAAACCCTAATCTAAACACACCCCTAACCCTAATTCCAACGGTAACCCTAACCACACCTCTAACCCTGACACACCCCTAACCCTAATCCCAACCCTATTCCCAACTGTAAATGTAATCTAAACCCTAACCCTAACTTTAGCCCCAACCCTAACTGTAGCCCCAACCCTAACCCTAACCCTAGCCCGAACCCTAGCCCTAACCCTAGCCCTAACCCTAAACCTAGCCCTAACCCTAGCCCTAACCCTAGCCCTAACCCTAACCCTAGCCCTAACCCTAGCCCTAACCCTAGCCCTAACCCTAACCCTAGCCCTAGCCCTAACCCTAGCCCTAACCCTAGCCCTAGCCCTAACCCTAGCCCTAACCCTAGCCCTAACCCTAGCCCTAGCCCTAACCCTAGCCCTAACCCTAGCCCTAATGGGAAAATGGAAATAAATACATTTTTTTTTATTTTTCCCTAACTAAGGGGGTGATGAAGGGGGGTTTGATTTACTTTTATAGCGAGTTTTTTAGCGGATTTTTATGATTGGCAGCCGTCACACACTGAAAGACCCTTTTTATTGCAAAAAATATTTTTTGTAATACCACATTTTGAGAGCTATAATTTTTCCATATTTTGGTCCACAGAGTCATGTGAGGTCTTGTTTTTTGCGGGACGAGTTGACGTTTTTATTGAAAACATTTTTGGGCACGTGACATTTTTTTATCGCTTTTTATTCCGATTTTTGTGAGGAAGAATGACCAAAAGCCAGCTATTCATGAATTTCTATTGGGGGAGGCGTTTATACCGTTCCGCGTTTGGTAAAATTGATAAATCAGTTTTATTCTTCGGGTCAGTACGATTACAGCGATACCTCATTTATATCATTTTTTTATGGTTTGGTGCTTTTATACGATAAAAACTATTTTACAGAAAAAATAATTATTTTTGCATCGCTTTATTCTCAGGACTATAACTTTTTTATTTTTTTGCTGATGATGCTGTATGGCGGCTCTTTTTTTGCGGGACAATATGACGCTTTCAGCGGTACCATGGTTATTTATATCTGTCCTTTTGATCGCGTGTTATTCCACTTTTTGTTCGGCGGTATGATAATAAAGCGTTGTTTTTTGCCTCGTTTTTTTTTTTCTTACGGTGTTTACTGAAGGGGTTAACTAGTGGGACAGTTTTATAGGTCGGGTCGTTACGGACACGGCGATACTAAATATGTGTACTTTTATTGGTTTTTTTTTTTATTTAGATGAAGAAATGTATTTATGGGAATAATATTTTTTTTTTTTTTCATTATTTTGGAATATTTTTTTTTATTTTTTTTACACATTTGGAAAATTTTTTTTTTACTTTTTTACTTTGTCCCAGGGGGGGACATCACAGATCAGTGATCTGACAGTTTGCACAGCACTCTGTCAGATCACTGATCTGATAGGAGTGCAGGCTGCTTCACAGTGCCTGCTCTAAGCAGGCTCTGTGAAGCCACCTCCCTCCCTGCAGGACCCGGATCCGCGGCCATCTTGGATCCGGGGCTCGAGCAGGGAGGGAGGTGAGGAGACCCTCGCAGCAACGCGATGTGATCGCGTTGCTGCGGGGGGCTCAGGGAAGCCCGCAGGGAGCCCCCTCCCTGCGCGGTGCTTCCCTGCACCGCCGGCACATCGCGATCATCTTTGATCGCGGTGTGCCAGGGGTTAATGTGCCGGGGGCGGTCCGTGACGGCTCCTGGCACATAGTGCCGGATGTCAGCTGCGATAAGCAGCTGACACCCGGCCGCGATCGGCCGCGCTCCCCCCGTGAGCGCGGCCGATCGGCTATGACGTACTATCCCGTCCAGGGTCAGATAAGCCCAGGGCACCTCGATGGGATAGTACGTCTAAGGTCACAGAGGGGTTAATATGATTGCTTGCACAGTGCTCCTTGGGATGTTTAAAGTTTTGGAAATCATTTTGTAACCAAATCCAGCTTTAAACTTCTCCACAACAGTATCACGGACCTGCCTGTTGTGTTCCTTGGTCTTCATGATGCTCTCTGTGCTTCAAACAGAACCCTGAGACTATCACAGAGAAGGTACATTTATACAGAGACTTGATTACACACAGGTGGATTATATGTATCATCATTAGGCATGTAGGACAACATTGGATCATTCAGAGATCCACAATCAACTTCTGGAGTGAGTTTGCTGCACTGAAAGTAATGGGGCCAAATAATATTGCACGCCCCACTTTTCAGTTTTTGAATTTCCACAAAATTTAAAAAAACCAATACATTTCATTCAACTTCACAATTGTGTTCCACTTTTTGTTCATTCTTCACCAAAAATTTACATTTGGTATCTTTATGTTTGAAGCATGATATGTGGGAAAAGTTTCAAAATTTCCAGGGAGCCGAATACTTTCTCAAGGCACTGTATATACTTGTATTTTATTTATTTGTTTTTTTGTTTCTAATTGTATTATGGAATTGATCTCTCATACCTTGTTTTTTCTTCTACAGTGACTACATGAATAAGACCCTTATTCGAAATGTTATGTTCTTGTCGCCTCACCATTTTCTCTATCCCTGCACCAATTTTTTATTCATGAATTGTGTTATCGCTGCATCCACACCTGTATAATAAAGTCTTCACAAACATCTATTAAGAGTGTGCAGTGATTGAACATTACTCTTCAAGCAGAGGCTGGACAGACATCTGTCTGGGATGATTTAGTGAATGCTGCTTTGAGCAGGGGGTTGGACCAGATGACCCAGGAGGTCCCTTCCAACTCTACCATTCTATGACTTTATGATTCTATGATTATCCCTAATAAAAATGTTTTAGCAAGTTTGCAGTTGACTTGCTTTTTCTATTCTCCTACTGTGAGAGGTTTTATTTTATAATTTTATATAGTGTGCACTTTGTTTCCATGGAAAACTAGTTCCTGGCCTAGAATGAGAGGCAGTTACATGCCAGGAAAGGAGTTAACTTCCATTATCTTAATCAGCTCATTCCATCTCACTGATTTCTATAAAGAAGTTAGCTGCTAACCTCTCTCCTACCTTCTCATCTCCTGACACGGCTTTTATCAGTCCCGTAGAATCACATTCTACAGGCACCCAGACTCAGCAAATTTCCCATGCAGTTTTCCTAATTATGGCTCTCACTTTCTTAATCTGTATGCTTGTGTAAAAGTTGCTGTATATGTAAATATGGTCATATAGCTTTGAACCAATACTGACAAGCTGTTAATATGTAGCATCATTAGGAAGCTATTCATTAGAATTGTCACTCGAGGAGAAGCAGGCTCCTACAAGCATCCATGAGGTAAGAAAAGACAGCAGAGCTTTGAGCTAGTCATGAGGCAACAAGAGAGCACCCCATTAATGACTAATGCAATTATGTAATAACATCTCAAGATCCTTTTTACTATTACATTAAGTAAATAACACTGCTTAAGGCTCTTTGACTGGGCTACACTTTTATAACTGTGTGCGCTTCTGTACAAAGATATGTATGATCGCACCAAAACTGACAAGGTGTTTGCAAATCCCTTACATTATTGAAGTACAACATCATACTTTATGTATGTACACCAGCTTTCTAGTTAGTTTATGTTTTTATAATTAAAGTTCTCTTTATACTTTTCTAAAGTATCAAACAGTTATAAACTTATTTTGGGTCAAATGGGATTTTGACTTATTATATTCAGCTGAGCCAGAAGGATGAATTTGCCTTTAGTGACGAAAAACATTTTTCTGCTTGTTTGACTAATGTGTAAAGCTGAGAAAACTCTTGCTTGAGAATACAATAAGGCATAATGTTTTCACAGTTAAATTTAATGCTGTTGAATTGAAATATATCTGTATTTGTCACTGTAAATCAGATTCCATTACAAAATGAGGCTCAGTAATAGTCATATATTCATCACAAGCTGCAGCTGATAAATCTTTCATTTTGTGTACTGTTTAGAACATTTGCAAAGATGGAAGTAAATGTCAAATATGAAATCAAACCTCTTTAAATGCAATATACATCAATCATGTTTTAACAGTAGAAGTTAATCTTGAATAGTCTTTGAACATGTGCCAAAAAAAGAAAACTGTCATAGTACTTGCTCAGCAAATCATCAGAAACACTGTACAATTCCCACCAGAATATTCTGTGCTTGCCGAGTGAGTGTTTGATTCTTACAAGTGGATAAGTCACTATCAGGGGAACAATGTAAGAATCTAATAATTGTAGATAGACTACTCCAAGTGAGATTGATGTAAGCTTTTAGGCTTTCACCTCTAGTGAACCTAAGATGAACCCGCATGCTGTATACTTTTATATAAGGGAATTCCATAAACATCAATTCCCTAAAAAACAACACTCTTGTTCCCAGATTCAATCTAACTATAAGCAGGGCCCTCACTCTTGTCTGTCCCATTATCAGCATGCTTACATTTGTATTGACAAATTTCTAAAACATGCCATCCTGATCATGAGAAAAAAGGAACAAAAGCAATGATGAATGCTAGTGATGAGTGAATACATCCGGCACTATTCGTTACTTGCACGAATAGTGTGGTATTCGAGGTTATTTGTTACTCGGTGAGTAATTTGGTATTTGCCTCTGTATATTCGATTGACCCCATCCAGCATATTTGGTGCTTTATTTGCAAACAATGAACATGCTGGGCTGGCTTGCCAATTAAAGTAATGCTGATGCAATCTTTGGTGTGGCATTACTGTGATTGACTGGCCTTCCAGCATCAAAGGATATATTAAAAGGCTGCTGGCGCCATCTTATGCACATTGCAGGCGGAAATAGGGAGAGTGTAGTTTGAGTGTAGGTAGAGTGAAGGGAGCATAGGAAGAGTGATAGGAGCTTATAGTGAGCATTATTCATTCCCAAAAGCTCTTTTAAGTGCTGAAGCTTGTGAAGATTAATTGTTGTTAGGTGGGGATAGCTTGGTGAGAGATTTAATAGGAGGGAGAGTGAAAGGCAGGCACCTAGGTGTTCTAATCATTGCAAGTACATTTTGCCCATCTCTGCTATTTACTGTTATGACCTGGTGGTTAGGAGCACCGGAATGACCTGATAGTTAAACCTCATACAGGACGAGCTCTGGGATGTGGGAGCTCTGCTGACCGCAAGCCCCAATCCTATTACACACACTAAAAATAGCCGTGGAGCGCTCCTGACCAGACCTAGGCGCCTCGTCACAGCCTAAGAACTATCTAGCCCTAGAGATAGAAAATAAAGCCTACCTTGCCTCAGAGAAATTCCCCACGTATATTGACTGTGAGTAAAGATGAAAGTCACAAACGCAGAAATGAAACAGGTTTCAGCAAAGGGAGGCCAGACTTACTAAATAGACAGAGGATAAGAAAGGTAACTTTGCGATCA
This sequence comes from Ranitomeya imitator, assembly GCF_032444005.1. NCBI lineage: Eukaryota > Metazoa > Chordata > Amphibia > Anura > Dendrobatidae > Ranitomeya > Ranitomeya imitator. The sequence continues at coordinate 462,245,609 of NC_091284.1, forward strand.
GCACAAAAACCTACAAAAGACCACGCAGAGTGTGCAAAAAATACCTCCGCACCGACTCACGGTGCGGAGGGGCCAATCTGCATCCCAGAGCTTCCAGCTAGCAAGACAAAATCATGAAAACCAGCCGGACAAGAAAACAATGAACAAATAATGACTATCAGGAACTTAGCTTCTGCAGGAGAAGGCAGGTCACCAGAGAGATCCAGGAGCGAACTGAACCAATGCAAAAACATTGACAGCTGGCATGGAGTAACGATCTGAGAGGAGTTAAATAGAGCAGTCAACCAAAGGATAAACCACGTCACCTGTGTAAGGAACCTCAGAAGCAGCAGCTTCACTCACAGCCACCAGAGGGAGCCCATAGACAGAACTCGCCGAAGTACCATTCACGACCACAGGAGGGAGTTCGACAACAGAATTCACAACAATTTACCACAGTGTTGTATAGTACACTGCTCAAAAAAATAAAGGGAACACTTAAACAACAGAATGTAGCTCCAAGTAAATCAAACTTCTGTGAAATCAAACTGTCCACTTAGGAAGCAACACTGATGGAAATTATTGGCAATTATCAAGACACACTCAATAAAGGAGTGGTTCTGCAGGTGGGCACCACAGACCACATCTCAGTACCAAGCATTGTAGGGAGGTCATACAGGCACATTGAGGCAACACACACAACTGAACATTATTTTCTTGTCTTGAGGCATTTCCACTGAAGTTGGATCAGCCTGTAATTTGATATTCCACTCTGATTTTAAGCATCATTCCAAATCCAGACCTCCATTTGATATTCATTTTGATTTACATTCAGCATCTTTATGTTTTATTGCTCTCACCACATTCCACTATGTAATGATTAAAGATTTTCAACTGAAATATTTAATTCAGTGATCTCTAGGATGTGGTATTTTAGTGTCCCCTTTATTTTTTTGAGCAGTGTAGTTAGTATTAGAAACAGACTGTGGGATTAGGGTGAAATATGGAGGGTTTCAGTCATTACCAAAATATAAAAATCAGCTATTTGCTGAAATAATATTAGGTAATACCAGCATATACAAACCCATTTTTTGGGAGCTACATAATATTCCTGTGTAGCAGCCTATATTTTTTTTTTTACCGCAAAATAATATTCCACACTGCCAGCATATAGTAGTAACAACTGTTTTAAAATCAAATTGATAAATATTATTCCTTGTTCATTGCTTAATTACCTTATATTTGTCCAGCAGTTGTGCGACTGGCGCAAAACCTCTTCTTAAGCTATGGAAAGGTCACTATTTACCATTAATTTCACTGAGTCTGCTGTTGGTGTGTCTCATAAAGGCAATGTAAAAAAACCCATAAATTATATTTGTTAAAGAAATAGTGTACATTTATCCAGCAGTTGTGACTGCTGCAATTAGTGCAGAGATTATCAAACATCACAATTTAGCAGTGTAAATAATTTTCATTAGTCCACATTTGGAGTTTGTCAGCAAGGTGATCTTAAAAAAAAAATCTTAACTTTCTATTGGTTTAAAAAATAGCGTATTTTTTATAGCAGAAAAACCTGGAGTAACAGTCCAAGAAAAAAATGCACTAAAAAAGTTTTTTCTTTATTAAATTACAAAATGGCACATAAATATACAAAAATTAATATCATGACAAAATAGTTTGCATAGGGAGGGATGGACAAGAAAAGATGTGGGTCTCAATAGTCATGTAGTGAGGTGGGCACAGCATTCATGAAAAACATATAAAGTGCTAGTGCTTAAATGAAAAGGTGCATTAATATATTAACCATGGCCCAATATTAATTATTTAAAGCCCTTCACAATGGGGATCATTAAGGTGCCTTATAATAGTATGCTATATCGCCGCTACCTAAATCATAAATACAGGAATGCTTTTACAAATAGTACCTCGTTAAGACACCACAAATGCAGCCCAAACACATGTTTCACTCTGGCTTCTTCGCTGGGCAATATTTGTTTAGCAGTTTGTGCGAGTGGCGCAATCCAGGTAGAGATAATCTTACGTGACACTTTAGCAGTGGCAATAATTTCCATTACTCCACTGTTGGAGTGTGTCAGCAAGGTGATCTAAAAAACAATTAAAATTTTCTACTGGTTTAATAAATAGAGTATCTTTATTTAGCAGTAGTGTTGAGCGATACCTTCCGATATTTGAAAGTATCGGTATCGGATTGTATCGGCCGATATCCGAAAAATATCGGATATTGCCGATACCGATATCCGATACCAATACAAGTCAATGAGACGCAAATATCGGAAGGTATCCTGTAATGGTTCCCAGGGTCTGAAGGAGAGGAAACTCTCCTTCAGGCCCTGGGATCCATATTCATGTAAAAAATAAAGAATAAAAATAAAAAAAATATCGATATACTCACCCCTCCGGAGGACCCTGGCTATGAGCGGTGTAACCGACAGCCTCTGTTCCTAAGAATGCAGGGTGAAGGACCTTCGATGACGTCGCAGCTTGTGATTGGTCGCGTGACCGCTCATGTGACCGCTCACGCGACCAATCACAAGCCGCGACATCATCGCAGGTCCTTCACTCGCTCATTCTTAGGAGGGGAGACTGCCGGTTACAGCAGTTTCAACCAGAGCACGTCCGAGGGTGAGTATATCAATATTTTTTATTTTTATTCTTTATTTTACACATGAATATGGATCCCGATACCGATTCCCGATATCGCAAAAATATCGGAACTCGGTATCGGAATTCCGTTACCGCAAATATCGGCCGATACCCGATACTTGCGGTATCGGAATTCTCAACACTATTTAGCAGTTGTGCGAGTGGCACAATCCAGGTAGAGATAATCTTACGTGACAATTTAGCAGTGGCAATCATTTTCATTACTCCACTATTGGAGTGTGTCAGCAAGGCAATTGAAAGGGAATACAACTTTCACTATTGAACAATGTGCAAAGTTTTTCAAAAATTATACAAACCATCCAAAAACCTTTTCACACTGGCCTGTCTTCAAGAGTAGTGTTCCACCTCCTCTACAAAGTGGGAAAGGAAGCTAGATCGACATGATGTGTGCGTTTATTGTGCTCCTACAACAGCCACAGTTTCACTTTGCTCACGGCCTCAGCCTCTGCGCTCACCATCAACATCCTGTCCATTTTCCCATCCTTTACCACCCACCTTGCTCAGTATAAATTATGCATGATATAGCCCTGTTAAATAAATGCTGCAGACAGTGTTACAGTATTACAATGCCAGCAAAATTAGCCCACTACAGATGGATCTATAGGACTGCAGCATCAATATAGCCATGCTATTTGTAGCCAAGAATTTTTCTGGGTTTTGAGGCTCAACTCTAGCACAATAAATGTCATATAAAATGTCACTGCAGAAAAAAATTGCAGTATTACAATGCCAGGAAAATGTGCCCATTTCAGTTGGACATATAAGACTGCAGTATCAATATAGCAATGCGATTTTTTTTTTTAACAAACTGATTTTGGGGGGGTTTGAGGCCCAACAATACCAGGATAAATGCTGTATAAAATGTCACTGCTGAAAAAATTGCAGTATTACAATGCCAGAAAAATGTGCCTATTTTAAATTGGCATATAAGTCTGCAGTATTAACATAGCAATGCAATTTTTTTAACAAACTATTTTTTTGTGTGGGGGGTTTGAGGCCCAACTCTAGCATGATAAATGCTTATAAAATGTCACTGCTGAAAAAAATACAGTATTAAAATGCCAGGCATATTTGCATGCCTCAGATGGACATACAGTATAAAGACTGCAGTATCAACATAGCAATGCTATTGAGATCAAACCAAGTCTGGGTGTATGCTTTTGACACACAACTGTTGCAGTAAAATGGTGTATAATATTTCCATGCTTAGAACAATTTGTAGTATTTAGAGCAAAAAGTATATTATTAGCCCTAAGAAGAGGTATTGGTATGAATTGCAGGCTGCACCAGAAAGGACATGCAATTCACCTTATCCTGTTCTACACAATCACTTGTGTGAGCGCTGACTGGAGGGGAGTATGGAGCGGGCGCCGGGCACTGACTGGACGAAAGTAGGGAGGGACTCTTTCTCGGCCGGGCTGTGCCCGTCGCTGATTGGTCGACACGGGATTTCCATGACAGACAGACAAACAGACAGACAGACGGAAGTGCCCCTTAGACAATTATATATATATAGATGGAGCATTATATGAGACCCATTATGTACTGTATAGAACATTATATGAGACCCATTATATACTGTATGAAGCATTATATTGGGCCAATAAACTATATGGAGCATTATCTGAGGCCTATTATATAATGTATGGAGTGTCATATAGGGCCCATTATATAATGTATGGAGCATTATATGGGGCCCATTATACTGTGTGAAGCATTATATGGGGCCCAATATACTGTATGGAGGATTATATGGGGCCAATTATATTGTTTGGAGCAATATATAGGGCCCAATATACTATATGGAGCAATATATGGGACCCATTATGCTCTATGGAGTGTTATATGTGGCCATTATTATGCATTGAACAATATATGAGGCCACTATACTGTATGGAGCGTTTTGTGTGGGGCCAATTATACTGTATGGAGCATTATATTGGGCCCATTTTACTGTATAGAAAAATATATGGGGCCCATAATATTGTATGAAGGACTATGTGGTGCCCATAATTTTGTATAGAGGACTATGTGGTGCCCATATATCTGCATGAAGGACTATGTGGTGCCCATTATTCTGTATGGAGAACTATGCAGTGCCCATAATACTGTATGGAGGACTATATTTGGACTATAACACTGTATGGAGGACTAAATGGGGTCCAAAATAAATGTATTGAGGACTATATTGGGTTCATAATACTTTTTTGAGGACTATGTGGTGTCCATAATACTGTGTGAAGGACTATGTGGTACCCATAATACTGTATGGAGGACTATACTGTCTGGTCTAAAATTATGTCTGCATTCACTCTGCACGCTGTGCACTGTGTTTATTTGCCGATTCCTGAGCTATTGTAGAATTTACAATAGAGGTCACTCATGTAATGTAAGAGGTAAGGGAAATCTTTGGCATTGTACTATACCTATATTTCTTAACCTGGTGCCAATCCTAGTGACGACGCACATCAAGATGAATGCCGGCTGCAGCTGTGACAGGGTGCTCTGCTCTGTGACAGGTGGCGTGGCAAAATCACATCAAATAGCAGCTACGTTAAATGGCCACCGGCCTTTCAGAGGCCACATGCTGACTCCTGCAGCCTCTGATAGGCCAGCAGCCTTTCAATGTTACTGCTATGTGATGTCACTGCAAGGCCTATCACAGTGCAGGGTGGCCTCTCACAGCTGCAGTCAGCAGCCATTTTAATGACCACGCCGAAGCCAGGGGATGCCAGATACCGGGGAGCACAGGAAAGTAAGGAGAAACTTTTTTCCCCCTCTCTGCGATTGGGCAGGGTAGTGGACATAGGGGCTGACATAGTAGCCCATGATGGGGATATTGAATGAAGGGGACCAAGATGGGGACATTATTATTGGAAGGGGCCCAGGATGGGGACCTTATTGAAATGGACATTGGGGTCAAGCATGGAGACAAAATAGGGGTCTAAGATGGGGACATTAAATAAAGGGGCCCACGATCTTGGACTTTATTAAATAAAGAACTGACATAATTACTGTATGGTGGTCAGGATGAGGAACATACATTATTAATTTATGGTGGCAAGTGGGGACATAATTACTGCTGTAATTAGTTTACTTTTGAGGATACTGTCTTCCATCAGAGAAAACAAAAGGGGGGTCCTATTACTGTGCAGGATGGCATTATGTCGCTTATTTTTCTTGATCTGACATAGTGTAGTAGTTGGGGAATAAGTGGGGAATGTGCTCTAGAAGTGATCAGCTATTGATAACCGTGTCTTGTTTTCTGCAGAGATGAGTGATGGCGGTTTGCATTGCTTGAATACGAAAAGCAAAGATGTCAAATACAGATGTCACTGGTGAGTCAGTGTGTCACCTGTACTCTGGCATTATACGTATGTATGCTATTTATAAAGCTCCTGCATATAATGTAACCTGTGGTCACTTTATTACCTGTATACTATATACAGAGCTCAAGTGTTTAATGGCAATGGTGATCACTGTATTATCTGTATACAATATACACAGGAGCTGGTCATGGTATGGTGGTATTTGTCCTCTGGATGTGGTATTATTTGGTCACTATGTGGTGATAATAATATGTAGTCTGGCCATGGTGTTGCAGTATTTGTTCATTGTATGTGGTATTATTTTTCTTGGTATAGTGGATTGTGTTGTGTATGGAGGTAACTTGTTCTCTCTGATATCAATAAAGGGAAGAGTCTTTATTTCCAATAGAGATTAAATACTTGGATGTTGAAACCTTTCCTGTCCTGTGACTATTACACAGTAGCAAATATCCACTTACAGAGCGTCTATGGTGAAAACAAGTAATCATTAATCCTTTGGCCATGTTTGCACTTACAGTATTTAGTCAGTGTTTTTCCTCAGTATTTGTAAGCAAAAATCAGGAGTGGGTGACATATGTAGAAATGGTGACGTGTTTCTATTATACTTTTCATCTGATTGTTCAACTAGTGGATTTGGTTTACAAAAACTGAAGTTTAATACTGACCAAAAACTGAACATGTGAACGTTGCCAAAGGATAAGTTACAAGTTATTGATTGGTGGGGGTCCGACTGCTGGGACCTGCACCAATCTGCAGAATGTGCAACTTTTATCCATTATATGGAGTGGCATGTGCGACTCGACCACTAATCCATTCATTCCCTAAGGAGGTGCACTTGGTTTTTTCTGGGAGTCCCTAAAGAGCATGAATGGAGCTGCGGTCAGACCTCCCATCTGCCACTCCATTTTAAAATACGGATAAAACGGGCATAAAAGTGCTCTGTGAGGAATAAAATTTCCCCATTCTTCCAATCATAGCGGTTTGCAATGGTTGTATTCCACCGATCAATAAGTTATCACCTACTTAACCTGTGGATCGATGATAACTTGTTTTCACCGAAGAACCCTTTAATGTAAGCTACCTAAACCCCTTCATGACAGAACCCTTTTTCATTTTTGCACTTCTGTTTTTCACTCTCCTTCTTCCCAGAGCCATACCTTTTTTATTTTTCCATCAATATGGCCATGTGAGGGCTTGTTTTTTCTAGGACAAGTTGTTTTTTTGAAAAACACCATTTGTTTTACCATATGGTGTACTCAAAAATTGGAAAACAATTCCAAGTGCTCTGAAATTGCAAAAGCAATGCAATTCTGCAACTGTTTTTTGGATTTTTACTTTACTTTGTTCACCAAATGCTAAAACTGACCTGTCATTATAATTCTCCAGCTCATTTTGAGTTCGTAGACACCAAACATGTCTAGTTTCTTTTTTATTTAAGTGGTGAAAAAAAATCCAAAGTTTGTTAAATAAATCATTTTTGTGATTATGGGTTACGTGAGAGCTTATCTTTTGCGTGCCGAGTTGAAGTTTTTAATAATACCATTTTGGAGTGAATACGATTTTTTGATTTCCCGTTATTGCATTTTGATTCAATGTTGCGGTGACCAAAACAACATAATTCTGGTGTTTTGATTTTTTTTCTGCTACACCATTTACCGATCTGACTAATTCTTTTATATCTTGATAGATCGGGTGATTCTGAATGTGGCGATACCAAATATGTGTATGTTTGATTTTTGTTTTATTTTGAATGGGGCGAAAAGAGGGTGATTTGAACTTTTATTTTTATTTTTTTTATGCTTTTAAAAACATTTTTTTTTTACTTTTGGCATGCTTCAATAGTCTCCATGGTAGACTAGAAGCTGCTGTAACCCGATCAGATCGCCTGTATGTAGCAGAATTGCAGACTTGCTATGAGCACCGACCATCAGGCAGCACTCATAGCAATCTGGCAGTGACATCCATAGAGGTCTGCTGGAGAACTCTGGTTGTCAAGTCAAACTATTGTTGACCCACGATCACATGACGGGGTCACCGATGGGTGCGATTTTCAGTGCCATATGTGTCCCTATTACTGCACCTACTGTGTCCTCTAAATTTTAAAGCAACTGTGTTTTACAGTTGATGCGCCACCAAATCGGGGATAGCAGTTTTCAAATATTTGCATATAGCTGTAATGGTGGGCCCCAAGTTTCTATTCGCTCTGTGGGACCCAGACACCCCAGTCCAACTTTGTACTCAGCACAGACAAGTTCATGCAAGTTCAGGCATAATGAGGATTTTGTCAAGCAAATTTATCGGATTATGAGAGTAGCTGCTAAATAACCATTGCAAAGCAGCAAACAGATATTTGAAACTGCTTGTGCATCTGGAGTCACATGTACATTACCTTAGGGTATAGGATCCTCCAGAGGCTTGTGCAGCGCCCCGAGAACTGGTCGTTGCAGTATGACACTCTGCCACTAAGGGGGAGTGATGGTACGTCTGATGGCACTGAAGGAATTCTGTTATGACCTGGTGGTTAGGAGCACCCGGAATGACCTGATAGTTAAACCTCATACAGGACGAGCTCTGGGATGTGGGAGCTCTGCTGACCGCAAGCCCTAATCCTATCACACACACTAGAAATAGCCGTGGAGTGCTCCTGACCAGACCTAGGCGCCTCGTCACAGCCTAAGAACTATCTAGCCCTAGAGATAGAAAATAAAGCCTACCTTGCCTCAGAGAAATTCCCCAAAGGTAAAGGAAGCCCCCACATATATTGACTGTGAGTAAAAATGAAAGTCACAAACGCAGAAATGAAACAGGTTTCAGCAAAGGGAGGCCAGACTTACTAAATAGACAGAGGATAGGTAAGGTAACTTTGCGATCAGCACAAAAACCTACAAAAGACCACGCAGAGTGTGCAAAAAAGGCCACTCTGCATCCCAGAGCTTCCAGCTAGCAAGACAAAATCATGATAACCAGCTGGACAAGAAAACAGTGAACAAATAATGACTATCAGGAACTTAGCTTCTGCAGGAGAAGGCAGGTCACCAGAGAGATCCAGGAGCGAACTGAACCAATGCAAAAACATTGACAGCTGGTATGGAGTAACGATCTGAGAGGAGTTAAATAGAGCAGCCAACCAAAGGATAAACCACGTTACCTGTGTAAGGAACCTCAGAAGCAGCAGCTTCACTCATAGCCACCAGAGGGAGCCCATAGACAGAACTCGCCGAAGTACCATTCACGACCACAGGAGGGAGTTCGACAACAGAATTCACAACAGTACCCCCCCCTTGAGGAGGGGTCACCGAACCCTCACCAGAGCCCCCAGGCCGACCAGGATGAGCCAAATGAAAGGCACGAACAAGATCGGCAGCATGAACATCAGAGGCAAAAACCCAGGAATTATCTTCCTGACCATAACCCTTCCACTTAACCAGGTACTGGAGTTTCCGTCTCGAAACACGAGAATCCAAAATCTTCTCCACCACATACTCCAACTCCCCCACGACCAACACCGGGGCAGGAGGATCAACGGAGGGAACCATAGGCGCCACGTATCTCCGCAACAACGACCTATGGAACACATTATGGATGGCAAAAGAAACTGGAAGGTCCAAACAAAATGACACAGGATTAAGAACTTCAGAAATCTTATATGGCCCAATGAAACGAGGCTTAAACTTAGGAGAGGAAACCTTCATAGGAAAGTGACGAGATGACAACCAAACCAAATCCCCAACACGAAGTCGGGGAACAACACAACGCCGGCGGTTAGCGAAACGTTGAGCATTCTCCTGGGACAATGTCAAATTGTCCACCACATGAGTCCAAATCTGCTGCAACCTGTCCACCACCGCATCCACACCAGGACAGTCCGAAGACTCAACCTGCCCTGAAGAGAAACGAGGATGGAAACCAGAATTACAGAAAAAAGGAGAAACTAAAGTAGCCGAGCTGGCCCGAATATTAAGGGCGAACTCAGCCAAAGGCAAGAAGGACACCCAATCATCCTGATCAGCAGAAACAAAGCATCTCAGATATGTCTCCAAAGTCTGATTAGTTCGTTCGGTTTGGCCATTAGTCTGAGGATGGAAAGCCGAAGAAAGAGACAAATCAATGCCCATCTTAGCGCAAAAGGACCGCCAAAACCTCGAAACAAACTGGGAACCTCTGTCCGAGACGATGTTCTCTAGAATGCCATGCAAACGAACCACATGCTGGAAAAACAATGGCACCAAATCAGAGGAGGAAGGCAATTTAGATAAGGGTACCAAATGGACCATCTTAGAGAAGCGATCACAAACCACCCAAATGACCGACATCTTTTGAGAGACAGGGAGATCAGAAATAAAATCCATGGAAATATGCGTCCAGGGCCTCTTCGGGATCGGCAAGGGAAAAGCAACCCACTGGCACGAGAACAGCAGGGCTTAGCCCGAGCACAAGTCCCACAGGACTGCACAAAAGAACGCACATCCCGTGACAAAGAAGGCCACCAAAAGGATCTAGCCACCAAATCTCTGGTACCACAGATTCCAGGATGACCAGCCAACACTGAACAATGAATCTCAGAGATAACTCTACTAGTCCATCAATCAGGGACAAACAGTTTCTCCGTAGGACAACGGTCAGGTCTATCAGCCTGAAACTTTTGCAGCACACGCCGCAAATCAGGGGAGATGGCAGACAAAATTACCCCTTCTTTAAGAATACCCGCCGGCTCCGGAACACCCGGAGAGTCAGGCACAAAACTCCTTGACAGGGCGTCAGCCTTCACATTCTTAGATCCCGGAAGGTATGAAACCACAAAATCAAAACGGGAGAAAAAGAGCGACTATCGAGCCTGTCTAGGATTCAACCGTTTGGCAGACTCAAGATAAGTCAAATTCTTGTGATCCGTCAAGACCACCACGCGATGTTTAGCTCCTTCAAGCCAATGTCGCCACTCCTCGAATGCCCACTTCATGGCCAACAACTCCCGATTGCCCACATCATAATTGCGCTCAGCAGGCGAGCATTTTCTAGAAAAGAAGGCACAGGGTTTCATCACCGAGCCATCAGAACTTCTTTGCGACAAAACAGCCCCTGCTCCAATTTCAGAAGCATCAACCTCCACCTGAAAAGGGAGCGAAACATCTGGCTGGCACAACACAGGGGCAGAAGCAAAACGACGCTTCAACTCCTGAAAAGCCTCTACAGCCGCAGAGGACCAATTGACCACATCAGCACCCTTCTTGGTCAAATCAGTCAACGGTTTAGCAATACTGGAAAAATTAGCGATGAAGCGACGATAAAAATTAGCAAAGCCCAGGAACTTCTGCAAGCTCTTCACAGATGTCGGCTGAGTCCAATCGTAAATGGCCTGAACTTTAACAGGGTCCATCTCGATAGTAGAAGGGGAAAAATGAAACCCAAAAATGAAACCTTTTGAACTCCAAAGAGACACTTTGACCCCTTCACAAACAAGGAATTCACACGAAGGACCTGGAACACCATTCTGACCTGCTTCACATGAGACTCCCAATCATCCGTAAAGACCAAAATGTCATCCAAATATACAATCATGAATCTATCCAGGTACTCTCGGAAGATGTCATGCATAAAGGACTGAAACACAGATGGAGCATTAGAAAGCCCGAATGGCATAACCAGGTACTCAAAATGGCCCTCGGGCGTATTAAATGCCGTTTTCCATTCATCACCCTGTTTAATTCGCACAAGATTATACGCACCACGAAGATCTATCTTGGTGAACCAACTAGCCCCCTTAATCCGAGCAAATAAATCAGACAGCAGCGGCAAAGGATACTGAAATTTGACTGTGATCTTATTAAGAAGGCGGTAATCAATACAAGGTCTCAAAGAACCATCCTTCTTGGCCACAAAAAAGAACCCTGCTCCCAATGGTGACAACGACGGACGAATATAACCGTTCTCCAAGGATTCCTTTATATAACTCCGCATAGCGGCGTGCTCTGGCACAGATAAATTAAACAGACGGCCCTTAGGAAACTTACTACCAGGAATCAATTAATAGCACAGTCGCAATCCCTATGAGGAGGTAGGGCACCAGATTTGGGCTCTTCAAATACATCCCGGTAATCTGATAAAACTCAGGGACTTCAGAAGGAGTGGAAGGCGAAATTGACAGCAACAGAACATCACCATGTACCCCCTGACAAACCCAGCTGGACCCAGACATAGATTTCCAATCCAACACTGGATTATGGACCTGTAGCCATGGCAACCCCAAAACGACCACATCATGCAGAATATGCAACACCAGAAAGCGAATATCCTCCTGATGTGCAGGAGCCATGCACATGGTCAATTGAGTCCAGTACTGAGGCTTATTCTTGGCCAAAGGCGTAGCATCAATTCCTCTCAATGGAATAGGATACTGCAAGGGCTCCAAGAACAAACCACAGCGCCTGGCAAACTCCAAGTCCATCAAATTCAGGGCAGCGCCTGAATCCACAAATGCCATTACAGAATAGGACGACAGAGAGCAAATCAGAGTAACGGACAAAAGAAATTTAGACTGTACCGTACCAATGGTGGCAGACCTAGCGAACCGCTTAGTGCGCTTAGGACAATCTGAGATAGCATGAGTGGATTCACCACAGTAACAACACAGCCCATTCCGACGTCTGTGTTCTTGCCGTTCAGCTCTGGTCAAAGTCCTATCACACTGCATAGGCTCAGGCCTATGCTCAGAGAACACCGCCAGATGGTGCACAGTTTTGCGCTCACGCATGCGCCGATCGATCTGAATGGCCAAAGACATAGACTCATTCAAACCAGCAGGCGTGGGAAATCCCACCATGACATCCTTAAGGGCTTCAGAAAGACCCTTTCTGAAAATTGCCGCCAGGGCACATTCATTCCACTGAGTAAGCACAGACCACTTTCTAAACTTCTGACAGTACACCTCCGCTTCATCCAGACCCTGACACAAAGCCAGCAAGATTTTCTCTGCCTGATCCACTGAATTTGGTTCATCATAAAGCAATCCAAGCGCCAGAAAAAACGCATCAACATCACGCAATGCAGGATCTCCTGGCGCAAGGGAAAATGCCCAGTCTTTAGGGTCACCACGCAACAAAGAAATAATGATTTTTACCTGTTGAACGGGGTCACCAGAGGAGCGGGGTTTCAAAGCTAGAAACAGTTTACAATTATTTTTGAAATTCAAGAACCTAGATCTATCCCCAGAAAATAAGTCAGGAATTGGAATTCTAGGCTCTAACATAGGATTCTGAACCACAAAATCTTGAATGTTTTGTACCCTTGCAGTGAGATGATCCACACAAGAGGACAGACCTTGAATGTCCATATCTACACCTGTGTCCTGAACTACCCAAAGGTCTAGGGGAAAAGAAAGACAAAAGACAGTGCAAAGAAAAAAAAATGGTCTCAGAAGTTCTCTTATCCCTCTATTGAGATGCATTAATACTTTGGGCCAGCTGTACTGTTATGACCTGGTGGTTAGGAGCACCCGGAATGACCTGATAGTTAAACCTCATACAGGACGAGCTCTGGGATGTGGGAGCTCTGCTGACCGCAAGCCCTAATCCTATCACACACACTAGAAATAGCCATGGAGCGCTCTTGACCAGACCTAGGCGCCTCGTCACAGCCTAAGAACTATCTAGCCCTAGAGATAGAAAATAAAGCCTACCTTGCCTCAGAGAAATTCCCCAAAGGTAAAGGAAGCCCCCACATATATTGACTGTGAGTAAAAATGAAAGTCACAAACGCAGAAATGAAACAGGTTTCAGCAAAGGGAGGCCAGACTTACTAAATAGACAGAGGATAGGAAAGGTAACTTTGCGATCAGCAAAAAAACCTACAAAAGACCACACAGAGTGTGCAAAAAAGACCTCCGCACCGACTCACGGTGCGGAGGGGCCACTCTGCATCCCAGAGCTTCCAGCTAGTAAGACAAAATCATGATAACCAGCTGGACAAGAAAACAGTGAACAAATAATGACTATCAGGAACTTAGCTTCTGCAGGAGAAGGCAGGTCACCAGAGAGATCCAGGAGCGAACTGAACCAATGCAAAAACATTTACAGCTGGCATGGAGTAACGATCTGAGAGGAGTTAAATAGAGCAGCCAACCAAAGGATAAACCACGTTACCTGTGTAAGGAACCTCAGAAGCAGCAGCTTCACTCATAGCCACCAGGGGGAGCCCATAGACAGAACTCGCCGAAGTACCATTCACGACCACAGGAGGGAGTTCGACAACAGAATTCACAACAGAATTCTGCTGACCAGGTATCACCAGCACACATTACACTCCACACTCCGGCCACTAGGGAGAGCAAAGGGCTTTATTTATTGGGCCACTCCTCACACTGGTAAAACTAGGAGTTGGATAGGAAGTTAGCCAGAAGCTGACTGGGTTGGATTCAGGCAACATCCCGTGGCAGGGGGTGTTTCAGGGAGAAGACACAGGGGGGTCTCTGTCAGGCATGGGAACCTGGCAGGCACCTAGCGACCAGAATAGAACATCACGGAACCGCGCCTGCACACCCCGTGGCGGTATCCTAAGAAAGAGACACGAAGCGAAGGATATTGTGGAACAGTGAGAAACGAGATCAAGCACAAAGGAGAGCCAGTAGGAGTCGTGCCGTGAGACCGAGGCAACATCCTACTGAGGCGCGTAGCCGGTGGCTGAAACACCGAGGGAGTAACTGACTCTACGCTTTACTTCAAACTCCGCAGGACAGTTAATTATAGGTTAGCTGTCTCACCGAAACACCTACGAAGACATAGGGGGCAACAGTGGGAGAGGGGCGACTCTAGGGTCCCAGAAGAATTCCAGGCCTTCCCATCATACGGGTGCGTCCTAGCCATAACATACCTGGGGGACGTTGAACTAGAAACATCTGGAACGAATTAGAACGAACGAACGAGAACAGAAGTTGTGAGGACTATTCCGAATGCTCAGCAGGGTAGCACTACAACACACAGGCGCTATTGGTAGGCAACGATTTCCACCTGCAAAGGGAATTCTGGATGTGCCCATCGGACCGGCCGGTCTCAGATAGCCCTGTTAAACGTGCTCTGGATTGCGGATCCTGAAGTCTTCAGTAAAGGGGTAAGGCTACGTTCACATTAGCGTTTTGCGTGTTTGCGTCGGGCGACACAGCGGCGACGCATACGTCATGCGCCCCTATATTTAACATGGGGGACTTATGGACATGCATTGTGCTGCGTTGTGCGATGCATGCGTTTTTTTGCCGCAAGCGTCGGGCACAGAAAACGCAACAAGTTGCATTTTTCTTGCGTCCAAATTTCGGCAAAAAATGACGCATGCGTCGCAAAATGCAGCATTATTGCGTGCGCTTTGGTGCGTTATTATTTGCGTTGTGCGTTGCGTCGCCGATGCAGCGGCGCACAAAGCAAATGTGAACGTAGCCTAAAGAGACTGCAACCTTGTGTCCTCGTTATTGACTGCACCACACACCATCACCATCCACCTTACTGGGAAGCCCTGGGGACATACTTCACCTGTGGGAAGGTATACCATCCAGCTGCTATTCCATCACCCCAGCGGACCCCACAGCAGCGTCGGTCACCCTGACCGAACACCACAGGTGGCGTCACGAAACCTTGACAGACTCCTATCCCCTTTTACTGGACTCCCCTTAGCAGGGTCGCGGACCGGGTCTAGCCACCGTGACAGCCTCAGAACCGAACCAGAGAGGCCCGGTACCGAGAACTCGTTGCCCTGTGTCTGGGGGCGCTCCAACTTGGCGTCACGAACAGGATCGTACTTAAGCCTGAGAATCAGGTCATGTGTGCCTTGGAACTGTGATTGAAACATGTTTGAACTGTGATTTATTGCAAAGACCGTGTTTTGCTATCTGCCGCAAGATTCCCGCCAAAACTGCCGCCATTGCAGCGCCACAAAGAGCGCAGGAGAAGAAGAAGGGCGTGGAAGTGGGTGTAGACAAGCTGAAGAGTGCGAAAGACAATGGCCGCCCAGTCTAAATATGTCTGTACCTTGAGGACGTGTCCGTCAGCGGCCGAGATCCGCCTCCTGATCCTCAGTGGAGGGCGGAGACAAAGGAAGCGAAACCGCCCACTAAGGAGAGAGCGGGAAAAGGACCAAGAAGAAGTGAGCCACGTGGGAGACACCATGGCCAGCCGCCCGGGATCGGAGCGTGGGGTCGGAGCCGAGGACTCCCCCGGCTACCCAGAGAGATACCGCGGCCAGGCGTCACCTGTTGGCCCCGACTTCCTGCAGGCCGGAGTGGACAAGCTCAGCGATCAACTCCGGTGGACGCAGCTGAGCACTGAGGCCGGGTGGAAGGAGACCGTCATCGGGGGCCTCACCAGACGTTTGTCGGCAGCCTCGTCTGGTCCGGAGCAAGAAAGAAGTTCCAGCGCTCCGAAGCCAGAAAGCAAGGCCCTGCCAGAAAGCGAGATACTGCAAACAGAGATGACAACAACACAGCGCAAGGCCCCGCAGTCAGCGTTCCAGATCCCAGCGGAGACGGAGCAGGCCGGCACCGGAGGGACCGCATCTGAAGCAGGTATGAAGAACGACCCTGCCCCAGTGACAGAAGACCTAATGATAGGCCCCGTAGCAGCGCCACCTGCTGCCATGACTAAGACTAACTCTGGACTGACAAATCCTAATACGACTACCACAGTGGACATTATTGGCGCTACTGAACCTATTACCAAAATTGACATTCGAACCCAGATTATACCTGAAAAACCGATTAGTGACATTGATACCACATCGGATGAGAAAAGAGATATGCAAAGCCATAAGACCCCTATCTGGAGTGAGGGAGCTTCTTATGTGGCACCTGGTAGCCGCCAGTATCCAGCTGGGCTACCCCCTGAGTTACAGCACTAAACCTCAAAACCCCGACAAATGTACATAGTTATTTAACTGTTTCCTGTTTTGCTGCTTTTAACCCGTCCTGGGTTAACTCTTAAAGGGGTCGCTTTGTTTACCCGGGATTCCTCTTCTTTTTGTTAGTTTATCATTGTTTCAAAGATTGCCGGATCATGAACAGTGAATGATTCCAAAACTGTTTTGTATATAGTTTGCACCTTCTTAAAGGTGCTCCCTACTGGTTTTACATAGAAAGACGACTTTGCGAAGATAATGCTTCTGGACATGATGCAGAAGGTCTTGCTTTCATTGGACTTGCAGACAGAGAGAATCTGCACTATCTCAGAGAGACTTGGTTCCCTCTTAAAGGGAATGTTCACATGTTGCACTGAAGTTATAATGTTGCCTTAAGAAACGTTGACATGTTAATAATGTTGAAATTTAGAACAGTTTGATAATGTTGATAGAGATTGAGAACAGGAAAGATTGAAAGTGAACCCGTAGGGGTTAGAGAGAGAGTCCTCCTGAGAACCGTAGAACGACAGTTGGTAGCTGAAAGAGAAACAATGACAGTAGGCCCGGCCCAGGAGCTAGGCGGTCCTGCATTGGTGAAGCTAGAAAGGAAAGACAAGTTGAGTTATTTTATAGTATTTTATAGTAGGCATTTACTGGGTTCAGCTTTTACGCCCTTAAAGGAAAAGATAACTTATTGTTCAGAATTTGCACTGAGTAGAATACCCAGTTGGGTGAAAAGAGTTATTTATAGTCATAATGTTATTTAAAAATATTTTATTCTGTTTTTGTTTGTAACGTTCAAGTGTCCTCACCTCCCATAAAGGGAAGCATTGTTCTATTTACTTGTTTTAAGCATTTCAAAATTTTGTATGTCTTTTGCTGAAATGTATTGTTGTTCTTCTTCCCAGTCCAGGAGTACTGGATTTAACCGGGGGGGAGTGCAGCGCCCCAGAGATCTGGTCGTTGCAGTAAAACACTCTGCCACTAAGGGGGAGTGATGGTACGTCTGATGGCACTGAAGGAATTCTACTGACCAGGTATCACCAGCACACATTACACTTCACACTCCGGCCACTAGGGGGAGCAAAGGGCTTTATTTATTGGGCCACTCCTCACACTGGTAAAACTAGGGGTTGGATAGGAAGTTAGCCAGAAGCTGACTGGGTTGGATTCAGGCAACATCCCGTGGCAGGGGGTGTTGCAGGGAGAAGACACAGGGGGGTTCCTGTCAGGCGTGGGAACCTGGCAGGCACCTAGCGACCAGAATAGAATGTTACGGAACCGCGCCTGCACACCCCGCGGCAGTATCCTAAGAAAGAGACATGAAGCAAAGGATATTGTGGAACAGTGAGAAACGAGATCAAGCACAAAGGAGAGCCAGTAGGAGTCGTGCCGTGAGACCGAGGCAACATCCAACTGAGGCGCGTAGCCAGTGGCCGGAACACCGAGGGAGTAACTGACTCTACGCTTTACTTCAAACTCCGCAGGACAGTTAATTATAGGTTGGCTGTCTCACCTAAACACCTACGAAGACATAGGGGGCAACAGTGGGAGAGGGGCGACTCTAGGGTCCCAGAAGAATTCCAGGCCTTCCCATCATACGGGTGCGTCCTAGCCATAACATACCTGGGGGACGTTGAACTAGAAACATCTGGAACGAATTAGAAAGAACGAACGAACGAGAACAGAAGTTGTGAGGACTATTCCGAATGCTCAGCAGGGTAGCACCACAACACACAGGCGCTATTGGTAGGCAACGATTTCCACCTGCAAAGGGAATTCTGGATGTGCCCATCGGACCGGCCAGTCTCAGATAGCCCTGTTAAACGTGCTCTGGATTGCGGATCCTGAAGTCTTCAGTAAAGAGGTAAAGAGACTGCAACCTTGTGTCCTCGTTATTGACTGCACCTCACACCATCACCATCCACCTTACTGGGAAGCCCTGGGGACATACTTCACCTGTGGGAAGGTATACCATCCAGCTGCTATTCCATCACCCCAGCGGACCCCACAGCAGCGACGGTCACCCGGACCGAACACCATATGTGGCGTCACGAAACCTTGACAGACTCCTATCCCCTTTTACTGGACGCCCCTTAGCAGGGTCGCGGACCGGGTCTAGCCACCGTGACAGCCTCAGAACCGAACCAGAGAGGCCCGGTACCGAGAACTCGTGGCCCTGTGTCTGGGGGCGCTCCACTTGCAGTTGTGCATAAACCTACTATTCTTCCATCCCTAAACAGAGCTCACAAGCAAAAATGGTTGCACTGGGCCAAGACATAAAGGAAGACTCATTTTAAAATAGTCTTGTTTACTGATAAGTGCTGTGGTCTAGATGGATAGAGTAGTGGATGGTTGGTGGATAGGCACCATGTCCCAACAATGGTCATGTTGGAGTCATGTTTTGGATTAAAATCATGGGCAAAGAGCTGATAAACCCCTTTAGGGTCCCTAATGGTGTGAACATGATCTTGGCAAAGTGCATAGAGATTCTGACTGACCACTTCCTTCTATGGTACAAAAAGAAGAACCATGCCATCTGCAGCAGCAAAATCCCCTTCCTGTATGACAATGCTCCATCTCATGTTGCAAATAATATTTCTCAGTCATTGGCTAGTATGGGCTTAAAAGGAGGGAAACTCATGATGTGGCTGCCATCCTCCCCAGACCTGAACCCTATTAAGAACCTTTGGTGTATTCTCAATCAAATAATCTTTGAAAGTGGTTAGCAGTTCACATCAAAACAATAGCTCTGGAAGGCCATTTTGATATTCTGCAAAGATTCAAACAGAAACTATGCCAAAACTCACAAGTTCAATGGATGCAATAATTTTGAGGGTTATATCCAAGAAGGGGCTCTATGTTCAAGGACGGCATTAGGGGCAGGCAGACAAGGCAGCTGCCTAGGGCCCCACTCCTCCAGGGGTCCCAGCCAGTGGTGTGTCACCAATAATGGCACATCATGGAGCCACTATGGGGCTTGTGAGTCAGAGGGGCCCGGCACCAGCACGACCCTGCTTGCTCCATATTCAACTGTATCAGCCTCTGACACAGCGTGTGCGCAATGACATCCACGCTCTACAAAGCCTAGAGCAGCCGGGGATTAAGGAGGGGTGGTGATTATTGCAATATATACAGTATATATATATATCTATATATATAATTGTCTAAGGGTTTTTCCGTCTGTCTGTCTGTCTGTCTGTCTGTCCTGGAAATCCCGGCTCTCTGATTGGTCGAGGCCGCTAGGCCTCGACCAATCAGAGACCGCCACAGCATCGACGTAGAAATCCCGCATCTCTGATTGGTCGAGGCCGCCAGGCCTCGACCAATCAGCAACGGGCACAGCGACGATGATGTCATAAAAGGCGTAGAAATCCCGCGTCTGATTGGTCGAGGCCGCCAGGCCTCGACCAATCAGCAACGGGCACAGCGACGATGATGTCATAAAGGACGTAGACATCTCACGTTTCTGATTCAGCGACGGGCACAGTATCGACGTAGAGGTCATAATGGTTGCCATGGCGACGATGATGTCATAAAGGTTGCCTCGACCAATCAGCGACGGGCACAGTGTGCCGCGAATTCTGGAATCATCATTGTCCATATACTACGGGGACATGCATATTCTAGAATACCCGATGCGTTAGAATCGGGCCACAATCTAGTATATATATATATATATATATATATATATATATATATATACTAGATGGCAGCCCGATTCTAAAGAATCGGGAGTCTAGAATCCATATATACTTGAAATTCGGCAGGAGCTTGAAGAGCAACGTCACTGGGCCCGCCTCCACGCAGTAGAAACTTGCTGTGAGGTAAAAATTCAAAAATCACACCAAAATGGCGGGCGGGGTGTGTCACAGTACGGCACGTTTCTGATTGGTCGCTCGCAGCAGGCGGCAACCAATCAGACACTGGACACTGTTGACGTCACTTATCTCCGGACATTAGCTCCGGACATTAGCTCCGGACAGGAAGTTGGCACAAATTGCAGGAAGTAATATTCTAGGCAATTATATATTAGATACTGTATATATTAAAATAATTACCACTCCTCCTCAATCCCCGTATATATACTGTATGTATATATATATCTATATATATAATTGTCTAAGGGTTTTTCCGTCTGTCTGTCTGTCTGTCTTTCTGTCTGTCTGTCTGTCCTGGAAATCCCGCGTCTCTGATTGGTCGAGGCCGCCAGGCACTTCTATATTGACACTTCTATATTGATCAGTCCTCCTGACACTTCTATATTGATCAGTCCTCCTGACACTTCTATATTGATCAGTCCTCCTGACACTTCTGTATTGATCAGTCCTCCTGATACCTCTATATTGATCAGTCCTCCTGATACCTCTATATTGATCAGTCCTCCTGATACCTCTGTATTGATCAGTCCTCCTGACACTTCTGTATTGATCAGTCCTCCTGACACTTCTATATTGATCAGTCCTCCTGACACTTCTATATTGATCAGTCCTCCTGATACCTCTATATTGATCAGTCCTCCTGACACTTCTACATTGATCAGTCCTCCTGACACTTCTATATTGATAAATCCTCCTGACACTTCTATATTGATCAGTCCTCCTGACACTTCTATATTGATCAGTCCTCCTGACACTTCTATATTGATCAGTCCTCCTGATACCTCTATATTGATCAGTCCTCCTGACATTCTATATTGATCAGTCCTCCTGACACCTCTATATTGATCAGTCCTCCTGACACTTCTATATTGATCAGTCCTCCTGACACTTCTGTATTGATCAGTCCTCCTGACACTTCTATATTGATCAGTCCTCCTGACACTTCTATATTGATCAGTCCTCCTGACATTCTATATTGATCAGTCCTCCTGACACTTCTGTATTGATCAGTCCCCCTGACACTTCTATATTGATCAGTCCTCCTGACACTTCTATATTGATCAGTCCTCCTGACACTTCTATATTGATCAGTCCTCCTGACACTTCTGTATTGATCAGTCCTCCTGACACTTCTATATTGATCAGTCCTCCTGACACTTCTATATTGATCAGTCCTCCTGATACCTCTATATTGATCAGTCCTCCTGACACTTCTATGTTGATCAGTCCTCCTGATACCTCTATATTGATCAGTCCTCCTGACACTTCTATGTTGATCAGTCCTCCTGACACTTCTATATTGATCAGTCCTCCTGACACTTCTATATTGATCAGTCCTCCTGACACTTCTATGTTGATCAGTCCTCCTGATACCTCTATATTGATCAGTCCTCCTGACACTTCTATGTTGATCAGTCCTCCTGACACTTCTATATTGATCAGTCCTCCTGACACTTCTATATTGATCATTCCTCCTGACACTTCTATGTTGATCAGTCCTCCTGATATCTCTATATTGATCAGTCCTCCTGACACTTCTATATTGATCAGTCCTCCTGACACCTCTATATTGATCAGTCCTCCTGACACTTCTATATTGATCAGTCCTCCTGACACTTCTATATTGATCAGTCCTCCACTTCTATATTGATCAGTCCTCCTGATACCTCTATATTGATCAGTCCTCCTGACACATATATATTGATCAGTCCTCCTGACACCTCTATATTGATCAGTCCTCCTGACACTTCTATATTGATCAGTCCTCCTGACACTTCTATACCTCTATATTGATCAGTCCTCCTGACATTCTATATTGATCAGTCCTCCTGACACTTCTATATTGATCAGTCCTCCTGACACTTCTATATTGATCAGTCCTCCTGACACTTCTATATTGATCAGTCCTCCTGACACCTCTATATTGATAAATCCTCCTGACACTTCTATATTGATCAGTCCTCCTGACACTTCTATATTGATCATTCCTCCTGACACTTCTGTATTGATCATTCCTCCTGACACTTCTATATTGATCAGTCCTCCTGATACCTCTATATTGATCAGTCCTCCTGACACTTCTATATTGATCAGTCCTCCTGACACTTCTGTATTGATCATTCCCCCTGACACTTCTATATTGATCAGTCCTCCTGACACTTCTATATTGATCAGTCCTCCTGACACCTCTATATTGATCATTCCCCCTGACACTTCTATATTGATCAGTCCTCCTGACACTTCTATATTGATCAGTCCTCCTGACACCTCTATATTGATCAGTCCTCCTGACACTTCTATATTGATCAGTCCTCCTGACACTTATATATTGATCAGTCCTCCTGACACCTCTATATTGATCAGTCCTCCTGACACCTCTATATTGATCAGTCCTCCTGACACTTCTATATTGATCAGTCCTCCTGACACTTCTATATTGATCAGTCCTCCTGACACCTCTATATTGATCAGTCCTCCTGACACTTCTATATTGATCAGTCCTCCTGACACTTATATATTGATCAGTCCTCCTGACACCTCTATATTGATCAGTCCTCCTGACACCTCTATATTGATCAGTCCTCCTGACACTTCTATGTTGATCAGTCCTCCTGACACTTCTATATTGATCAGTCCTCCTGACACTTCTATATTGATCATTCCTCCTGACACTTCTATGTTGATCAGTCCTCCTGATATCTCTATATTGATCAGTCCTCCTGACACTTCTATATTGATCAGTCCTCCTGACACCTCTATATTGATCAGTCCTCCTGACACTTCTATATTGATCAGTCCTCCTGACACTTCTATATTGATCAGTCCTCCACTTCTATATTGATCAGTCCTCCTGATACCTCTATATTGATCAGTCCTCCTGACACATCTATATTGATCAGTCCTCCTGACACCTCTATATTGATCAGTCCTCCTGACACTTCTATATTGATCAGTCCTCCTGACACTTCTATACCTCTATATTGATCAGTCCTCCTGACATTCTATATTGATCAGTCCTCCTGACACTTCTATATTGATCAGTCCTCCTGACACTTCTATATTGATCAGTCCTCCTGACACTTCTATATTGATCAGTCCTCCTGACACCTCTATATTGATAAATCCTCCTGACACTTCTATATTGATCAGTCCTCCTGACACTTCTATATTGATCATTCCTCCTGACACTTCTGTATTGATCATTCCTCCTGACACTTCTATATTGATCAGTCCTCCTGATACATCTATATTGATCAGTCCTCCTGACACTTCTATATTGATCAGTCCTCCTGACACTTCTGTATTGATCATTCCCCCTGACACTTCTATATTGATCAGTCCTCCTGACACTTCTATATTGATCAGTCCTCCTGACACCTCTATATTGATCATTCCCCCTGACACTTCTATATTGATCAGTCCTCCTGACACTTCTATATTGATCAGTCCTCCTGACACCTCTATATTGATCAGTCCTCCTGACACTTCTATATTGATCAGTCCTCCTGACACCTTATATTTATCAGTCCTCCTGACACTTCTATATTGAACAGTCCTCCTGCCACCTCTATATTGATCAGTCCTCCTGACACTTCTATATTGATCATTCCTCCTGACACTTCTGTATTGATCATTCCCCCTGACACTTCTATATTGATCAGTCCTCCTGATATCTCTATATTGATCAGTCCTCCTGACACTTCTATATTGATCAGTCCTCCTGACATTCTATATTGATCAGTCCTCCTGACACTGATATATTGATCAGTCCTCCTGACACCTCTATATTGATCAGTCCTCCTGACACCTCTATATTGATCAGTCCTCCTGACACTTCTATATTGATCAGTCCTCCTGACACTTCTATATTGATCAGATCAGTTCTCCTGACACTTCTATATTGATCAGTCCTCCTGATACCTCTATATTGATCAGTCCTCCTGACACTTCTATATTGATCAGTCCTCCTGACAATCTATATTGATCAGTCCTCCTGACACCTCTATATTGATCAGTCCTCCTGACACTTCTATATTGATCAGTCCTCCTGACAGTTCTATATTGATCAGTCCTCCTGACACTTCTATATTGATCAGTCCTCCTGACACTTCTATATTGATCAGTCCTCCTGATACATCTATATTGATCAGTCCTCCTGACACTTCTATATTGATCAGTCCTCCTGACATTCTATATTGATCAGTCCTCCTGACACTTCTATATTGATCAGTCCTCCTGACACTTCTATATTGATCATTCCTCTTGACACTTCTGTATTGATCATTCCTCCTGACACCTCTATATTGATCAGTCCTCCTGACACCTCTATATTGATCAGTCCTCCTGACACTTCTATATTGATCAGTCCTCCTGACACTTCTATATTGATCAGTCCTCCTGACACTTCTATATTGATCAGTCCTCCTGATACCTCTATATTGATCAGTCCTCCTGACACTTCTATATTGATCAGTCCTCCTGACATTCTATATTGATCAGTCCTCCTGACAACTCTATATTGATCAGTCCTCCTGATACCTCTATATTGATCAGTCCTCCTGATACCTCTATATTGATCAGTCCTCCTGATACCTCTATATTGATCAGTCCTCCTGACACTTCTATATTGATCAGTCCTCCTGACACTTCTATATTGATCATTCCTCCTGACACTTCTGTATTGATCATTCCTCCTGACACCTCTATATTGATCAGTCCTCCTGACACCTCTATATTGATCAGTCCTCCTGACACTTCTATATTGATCAGTCCTCCTGACACCTCTATATTGATCAGTCCTCCTGACACCTCTATATTGATCAGTCCTCCTGACACTTCTATATTGATCAGTCCTCCTGACACTTCTGTATTGATCATTCCCCCTGACACTTCTATATTGATCAGTCCTCCTGATATCTCTATATTGATCAGTCCTCCTGACACTTCTATATTGATCAGTCCTCCTGACACTTCTATATTGATCAGTCCTCCTGATACCTCTATATTGATCAGTCCTCCTGACATTCTATATTGATCAGTCCTCCTGACACCTCTATATTGATCAGTCCTCCTGACACTTCTATATTGATCAGTCCTCCTGACACTTCTGTATTGATCAGTCCTCCTGACACTTCTATATTGATCAGTCCTCCTGACACTTCTATATTGATCAGTCCTCCTGACACTTCTATATTGATCAGTCCTCCTGACACTTCTGTATTGATCAGTCCTCCTGACACTTCTATATTGATCAGTCCTCCTGACACTTCTATATTGATCAGTCCTCCTGATACCTCTATATTGATCAGTCCTCCTGACACTTCTATGTTGATCAGTCCTCCTGATACCTCTATATTGATCAGTCCTCCTGACACTTCTATGTTGATCAGTCCTCCTGACACTTCTATATTGATCAGTCCTCCTGATACCTCTATATTGATCAGTCCTCCTGACATTTCTATGTTGATCAGTCCTCCTGATACCTCTATATTGATCAGTCCTCCTGACACTTCTATGTTGATCAGTCCTCCTGACACTTCTATATTGATCAGTCCTCCTGACACTTCTATATTGATCATTCCTCCTGACACTTCTATGTTGATCAGTCCTCCTGATATCTCTATATTGATCAGTCCTCCTGACACTTCTATATTGATCAGTCCTCCTGACACCTCTATATTGATCAGTCCTCCTGATACTTCTATATTGATCAGTCCTCCTGACACTTCTATATTGATCAGTCCTCCACTTCTATATTGATCAGTCCTCCTGTTACCTCTATATTGATCAGTCCTCCTAACACTTCTATATTGATCAGTCCTCCTGACACCTCTATATTGATCAGTCCTCCTGACACTTCTATATTGATCAGTCCTCCTGACACTTCTATACCTCTATATTGATCAGTCCTCCTGACATTCTATATTGATCAGTCCTCCTGACACTTCTATATTGATCAGTCCTCCTGACACTTCTATATTGATCAGTCCTCCTGACACTTCTATATTGATCAGTCCTCCTGACACCTCTATATTGATAAATCCTCCTGACACTTCTATATTGATCAGTCCTCCTGACACTTCTATATTGATCATTCCTCCTGACACTTCTGTATTGATTATTCCTCCTGACACTTCTATATTGATCAGTCCTCCTGATACCTCTATATTGATTAGTCCTCCTGACACTTCTATATTGATCAGTCCTCCTGACACTTCTATATTGATCAGTCCGCCTGACACTTCTGTATTGATCATTCCCCCTGACACTTCTATATTGATCAGTCCTCCTGACACTTCTATATTGATCAGTCCTCCTGACACTTCTATGTTGATCAGTCCTCCTGACACCTCTATATTGATCAGTCCTCCTGACACTTCTATATTGATCAGTCTTCCTGACACCTCTATATTGATCAGTCCTCCTGACACCTCTATATTGATCAGTCCTCCTGACACTTCTATATTGATCAGTCCTCCTGACACTTCTGTATTGATCATTCCCCCTGACACTTCTATATTGATCAGTCCTCCTGATATCTCTATATTGATCAGTCCTCCTGACACTTCTGTATTGATCAGTCCTCCTGACACTTCTATATTGATCAGTCCTCCTGACACTTCTATATTGATCAGTCCTCCTGACACTTCTATATTGATCAGTCCTCCTGACACCTCTATATTGATCAGTCCTCCTGACACTTCTATGTTGATCAGTCCTCCTGACACTTCTATATTGATCAGTCCTCCTGACACTTCTATATTGATCAGTCCTCCTGACACTTCTATATTGATCAGTCCTCCTGACACTTCTATATTGATCAGTCCTCCTGACACTTATATATTGATCAGTCCTCCTGACACTTCTATATTGATCAGTCCTCCTGACATTCTATATTGATCAGTCCTCCTGACACTTCTATATTGATCAGTCCTCCTGACATTTCTATATTGATCAGTCCTCCTGACACCTCTATATTGATCAGTCCTCCTGACACCTCTATATTGATCAGTCCTCCTGACACTTCTATATTGATCAGTCCTCCTGACACATATATTGATCTGTCCTCCTGACACTTCTATATTGATCAGTCCTCCTGACATTTTATATTGATCAGTCCTCCTGACACTTCTATATTGATCAGTCCTCCTGACACTTCTATATTGATCAGTCCTCCTGACACTTCTATATTGATCAGTCCTCCTGACACCTCTATATTGATCAGTCCTCCTGACACTTCTATATTGATCAGTCCTCCTGACACTTATATATTGATCAGTCCTCCTGACACCTCTATATTGATCAGTCCTCCTGACACCTCTATATTGATCAGTCCTCCTGACACTTCTATATTGATCAGTCCTCCTGACACTTCTGTATTGATCAGTCCTCCTGATACCTCTATATTGATCAGTCCTCCTGACACTTCTATATTGATCAGTCCTCCTGACATTCTATATTGATCAGTCCTCCTGACACCTCTATATTGATCAGTCCTCCTGACACCTCTATATTGATCAGTCCTCCTGACACTTCTATATTGATCAGTCCTCCTGACACTTCTATATTGATCATTCCTCCTGACACTTCTGTATTGATCATTCCCCCTGACACTTCTATATTGATCAGTCCTCCTGATACCTCTATATTGATCAGTCCTCCTGACACTTCTATGTTGATCAGTCCTCCTGACACCTTATATTTATCAGTCCTCCTGCCACCTCTATATTGATCAGTCCTCCTGACTCTTCTATATTGATCATTCCTCCTGACACTTCTGTATTGATCATTCCCCCTGACACTTCTATATTGATCAGTCCTCCTGATATCTCTATATTGATCAGTCCTCCTGACACTTCTATATTGATCAGTCCTCCTGACATTCTATATTGATCAGTCCTCCTGACAACTCTATATTGATCAGTCCTCCTGATACCTCTATATTGATCAGTCCTCCTGATACCTCTATATTGATCAGTCCTCCTGATACCTCTATATTGATCAGTCCTCCTGACACTTCTATATTGATCAGTCCTCCTGACACTTCTATATTGATCATTCCTCCTGACACTTCTGTATTGATCATTCCTCCTGACACCTCTATATTGATCAGTCCTCCTGACACCTCTATATTGATCAGTCCTCCTGACACTTCTATATTGATCAGTCCTCCTGACACCTCTATATTGATCAGTCCTCCTGACACCTCTATATTGATCAGTCCTCCTGACACTTCTATATTGATCAGTCCTCCTGACACTTCTGTATTGATCATTCCCCCTGACACTTCTATATTGATCAGTCCTCCTGATATCTCTATATTGATCAGTCCTCCTGACACTTCTATATTGATCAGTCCTCCTGACACTTCTATATTGATCAGTCCTCCTGATACCTCTATATTGATCAGTCCTCCTGACATTCTATATTGATCAGTCCTCCTGATACCTCTATATTGATCAGTCCTCCTGACACTTCTATATTGATCAGTCCTCCTGACACTTCTGTATTGATCAGTCCTCCTGACACTTCTATATTGATCAGTCCTCCTGACACTTCTATATTGATCAGTCCTCCTGACACTTCTATATTGATCAGTCCTCCTGACACTTCTGTATTGATCAGTCCTCCTGACACTTCTATATTGATCAGTCCTCCTGACACTTCTATATTGATCAGTCCTCCTGATACCTCTATATTGATCAGTCCTCCTGACACTTCTATGTTGATCAGTCCTCCTGATACCTCTATATTGATCAGTCCTCCTGACACTTCTATGTTGATCAGTCCTCCTGACACTTCTATATTGATCAGTCCTCCTGATACCTCTATATTGATCAGTCCTCCTGACACTTCTATGTTGATCAGTCCTCCTGATACCTCTATATTGATCAGTCCTCCTGACACTTCTATATTGATCAGTCCTCCTGATACCTCTATATTGATCAGTCCTCCTGACACTTCTATATTGATCAGTCCTCCTGACACTTCTATATTGATCATTCCTCCTGACACTTCTGTATTGATCATTCCTCCTGACACCTCTATATTGATCAGTCCTCCTGACACCTCTATATTGATCAGTCCTCCTGACACCTCTATATTGATCAGTCCTCCTGACACCTCTATATTGATCAGTCCTCCTGACACTTCTATATTGATCAGTCCTCCTGACACCTCTATATTGATCAGTCCTCCTGACACTTCTATATTGATCAGTCCTCCTGACACTTCTGTATTGATCAGTCCTCCTGACACTTCTATATTGATCAGTCCTCCTGACACTTCTATATTGATCAGTCCTCCTGACACTTCTATATTGATCAGTCCTCCTGACACTTCTGTATTGATCAGTCCTCCTGACACTTCTATATTGATCAGTCCTCCTGACACTTCTATATTGATCAGTCCTCCTGATACCTCTATATTGATCAGTCCTCCTGACACTTCTATGTTGATCAGTCCTCCTGATACCTCTATATTGATCAGTCCTCCTGACACTTCTATGTTGATCAGTCCTCCTGACACTTCTATATTGATCAGTCCTCCTGATACCTCTATATTGATCAGTCTTCCTGACACTTCTATGTTGATCAGTCCTCCTGATACCTCTATATTGGTCAGTCCTCCTGACACTTCTATGTTGATCAGTCCTCCTGACACTTCTATATTGATCAGTCCTCCTGACACTTCTATATTGATCATTCCTCCTGACACTTCTATGTTGATCAGTCCTCCTGATATCTCTATATTGATCAGTTCTCCTGACACTTCTATATTGATCAGTCCTCCTGACACCTCTATATTGATCAGTCCTCCTGACACTTCTATATTGATCAGTCCTCCTGACACTTCTATATTGATCAGTCCTCCACTTCTATATTGATCAGTCCTCCTGATACCTCTATATTGATCAGTCCTCCTGACACTTCTATATTGATCAGTCCTCCTGACACCTCTATATTGATCAGTCCTCCTGACACTTCTATATTGATCAGTCCTCCTGACACTTCTATACCTCTATATTGATCAGTCCTCCTGACATTCTATATTGATCAGTCCTCCTGACACTTCTATATTGATCAGTCCTCCTGACACTTCTATATTGATCAGTCCTCCTGACACTTCTATATTGATCAGTCCTCCTGACACCTCTATATTGATAAATCCTCCTGACACTTCTATATTGATCAGTCCTCCTGACACTTCTATATTGATCATTCCTCCTGACACTTCTGTATTGATCATTCCTCCTGACACTTCTATATTGATCAGTCCTCCTGATACCTCTATATTGATTAGTCCTCCTGACACTTCTATATTGATCAGTCCTCCTGACGCTTCTATATTGATCAGTCCTCCTGACACTTCTGTATTGATCATTCCCCCTGACACTTCTATATTGATCAGTCCTCCTGACACTTCTATATTGATCAGTCCTCCTGACACTTCTATGTTGATCAGTCCTCCTGACACCTCTATATTGATCAGTCCTCCTGACACTTCTATATTGATCAGTCCTCCTGACACCTCTATATTGATCAGTCCTCCTGACACCTCTATATTGATCAGTCCTCCTGACACTTCTATATTGATCAGTCCTCCTGACACTTCTGTATTGATCATTCCCCCTGACACTTCTATATTGATCAGTCCTCCTGATATCTCTATATTGATCAGTCCTCCTGACACTTCTGTATTGATCAGTCCTCCTGACACTTCTATATTGATCAGTCCTCCTGACACTTCTATATTGATTAGTCCTCCTGACACTTCTATATTGATCAGTCCTCCTGACACCTCTATATTGATCAGTCCTCCTGACACTTCTATGTTGATCAGTCCTCCTGACACTTCTATATTGATCAGTCCTCCTGACACTTCTATATTGATCAGTCCTCCTGACACTTCTATATTGATCAGTCCTCCTGACACCTCTATATTGATCAGTCCTCCTGACACTTCTATATTGATCAGTCCTCCTGACACTTCTATATTGATCAGTCCTCCTGACACTTATATATTGATCAGTCCTCCTGACACTTCTATATTGATCAGTCCTCCTGACATTTCTATATTGATCAGTCCTCCTGACACCTCTATATTGATCAGTCCTCCTGACACCTCTATATTGATCAGTCCTCCTGACACTTCTATATTGATCAGTCCTCCTGACACTTATATATTGATCTGTCCTCCTGACACTTCTATATTGATCAGTCCTCCTGACATTTTATATTGATCAGTCCTCCTGACACTTCTATATTGATCAGTCCTCCTGACACTTCTATATTGATCAGTCCTCCTGACACCTCTATATTGATCAGTCCTCCTGACACTTCTATATTGATCAGTCCTCCTGACACTTATATATTGATCAGTCCTCCTGACACCTCTATATTGATCAGTCCTCCTGACACCTCTATATTGATCAGTCCTCCTGACACTTCTATATTGATCAGTCCTCCTGACACTTCTATATTGATCAGTCCTCCTGACACTTCTGTATTGATCAGTCCTCCTGAAACCTCTATATTGATCAGTCCTCCTGACACTTCTATATTGATCAGTCCTCCTGACATTCTATATTGATCAGTCCTCCTGACACCTCTATATTGATCAGTCCTCCTGACACCTCTATATTGATCAGTCCTCCTGACACTTCTATATTGATCAGTCCTCCTGACACTTCTATATTGATCATTCCTCCTGACACTTCTGTATTGATCATTCCCCCTGACACTTCTATATTGATCAGTCCTCCTGATACCTCTATATTGATCAGTCCTCCTGACACTTCTATGTTGATCAGTCCTCCTGACACCTTATATTTATCAGTCTTCCTGACACTTCTATATTGATCAGTCCTCCTGCCACCTCTATATTGATCAGTCCTCCTGACTCTTCTATATTGATCATTCCTCCTGACACTTCTGTATTGATCATTCCCCCTGACACTTCTATATTGATCAGTCCTCCTGATATCTCTATATTGATCAGTCCTCCTGACACTTCTATATTGATCAGTCCTCCTGACATTCTATATTGATCAGTCCTCCTGACACTGATATATTGATCAGTCCTCCTGACACCTCTATATTGATCAGTCCTCCTGACACCTCTATATTGATCAGTCCTCCTGACACTTCTATATTGATCAGTCCTCCTGACACTTCTATATTGATCAGATCAGTTCTCCTGACACTTCTATATTGATCAGTCCTCCTGATACCTCTATATTGATCAGTCCTCCTGACACTTCTATATTGATCAGTCCTCCTGACAATCTATATTGATCAGTCCTCCTGACACCTCTATATTGATCAGTCCTCCTGACACCTCTATATTGATCAGTCCTCCTGACACTTCTATATTGATCAGTCCTCCTGACAGTTCTATATTGATCATTCCTCCTGACACTTCTATATTGATCAGTCCTCCTGACACTTCTATATTGATCAGTCCTCCTGATACATCTATATTGATCAGTCCTCCTGACACTTCTATATTGATCAGTCCTCCTGACATTCTATATTGATCAGTCCTCCTGACACTTCTATATTGATCAGTCCTCCTGACACTTCTATATTGATCATTCCTCTTGACACTTCTGTATTGATCATTCCTCCTGACACCTCTATATTGATCAGTCCTCCTGACACCTCTATATTGATCAGTCCTCCTGACACTTCTATATTGATCAGTCCTCCTGACACTTCTATATTGATCAGTCCTCCTGACACTTCTATATTGATCAGTCCTCCTGATACCTCTATATTGATCAGTCCTCCTGACACTTCTATATTGATCAGTCCTCCTGACATTCTATATTGATCAGTCCTCCTGACAACTCTATATTGATCAGTCCTCCTGATACCTCTATATTGATCAGTACTCCTGATACCTCTATATTGATCAGTCCTCCTGATACCTCTATATTGATCAGTCCTCCTGACACTTCTATATTGATCAGTCCTCCTGACACTTCTATATTGATCATTCCTCCTGACACTTCTGTATTGATCATTCCTCCTGACACCTCTATATTGATCAGTCCTCCTGACACCTCTATATTGATCAGTCCTCCTGACACTTCTATATTGATCAGTCCTCCTGACACCTCTATATTGATCAGTCCTCCTGACACCTCTATATTGATCAGTCCTCCTGACACTTCTATATTGATCAGTCCTCCTGACACTTCTGTATTGATCATTCCCCCTGACACTTCTATATTGATCAGTCCTCCTGATATCTCTATATTGATCAGTCCTCCTGACACTTCTATATTGATCAGTCCTCCTGACACTTCTATATTGATCAGTCCTCCTGACACCTCTATATTGATCAGTCCTCCTGACACTTCTATGTTGATCAGTCCTCCTGACACTTCCATATTGATCAGTCCTCCTGACACTTCTATATTGATCAGTCCTCCTGACACTTCTATATTGATCAGTCCTCCTGACACTTCTATATTGATCAGTCCTCCTGACACTTCTATATTGATCAGTCCTTCTGACATTCTATATTGATCAGTCCTCCTGACACTTCTATATTGATCAGTCCTCCTGACACTTCTATATTGATCAGTCCTCCTGACACCTCTATATTGATCAGTCCTCCTGACACCTCTATATTGATCAGTCCTCCTGACACTTCTATATTGATCAGTCCTCCTGACACTTATATATTGATCTGTCCTCCTGACACTTCTATATTGATTAGTCCTCCTGACATTCTATATTGATCAGTCCTCCTGACACTTCTATATTGATCAGTCCTCCTGACACTTCTATATTGATCAGTCCTCCTGACACTTCTATATTGATCAGTCCTCCTGACACCTCTATATTGATCAGTCCTCCTGACACTTCTATATTGATCAGTCCTCCTGACACTTATATATTGATCAGTCCTCCTGACACCTCTATATTGATCAGTCCTCCTGACACCTCTATATTGATCAGTCCTCCTGATACTTCTATATTGATCAGTCCTCCTGACACTTCTATATTGATCAGTCCTCCTGACACTTCTGTATTGATCAGTCCTCCTGATACCTCTATATTGATCAGTCCTCCTGACACTTCTATATTGATCAGTCCTCCTGACATTCTATATTGATCAGTCCTCCTGACACCTCTATATTGATCAGTCCTCCTGACACCTCTATATTGATCAGTCCTCCTGACACTTTTATATTGATCAGTCCTCCTGACACTTCTATATTGATCATTCCTCCTGACACTTCTGTATTGATCATTCCCCCTGACACTTCTATATTGATCAGTCCTCCTGATACCTCTATATTGATCAGTCCTCCTGACACTTCTATGTTGATCAGTCCTCCTGACACCTTATATTGATCAGTCCTCCTGACACTTCTATATTGATCAGTCCTCCTGACACCTCTATATTGATCAGTCCTCCTGACACCTCTATATTGATCAGTCCTCCTGACACTTCTATATTGATCAGTCCTCCTGACACTTCTATATTGATCAGATCAGTTCTCCTGACACTTCTATATTGATCAGTCCTCCTGACACCTCTATATTGATCAGTCCTCCTGACACCTCTATATTGATCAGTCCTCCTGACACTTTTATATTGATCAGTCCTCCTGACACTTCTATATTGATCATTCCTCCTGACACTTCTGTATTGATCATTCCCCCTGACAATTCTATATTGATCAGTCCTCCTGATACCTCTATATTGATCAGTCCTCCTGACACTTCTATATTGATCAGTCCTCCTGACATTCTATATTGATCAGTCCTCCTGACACTGATATATTGATCAGTCCTCCTGACACCTCTATATTGATCAGTCCTCCTGACACCTCTATATTGATCAGTCCTCCTGACACTTCTATATTGATCAGTCCTCCTGACACTTCTATATTGATCAGATCAGTTCTCCTGACACTTCTATATTGATCAGTCCTCCTGATACCTCTATATTGATCAGTCCTCCTGACACTTCTATATTGATCAGTCCTCCTGACAATCTATATTGATCAGTCCTCCTGACACCTCTATATTGATCAGTCCTCCTGACACCTCTATATTGATCAGTCCTCCTGACACTTCTATATTGATCAGTCCTCCTGACAGTTCTATATTGATCATTCCTCCTGACACTTCTATATTGATCAGTCCTCCTGACACTTCTATATTGATCAGTCCTCCTGATACATCTATATTGATCAGTCCTCCTGACACTTCTATATTGATCAGTCCTCCTGACATTCTATATTGATCAGTCCTCCTGACACTTCTATATTGATCAGTCCTCCTGACACTTCTATATTGATCATTCCTCTTGACACTTCTGTATTGATCATTCCTCCTGACACCTCTATATTGATCAGTCCTCCTGACACCTCTATATTGATCAGTCCTCCTGACACTTCTATATTGATCAGTCCTCCTGACACTTCTATATTGATCAGTCCTCCTGACACTTCTATATTGATCAGTCCTCCTGATACCTCTATATTGATCAGTCCTCCTGACACTTCTATATTGATCAGTCCTCCTGACATTCTATATTGATCAGTCCTCCTGACAACTCCATATTGATCAGTCCTCCTGATACCTCTATATTGATCAGTACTCCTGATACCTCTATATTGATCAGTCCTCCTGATACCTCTATATTGATCAGTCCTCCTGACACTTCTATATTGATCAGTCCTCCTGACACTTCTATATTGATCATTCCTCCTGACACTTCTGTATTGATCATTCCTCCTGACACCTCTATATTGATCAGTCCTCCTGACACCTCTATATTGATCAGTCCTCCTGACACTTCTATATTGATCAGTCCTCCTGACACCTCTATATTGATCAGTCCTCCTGACACCTCTATATTGATCAGTCCTCCTGACACTTCTATATTGATCAGTCCTCCTGACACTTCTGTATTGATCATTCCCCCTGACACTTCTATATTGATCAGTCCTCCTGATATCTCTATATTGATCAGTCCTCCTGACACTTCTATATTGATCAGTCCTCCTGACACTTCTATATTGATCAGTGCTCCTGACACCTCTATATTGATCAGTCCTCCTGACACTTCTATGTTGATCAGTCCTCCTGACACTTCTATATTGATCAGTCCTCCTGACACCTCTATATTGATCAGTCCTCCTGACACTTCTATATTGATCAGTCCTCCTGACACTTCTATATTGATCAGTCCTCCTGACACTTCTA
Source organism: Ranitomeya imitator (assembly GCF_032444005.1). Taxonomy (NCBI): domain Eukaryota; kingdom Metazoa; phylum Chordata; class Amphibia; order Anura; family Dendrobatidae; genus Ranitomeya; species Ranitomeya imitator. Next base: position 462,282,584 of record NC_091284.1, read on the forward strand.
TATTGATCAGTCCTCCTGACACTTCTATATTGATCAGTCCTCCTGACATTCTATATTGATCAGTCCTCCTGACACTTCAATATTGATCAGTCCTCCTGACACTTCTATATTGATCAGTCCTCCTGACACCTCTATATTGATCAGTCCTCCTGACACCTCTATATTGATCAGTCCTCCTGACACTTCTATATTGATCAGTCCTCCTGACACTTATATATTGATCTGTCCTCCTGACACTTCTATATTGATTAGTCCTCCTGACATTCTATATTGATCAGTCCTCCTGACACTTCTATATTGATCAGTCCTCCTGACACTTCTATATTGATCAGTCCTCCTGACACTTCTATATTGATCAGTCCTCCTGACACCTCTATATTGATCAGTCCTCCTGACACTTCTATATTGATCAGTCCTCCTGACACTTATATATTGATCAGTCCTCCTGACACCTCTATATTGATCAGTCCTCCTGACACCTCTATATTGATCAGTCCTCCTGATACTTCTATATTGATCAGTCCTCCTGACACTTCTATATTGATCAGTCCTCCTGACACTTCTGTATTGATCAGTCCTCCTGATACCTCTATATTGATCAGTCCTCCTGACACTTCTATATTGATCAGTCCTCCTGACATTCTATATTGATCAGTCCTCCTGACACCTCTATATTGATCAGTCCTCCTGACACCTCTATATTGATCAGTCCTCCTGACACTTTTATATTGATCAGTCCTCCTGACACTTCTATATTGATCATTCCTCCTGACACTTCTGTATTGATCATTCCCCCTGACACTTCTATATTGATCAGTCCTCCTGATACCTCTATATTGATCAGTCCTCCTGACACTTCTATGTTGATCAGTCCTCCTGACACCTTATATTGATCAGTCCTCCTGACACTTCTATATTGATCAGTCCTCCTGACACCTCTATATTGATCAGTCCTCCTGACACCTCTATATTGATCAGTCCTCCTGACACTTCTATATTGATCAGTCCTCCTGACACTTCTATATTGATCAGATCAGTTCTCCTGACACTTCTATATTGATCAGTCCTCCTGACACCTCTATATTGATCAGTCCTCCTGACACCTCTATATTGATAAGTCCTCCTGACACTTTTATATTGATCAGTCCTCCTGACACTTCTATATTGATCATTCCTCCTGACACTTCTGTATTGATCATTCCCCCTGACACTTCTATATTGATCAGTCCTCCTGATACCTCTATATTGATCAGTCCTCCTGACACTTCTATATTGATCAGTCCTCCTGACATTCTATATTGATCAGTCCTCCTGACACTGATATATTGATCAGTCCTCCTGACACCTCTATATTGATCAGTCCTCCTGACACCTCTATATTGATCAGTCCTCCTGACACTTCTATATTGATCAGTCCTCCTGACACTTCTATATTGATCAGATCAGTTCTCCTGACACTTCTATATTGATCAGTCCTCCTGATACCTCTATATTGATCAGTCCTCCTGACACTTCTATATTGATCAGTCCTCCTGACAATCTATATTGATCAGTCCTCCTGACACCTCTATATTGATCAGTCCTCCTGACACCTCTATATTGATCAGTCCTCCTGACACTTCTATATTGATCAGTCCTCCTGACAGTTCTATATTGATCATTCCTCCTGACACTTCTATATTGATCAGTCCTCCTGACACTTCTATATTGATCAGTCCTCCTGATACATCTATATTGATCAGTCCTCCTGACACTTCTATATTGATCAGTCCTCCTGACATTCTATATTGATCAGTCCTCCTGACACTTCTATATTGATCAGTCCTCCTGACACTTCTATATTGATCATTCCTCTTGACACTTCTGTATTGATCATTCCTCCTGACACCTCTATATTGATCAGTCCTCCTGACACCTCTATATTGATCAGTCCTCCTGACACTTCTATATTGATCAGTCCTCCTGACACTTCTATATTGATCAGTCCTCCTGACACTTCTATATTGATCAGTCCTCCTGATACCTCTATATTGATCAGTCCTCCTGACACTTCTATATTGATCAGTCCTCCTGACATTCTATATTGATCAGTCCTCCTGACAACTCCATATTGATCAGTCTTCCTGATACCTCTATATTGATCAGTACTCCTGATACCTCTATATTGATCAGTCCTCCTGATACCTCTATATTGATCAGTCCTCCTGACACTTCTATATTGATCAGTCCTCCTGACACTTCTATATTGATCATTCCTCCTGACACTTCTGTATTGATCATTCCTCCTGACACCTCTATATTGATCAGTCCTCCTGACACCTCTATATTGATCAGTCCTCCTGACACTTCTATATTGATCAGTCCTCCTGACACCTCCATATTGATCAGTCCTCCTGACACCTCTATATTGATCAGTCCTCCTGACACTTCTATATTGATCAGTCCTCCTGACACTTCTGTATTGATCATTCCCCCTGACACTTCTATATTGATCAGTCCTCCTGATATCTCTATATTGATCAGTCCTCCTGACACTTCTATATTGATCAGTCCTCCTGACACTTCTATATTGATCAGTCCTCCTGACACCTCTATATTGATCAGTCCTCCTGACACTTCTATGTTGATCAGTCCTCCTGACACTTCTATATTGATCAGTCCTCCTGACACCTCTATATTGATCAGTCCTCCTGACACTTCTATATTGATCAGTCCTCCTGACACTTCTATATTGATCAGTCCTCCTGACACTTCTATATTGATCAGTCCTCCTGACACTTCTATATTGATCAGTCCTCCTGACATTCTATATTGATCAGTCCTCCTGACACTTCAATATTGATCAGTCCTCCTGACACTTCTATATTGATCAGTCCTCCTGACACCTCTATATTGATCAGTCCTCCTGACACCTCTATATTGATCAGTCCTCCTGACACTTCTATATTGATCAGTCCTCCTGACACTTATATATTGATCTGTCCTCCTGACACTTCTATATTGATTAGTCCTCCTGACACTCTATATTGATCAGTCCTCCTGACACTTCTATATTGATCAGTCCTCCTGACACTTCTATATTGATCAGTCCTCCTGACACTTCTATATTGATCAGTCCTCCTGACACCTCTATATTGATCAGTCCTCCTGACACTTCTATATTGATCAGTCCTCCTGACACTTATATATTGATCAGTCCTCCTGACACCTCTATATTGATCAGTCCTCCTGACACCTCTATATTGATCAGTCCTCCTGATACTTCTATATTGATCAGTCCTCCTGACACTTCTATATTGATCAGTCCTCCTGACACTTCTGTATTGATCAGTCCTCCTGATACCTCTATATTGATCAGTCCTCCTGACACTTCTATATTGATCAGTCCTCCTGACATTCTATATTGATCAGTCCTCCTGACACCTCTATATTGATCAGTCCTCCTGACACCTCTATATTGATCAGTCCTCCTGACACTTTTATATTGATCAGTCCTCCTGACACTTCTATATTGATCATTCCTCCTGACACTTCTGTATTGATCATTCCCCCTGACACTTCTATATTGATCAGTCCTCCTGATACCTCTATATTGATCAGTCCTCCTGACACTTCTATGTTGATCAGTCCTCCTGACACCTTATATTGATCAGTCCTCCTGACACTTCTATATTGATCAGTCCTCCTGACACCTCTATATTGATCAGTCCTCCTGACACTTCTATATTGATCATTCCTCCTGACACTTCTGTATTGATCATTCCCCCTGACACTTCTATATTGATCAGTCCTCCTGATATCTCTATATTGATCAGTCCTCCTGACACTTCTATATTGATCAGTCCTCCTGACATTCTATATTGATCAGTCCTCCTGACACTTATATATTGATCAGTCCTCCTGACACCTCTATATTGATCAGTCCTCCTGACACCTCTATATTGATCAGTCCTCCTGACACTTCTATATTGATCAGTCCTCCTGACACTTCTATATTGATCAGTCCTCCTGACACTTCTATATTGATCAGTCCTCCTGATACCTCTATATTGATCAGTCCTCCTGACACTTCTATATTGATCAGTCCTCCTGACATTCTATATTGATCAGTCCTCCTGACAACTCCATATTGATCAGTCTTCCTGATACCTCTATATTGATCAGTACTCCTGATACCTCTATATTGATCAGTCCTCCTGATACCTCTATATTGATCAGTCCTCCTGACACTTCTATATTGATCAGTCCTCCTGACACTTCTATATTGATCATTCCTCCTGACACTTCTGTATTGATCATTCCTCCTGACACCTCTATATTGATCAGTCCTCCTGACACCTCTATATTGATCAGTCCTCCTGACACTTCTATATTGATCAGTCCTCCTGACACCTCCATATTGATCAGTCCTCCTGACACCTCTATATTGATCAGTCCTCCTGACACTTCTATATTGATCAGTCCTCCTGACACTTCTGTATTGATTATTCCCCCTGACACTTCTATATTGATCAGTCCTCCTGATATCTCTATATTGATCAGTCCTCCTGACACTTCTATATTGATCAGTCCTCCTGACACTTCTATATTGATCAGTCCTCCTGACACCTCTATATTGATCAGTCCTCCTGACACTTCTATGTTGATCAGTCCTCCTGACACTTCTATATTGATCAGTCCTCCTGACACCTCTATATTGATCAGTCCTCCTGACACTTCTATATTGATCAGTCCTCCTGACACTTCTATATTGATCAGTCCTCCTGACACTTCTATATTGATCAGTCCTCCTGACACTTCTATATTGATCAGTCCTCCTGACATTCTATATTGATCAGTCCTCCTGACACTTCAATATTGATCAGTCCTCCTGACACTTCTATATTGATCAGTCCTCCTGACACCTCTATATTGATCAGTCCTCCTGACACCTCTATATTGATCAGTCCTCCTGACACTTCTATATTGATCAGTCCTCCTGACACTTATATATTGATCTGTCCTCCTGACACTTCTATATTGATTAGTCCTCCTGACACTCTATATTGATCAGTCCTCCTGACACTTCTATATTGATCAGTCCTCCTGACACTTCTATATTGATCAGTCCTCCTGACACTTCTATATTGATCAGTCCTCCTGACACCTCTATATTGATCAGTCCTCCTGACACTTCTATATTGATCAGTCCTCCTGACACTTATATATTGATCAGTCCTCCTGACACCTCTATATTGATCAGTCCTCCTGACACCTCTATATTGATCAGTCCTCCTGATACTTCTATATTGATCAGTCCTCCTGACACTTCTATATTGATCAGTCCTCCTGACACTTCTGTATTGATCAGTCCTCCTGATACCTCTATATTGATCAGTCCTCCTGACACTTCTATATTGATCAGTCCTCCTGACATTCTATATTGATCAGTCCTCCTGACACCTCTATATTGATCAGTCCTCCTGACACCTCTATATTGATCAGTCCTCCTGACACTTTTATATTGATCAGTCCTCCTGACACTTCTATATTGATCATTCCTCCTGACACTTCTGTATTGATCATTCCCCCTGACACTTCTATATTGATCAGTCCTCCTGATACCTCTATATTGATCAGTCCTCCTGACACTTCTATGTTGATCAGTCCTCCTGACACCTTATATTGATCAGTCCTCCTGACACTTCTATATTGATCAGTCCTCCTGACACCTCTATATTGATCAGTCCTCCTGACACTTCTATATTGATCATTCCTCCTGACACTTCTGTATTGATCATTCCCCCTGACACTTCTATATTGATCAGTCCTCCTGATATCTCTATATTGATCAGTCCTCCTGACACTTCTATATTGATCAGTCCTCCTGACATTCTATATTGATCAGTCCTCCTGACACTTATATATTGATCAGTCCTCCTGACACCTCTATATTGATCAGTCCTCCTGACACCTCTATATTGATCAGTCCTCCTGACACTTCTATATTGATCAGTCCTCCTGACACTTCTATATTGATCAGTCCTCCTGACACTTCTATATTGATCATTCCTCCTGACACTTCTGTATTGATCATTCCTACTGACACTTCTATATTGATCAGTCCTCCTGATACCTCTATATTGATCAGTCCTCCTGACACTTCTATATTGATCAGTCCTCCTGACACTTCTATATTGATCAGTCCTCCTGACACTTCTGTATTGATCATTCCCCCTGACACTTCTATATTGATCAGTCCTCCTGACACTTCTATATTGATCAGTCCTCCTGACACTTCTATATTGATCAGTCCTCCTGACACCTCTATATTGATCAGTCCTTCTGACACTTCTATATTGATCAGTCCTCCTGACACCTCTATATTGATCAGTCCTCCTGACACCTCTATATTGATCAGTCCTCCTGACACTTCTATATTGATCAGTCCTCCTGACACTTCTGTATTGATCATTCCCCCTGACACTTCTATATTGATCAGTCCTCCTGATATCTCTATATTGATCAGTCCTCCTGACACTTCTGTATTGATCAGTCCTCCTGACACTTCTATATTGATCAGTCCTCCTGACACTTCTATATTGATCAGTCCTCCTGACACTTCTATATTGATCAGTCCTCCTGACACCTCTATATTGATCAGTCCTCCTGACACTTCTATGTTGATCAGTCCTCCTGACACTTCTATATTGATCAGTCCTCCTGACACTTCTATATTGATCAGTCCTCCTGACACTTCTATATTGATCAGTCCTCCTGACACTTCTATATTGATCAGTCCTCCTGACACTTATATATTGATCAGTCCTCCTGACACTTCTATATTGATCAGTCCTCCTGACATTCTATATTGATCAGTCCTCCTGACACTTCTATATTGATCAGTCCTCCTGACACTTCTATATTGATCAGTCCTCCTGACACTTCTATATTGATCAGTCCTCCTGACACTTCTAACATAGTAACATAGTAACATAGTTAGTAAGGCCGAAAAAAGACATTTGTCCATCCAGTTCAGCCTATATTCCATCATAATAAATCCCCAGATCTACGTCCTTCTACAGAACCTAATAATTGTATGATACAATATTGTTCTGCTCCAGGAAGACATCCAGGCCTCTCTTGAACCCCTCGACTGAGTTCGCCATCACCACCTCCTCAGGCAAGCAATTCCAGATTCTCACTGCCCTAACAGTAAAGAATCCTCTTCTATGTTGGTGGAAAAACCTTCTCTCCTCCAGACGCAAAGAATGCCCCCTTGTGCCCGTCACCTTCCTTGGTATAAACAGATCCTCAGCGAGATATTTGTATTGTCCCCTTATATACTTATACATGGTTATTAGATCGCCCCTCAGTCGTCTTTTTTCTAGACTAAATAATCCTAATTTCGCTAATCTATCTGGGTATTGTAGTTCTCCCATCCCCTTTATTAATTTTGTTGCCCTCCTTTGTACTCTCTCTAGTTCCATTATATCCTTCCTGAGCACCGGTGCCCAAAACTGGACACAGTACTCCATGTGCGGTCTAACTATGGATTTGTACAGAGGCAGTATAATGCTCTCATCATGTGTATCCAGACCTCTTTTAATGCACCCCATGATCCTGTTTGCCTTGGCAGCTGCTGCCTGGCACTGGCTGCTCCAGGTAAGTTTATCATTAACTAGGATCCCCAAGTCCTTCTCCCTGTCAGATTTACCCAGTGGTTTCCCATTCAGTGTGTAATGGTGATATTGATTCCCTCTTCCCATGTGTATAACCTTACATTTATCATTGTTAAACCTCATCTTCTATATTGATCAGTCCTCCTGACACCTCTATATTGATCAGTCCTCCTGACACCTCTATATTGATCAGTCCTCCTGACACTTCTATATTGATCTGTCCTCCTGACACTTCTATATTGATCAGTCCTCCTGACATTCTATATTGATCAGTCCTCCTGACACTTCTATATTGATCAGTCCTCCTGACACTTCTATATTGATCAGTCCTCCTGACACTTCTATATTGATCAGTCCTCCTGACACCTCTATATTGATCAGTCCTCCTGACACTTCTATATTGATCAGTCCTCCTGACACTTATATATTGATCAGTCCTCCTGACACCTCTATATTGATCAGTCCTCCTGACACCTCTATATTGATCAGTCCTCCTGACACTTCTATATTGATCAGTCCTCCTGACACTTCTATATTGATCAGTCCTCCTGACACTTCTATATTGATCAGTCCTCCTGACACCTCTATATTGATCAGTCCTTCTGACACTTCTATATTGATCAGTCCTCCTGACACCTCTATATTGATCAGTCCTCCTGACACCTCTATATTGATCAGTCCTCCTGACACTTCTATATTGATCAGTCCTCCTGACACTTCTGTATTGATCATTCCCCCTGACACTTCTATATTGATCAGTCCTCCTGATATCTCTATATTGATCAGTCCTCCTGACACTTCTGTATTGATCAGTCCTCCTGACACTTCTATATTGATCAGTCCTCCTGACACTTCTATATTGATCAGTCCTCCTGACACTTCTATATTGATCAGTCCTCCTGACACCTCTATATTGATCAGTCCTCCTGACACTTCTATGTTGATCAGTCCTCCTGACACTTCTATATTGATCAGTCCTCCTGACACTTCTATATTGATCAGTCCTCCTGACACTTCTATATTGATCAGTCCTCCTGACACTTCTATATTGATCAGTCCTCCTGACACTTATATATTGATCAGTCCTCCTGACACTTCTATATTGATCAGTCCTCCTGACATTCTATATTGATCAGTCCTCCTGACACTTCTATATTGATCAGTCCTCCTGACACTTCTATATTGATCAGTCCTCCTGACACTTCTATATTGATCAGTCCTCCTGACACTTCTAACATAGTAACATAGTAACATAGTTAGTAAGGCCGAAAAAAGACATTTGTCCATCCAGTTCAGCCTATATTCCATCATAATAAATCCCCAGATCTACGTCCTTCTACAGAACCTAATAATTGTATGATACAATATTGTTCTGCTCCAGGAAGACATCCAGGCCTCTCTTGAACCCCTCGACTGAGTTCGCCATCACCACCTCCTCAGGCAAGCAATTCCAGATTCTCACTGCCCTAACAGTAAAGAATCCTCTTCTATGTTGGTGGAAAAACCTTCTCTCCTCCAGACGCAAAGAATGCCCCCTTGTGCCCGTCACCTTCCTTGGTATAAACAGATCCTCAGCGAGATATTTGTATTGTCCCCTTATATACTTATACATGGTTATTAGATCGCCCCTCAGTCGTCTTTTTTCTAGACTAAATAATCCTAATTTCGCTAATCTATCTGGGTATTGTAGTTCTCCCATCCCCTTTATTAATTTTGTTGCCCTCCTTTGTACTCTCTCTAGTTCCATTATATCCTTCCTGAGCACCGGTGCCCAAAACTGGACACAGTACTCCATGTGCGGTCTAACTATGGATTTGTACAGAGGCAGTATAATGCTCTCATCATGTGTATCCAGACCTCTTTTAATGCACCCCATGATCCTGTTTGCCTTGGCAGCTGCTGCCTGGCACTGGCTGCTCCAGGTAAGTTTATCATTAACTAGGATCCCCAAGTCCTTCTCCCTGTCAGATTTACCCAGTGGTTTCCCATTCAGTGTGTAATGGTGATATTGATTCCCTCTTCCCATGTGTATAACCTTACATTTATCATTGTTAAACCTCATCTTCTATATTGATCAGTCCTCCTGACACCTCTATATTGATCAGTCCTCCTGACACCTCTATATTGATCAGTCCTCCTGACACTTCTATATTGATCTGTCCTCCTGACACTTCTATATTGATCAGTCCTCCTGACATTCTATATTGATCAGTCCTCCTGACACTTCTATATTGATCAGTCCTCCTGACACTTCTATATTGATCAATCCTCCTGACACTTCTATATTGATCAGTCCTCCTGACACCTCTATATTGATCAGTCCTCCTGACACTTCTATATTGATCAGTCCTCCTGACACTTATATATTGATCAGTCCTCCTGACACCTCTATATTGATCAGTCCTCCTGACACCTCTATATTGATCAGTCCTCCTGACACTTCTATATTGATCAGTCCTCCTGACACTTCTATATTGATCAGTCCTCCTGACACTTCTATATTGATCAGTCCTCCTGACACCTCTATATTGATCAGTCCTTCTGACACTTCTATATTGATCAGTCCTCCTGACACCTCTATATTGATCAGTCCTCCTGACACCTCTATATTGATCAGTCCTCCTGACACTTCTATATTGATCAGTCCTCCTGACACTTCTGTATTGATCATTCCCCCTGACACTTCTATATTGATCAGTCCTCCTGATATCTCTATATTGATCAGTCCTCCTGACACTTCTATATTGATCTGTCCTCCTGACACTTCTATATTGATCAGTCCTCCTGACATTCTATATTGATCAGTCCTCCTGACACTTCTATATTGATCAGTCCTCCTGACACTTCTATATTGATCAGTCCTCCTGACACTTCTATATTGATCAGTCCTCCTGACACCTCTATATTGATCAGTCCTCCTGACACTTCTATATTGATCAGTCCTCCTGACACTTATATATTGATCAGTCCTCCTGACACCTCTATATTGATCAGTCCTCCTGACACCTCTATATTGATCAGTCCTCCTGACACTTCTATATTGATCAGTCCTCCTGACACTTCTATATTGATCAGTCCTCCTGACACTTCTGTATTGATCAGTCCTCCTGATACCTCTATATTGATCAGTCCTCCTGACACTTCTATATTGATCAGTCCTCCTGACATTCTATATTGATCAGTCCTCCTGACACCTCTATATTGATCAGTCCTCCTGACACCTCTATATTGATCAGTCCTCCTGACACTTCTATATTGATCAGTCCTCCTGACACTTCTATATTGATCAGTCCTCCTGACACTTCTGTATTGATCAGTCCTCCTGATACCTCTATATTGATCAGTCCTCCTGACACTTCTATATTGATCAGTCCTCCTGACATTCTATATTGATCAGTCCTCCTGACACCTCTATATTGATCAGTCCTCCTGACACCTCTATATTGATCAGTCCTCCTGACACTTCTATATTGATCAGTCCTCCTGACACTTCTATATTGATCATTCCTCCTGACACTTCTGTATTGATCATTCCCCCTGACACTTCTATATTGATCAGTCCTCCTGATACCTCTATATTGATCAGTCCTCCTGACACTTCTATGTTGATCAGTCCTCCTGACACCTTATATTTATCAGTCCTCCTGACACTTCTATATTGATCAGTCCTCCTGCCACCTCTATATTGATCAGTCCTCCTGACTCTTCTATATTGATCATTCCTCCTGACACTTCTGTATTGATCATTCCCCCTGACACTTCTATATTGATCAGTCCTCCTGATATCTCTATATTGATCAGTCCTCCTGACACTTCTATATTGATCAGTCCTCCTGACATTCTATATTGATCAGTCCTCCTGACACTGATATATTGATCAGTCCTCCTGACACCTCTATATTGATCAGTCCTCCTGACACCTCTATATTGATCAGTCCTCCTGACACTTCTATATTGATCAGTCCTCCTGACACTTCTATATTGATCAGATCAGTTCTCCTGACACTTCTATATTGATCAGTCCTCCTGATACCTCTATATTGATCAGTCCTCCTGACACTTCTATATTGATCAGTCCTCCTGACAATCTATATTGATCAGTCCTCCTGACACCTCTATATTGATCAGTCCTCCTGACACCTCTATATTGATCAGTCCTCCTGACACTTCTATATTGATCAGTCCTCCTGACAGTTCTATATTGATCATTCCTCCTGACACTTCTATATTGATCAGTCCTCCTGACACTTCTATATTGATCAGTCCTCCTGATACATCTATATTGATCAGTCCTCCTGACACTTCTATATTGATCAGTCCTCCTGACATTTTATATTGATCAGTCCTCCTGACACTTCTATATTGATCAGTCCTCCTGACACTTCTATATTGATCATTCCTCTTGACACTTCTGTATTGATCATTCCTCCTGACACCTCTATATTGATCAGTCCTCCTGACACCTCTATATTGATCAGTCCTCCTGACACTTCTATATTGATCAGTCCTCCTGACACTTCTATATTGATCAGTCCTCCTGACACTTCTATATTGATCAGTCCTCCTGATACCTCTATATTGATCAGTCCTCCTGACACTTCTATATTGATCAGTCCTCCTGACATTCTATATTGATCAGTCCTCCTGACAACTCTATATTGATCAGTCCTCCTGATACCTCTATATTGATCAGTACTCCTGATACCTCTATATTGATCAGTCCTCCTGATACCTCTATATTGATCAGTCCTCCTGACACTTCTATATTGATCAGTCCTCCTGACACTTCTATATTGATCATTCCTCCTGACACTTCTGTATTGATCATTCCTCCTGACACCTCTATATTGATCAGTCCTCCTGACACCTCTATATTGATCAGTCCTCCTGACACTTCTATATTGATCAGTCCTCCTGACACCTCTATATTGATCAGTCCTCCTGACACCTCTATATTGATCAGTCCTCCTGACACTTCTATATTGATCAGTCGTCCTGACACTTCTGTATTGATCATTCCCCCTGACACTTCTATATTGATCAGTCCTCCTGATATCTCTATATTGATCAGTCCTCCTGACACTTCTATATTGATCAGTCCTCCTGACACTTCTATATTGATCAGTCCTCCTGACACCTCTATATTGATCAGTCCTCCTGACACTTCTATGTTGATCAGTCCTCCTGACACTTCTATATTGATCAGTCCTCCTGACACCTCTATATTGATCAGTCCTCCTGACACTTCTATATTGATCAGTCCTCCTGACACTTCTATATTGATCAGTCCTCCTGACACTTCTATATTGATCAGTCCTCCTGACACTTCTATATTGATCAGTCCTCCTGACATTCTATATTGATCAGTCCTCCTGACACTTCTATATTGATCAGTCCTCCTGACACTTCTATATTGATCAGTCCTCCTGACACCTCTATATTGATCAGTCCTCCTGACACCTCTATATTGATCAGTCCTCCTGACACTTCTATATTGATCAGTCCTCCTGACACTTATATATTGATCTGTCCTCCTGACACTTCTATATTGATTAGTCCTCCTGACATTCTATATTGATCAGTCCTCCTGACACTTCTATATTGATCAGTCCTCCTGACACTTCTATATTGATCAGTCCTCCTGACACTTCTATATTGATCAGTCCTCCTGACACCTCTATATTGATCAGTCCTCCTGACACTTCTATATTGATCAGTCCTCCTGACACTTATATATTGATCAGTCCTCCTGACACCTCTATATTGATCAGTCCTCCTGACACCTCTATATTGATCAGTCCTCCTGATACTTCTATATTGATCAGTCCTCCTGACACTTCTATATTGATCAGTCCTCCTGACACTTCTGTATTGATCAGTCCTCCTGATACCTCTATATTGATCAGTCCTCCTGACACTTCTATATTGATCAGTCCTCCTGACATTCTATATTGATCAGTCCTCCTGACACCTCTATATTGATCAGTCCTCCTGACACCTCTATATTGATCAGTCCTCCTGACACTTCTATATTGATCAGTCCTCCTGACACTTCTATATTGATCAGTCCTCCTGACACTTCTGTATTGATCAGTCCTCCTGATACCTCTATATTGATCAGTCCTCCTGACACTTCTATATTGATCAGTCCTCCTGACATTCTATATTGATCAGTCCTCCTGACACCTCTATATTGATCAGTCCTCCTGACACCTCTATATTGATCAGTCCTCCTGACACTTCTATATTGATCAGTCCTCCTGACACTTCTATATTGATCATTCCTCCTGACACTTCTGTATTGATCATTCCCCCTGACACTTCTATATTGATCAGTCCTCCTGATACCTCTATATTGATCAGTCCTCCTGACACTTCTATGTTGATCAGTCCTCCTGTCACCTTATATTGATCAGTCCTCCTGACACTTCTATATTGATCAGTCCTCCTGCCACCTCTATATTGATCAGTCCTCCTGACACTTCTATATTGATCATTCCTCCTGACACTTCTGTATTGATCATTCCCCCTGACACTTCTATATTGATCAGTCCTCCTGATATCTCTATATTGATCAGTCCTCCTGACACTTCTATATTGATCAGTCCTCCTGACATTCTATATTGATCAGTCCTCCTGACACTGATATATTGATCAGTCCTCCTGACACCTCTATATTGATCAGTCCTCCTGACACCTCTATATTGATCAGTCCTCCTGACACTTCTATATTGATCAGTCCTCCTGACACTTCTATATTGATCAGATCAGTTCTCCTGACACTTCTATATTGATCAGTCCTCCTGATACCTCTATATTGATCAGTCCTCCTGACACTTCTATATTGATCAGTCCTCTTGACAATCTATATTGATCAGTCCTCCTGACACCTCTATATTGATCAGTCCTCCTGACACCTCTATATTGATCAGTCCTCCTGACACTTCTATATTGATCAGTCCTCCTGACAGTTCTATATTGATCAGTCCTCCTGACACTTCTATATTGATCAGTCCTCCTGACACTTCTATATTGATCAGTCCTCCTGACACATCTATATTGATCAGTCCTCCTGACACTTCTATATTGATCAGTCCTCCTGACATTCTATATTGATAAGTCCTCCTGACACTTCTATATTGATCAGTCCTCCTGACACTTCTATATTGATCATTCCTCTTGACACTTCTGTATTGATCATTCCTCCTGACACCTCTATATTGATCAGTCCTCCTGACACCTTTATATTGATCAGTCCTCCTGACACCTTTATATTGATCAGTCCTCCTGACACTTCTATATTGATCATTCCCCCTGACACTTCTATATTGATCAGTCCTCCTGACACTTCTATATTGATCAGTCCTCCTGACACCTCTATATTGATCAGTCCTCCTGACACTTCTATATTGATCAGTCCTCCTGACACCTCTATATTGATCATTCCCCCTGACACTTCTATATTGATCAGACCTCCTGACACTTCTATATTGATCAGTCCTCCTGACACCTCTATATTGATCAGTCCTCCTGACACTTCTATATTGATCAGTCCTCCTGACACTTCTGTATTGATCATTCCCCCTGACACTTCTATATTGATCAGACCTCCTGATATCTCTATATTGATCAGTCCTCCTGACACTTCTGTATTGATCAGTCCTCCTGACACTTCTATATTGATCAGTCCTCCTGACACTTCTATATTGATCAGTCCTCCTGACACCTCTATATTGATCAGTCCTCCTGACACTTCTATATTGATCAGTCCTCCTGACACTTATATATTGATCAGTCCTCCTGACACTTCTATATTGATCAGTCCTCCTGACATTCTATATTGATCAGTCCTCCTGACACTTCTATATTGATCAGTCCTCCTGACACTTCTATATTGATCAGTCCTCCTGACACCTCTATATTGATCAGTCCTCCTGACACCTCTATATTGATCAGTCCTCCTGACACTTCTATATTGATCAGTCCTCCTGACACTTATATATTGATCTGTCCTCCTGACACTTCTATATTGATCAGTCCTCCTGACATTTTATATTGATCAGTCCTCCTGACACTTCTATATTGATCAGTCCTCCTGACACTTCTATATTGATCAGTCCTCCTGACACTTCTATATTGATCAGTCCTCCTGACACCTCTATATTGATCAGTCCTCCTGACACTTCTATATTGATCAGTCCTCCTGACACTTATATATTGATCAGTCCTCCTGACACCTCTATATTGATCAGTCCTCCTGACACCTCTATATTGATCAGTCCTCCTGACACTTCTATATTGATCAGTCCTCCTGACACTTCTATATTGATCAGTCCTCCTGACACTTCTGTATTGATCAGTCCTCCTGATACCTCTATATTGATCAGTCCTCCTGACACTTCTATATTGATCAGTCCTCCTGACATTCTATATTGATCAGTCCTCCTGACACCTCTATATTGATCAGTCCTCCTGACACCTCTATATTGATCAGTCCTCCTGACACTTCTATATTGATCAGTCCTCCTGACACTTCTATATTGATCATTCCTCCTGACACTTCTGTATTGATCATTCCCCCTGACACTTCTATATTGATCAGTCCTCCTGATACCTCTGTATAGATCAGTCCTCCTGACACTTCTATGTTGATCAGTCCTCCTGACACCTTATATTTATCAGTCCTCCTGACACTTCTATATTGAACAGTCCTCCTGCCACCTCTATATTGATCAGTCCTCCTGACACTTCTATATTGATCATTCCTCCTGACACTTCTGTATTGATCATTCCCCCTGACACTTCTATATTGATCAGTCCTCCTGATATCTCTATATTGATCAGTCCTCCTGACACTTCTATATTGATCAGTCCTCCTGACATTCTATATTGATCAGTCCTCCTGACACTGATATATTGATCAGTCCTCCTGACACCTCTATATTGATCAGTCCTCCTGACACCTCTATATTGATCAGTCCTCCTGACACTTCTATATTGATCAGTCCTCCTGACACTTCTATATTGATCAGATCAGTTCTCCTGACACTTGTATATTGATCAGTCCTCCTGATACCTCTATATTGATCAGTCCTCCTGACACTTCTATATTGATCAGTCCTCCTGACAATCTATATTGATCAGTCCTCCTGACACCTCTATATTGATCAGTCCTCCTGACACTTCTATATTGATCAGTCCTCCTGACAGTTCTATATTGATCAGTCCTCCTGACACTTCTATATTGATCAGTCCTCCTGACACTTCTATATTGATCAGTCCTCCTGATACATCTATATTGATCAGTCCTCCTGACACTTCTATATTGATCAGTCCTCCTGACATTCTATATTGATCAGTCCTCCTGACACTTCTATATTGATCAGTCCTCCTGACACTTCTATATTGATCATTCCTCTTGACACTTCTGTATTGATCATTCCTCCTGACACCTCTATATTGATCAGTCCTCCTGACACCTCTATATTGATCAGTCCTCCTGACACTTCTATATTGATCAGTCCTCCTGACACTTCTATATTGATCAGTCCTCCTGACACTTCTATATTGATCAGTCCTCCTGATACCTCTATATTGATCAGTCCTCCTGACACTTCTATATTGATCAGTCCTCCTGACACTTCTATATTGATCAGTCCTCCTGATACCTCTATATTGATCAGTCCTCCTGATACCTCTATATTGATCAGTCCTCCTGATACCTCTATATTGATCAGTCCTCCTGATACCTCTATATTGATCAGTCCTCCTGACACTTCTATATTGATCAGTCCTCCTGACACTTCTGTATTGATCATTCCTCCTGACACTTCTGTATTGATCATTCCTCCTGACACCTCTATATTGATCAGTCCTCCTGACACCTCTATATTGATCAGTCCTCCTGACACTTCTATATTGATCAGTCCTCCTGACACCTCTATATTGATCAGTCCTCCTGACACCTCTATATTGATCAGTCCTCCTGACACTTCTATATTGATCAGTCCTCCTGACACTTCTGTATTGATCATTCCCCCTGACACTTCTATATTGATCAGTCCTCCTGATATCTCTATATTGATCAGTCCTCCTGACACTTCTATATTGATCAGTCCTCCTGACACTTCTATATTGATCAGTCCTCCTGATACCTCTATATTGATCAGTCCTCCTGACATTCTATATTGATCAGTCCTCCTGACACCTCTATATTGATCAGTCCTCCTGACACTTCTATATTGATCAGTCCTCCTGACACTTCTGTATTGATCAGTCCTCCTGACACTTCTATATTGATCAGTCCTCCTGACACTTCTATATTGATCAGTCCTCCTGACATTCTATATTGATCAGTCCTCCTGACACTTCTGTATTGATCAGTCCCCCTGACACTTCTATATTGATCAGTCCTCCTGACACTTCTATATTGATCAGTCCTCCTGACACTTCTATATTGATCAGTCCTCCTGACACTTCTGTATTGATCAGTCCTCCTGACACTTCTATATTGATCAGTTCTCCTGACACTTCTATATTGATCAGTCCTCCTGATACCTCTATATTGATCAGTCCTCCTGACACTTCTATGTTGATCAGTCCTCCTGATACCTCTATATTGATCAGTCCTCCTGACACTTCTATGTTGATCAGTCCTCCTGACACTTCTATATTGATCAGTCCTCCTGATACCTCTATATTGATCAGTCCTCCTGACACTTCTATGTTGATCAGTCCTCCTGATACCTCTATATTGATCAGTCCTCCTGACACTTCTATGTTGATCAGTTCTCCTGACACTTCTATATTGATCAGTCCTCCTGACACTTCTATATTGATCATTCCTCCTGACACTTCTATGTTGATCAGTCCTCCTGATATCTCTATATTGATCAGTCCTCCTGACACTTCTATATTGATCAGTCCTCCTGACACCTCTATATTGATCAGTCCTCCTGACACTTCTATATTGATCAGTCCTCCTGACACTTCTATATTGATCAGTCCTCCACTTCTATATTGATCAGTCCTCCTGATACCTCTATATTGATCAGTCCTCCTGACACTTCTATATTGATCAGTCCTCCTGACACCTCTATATTGATCAGTCCTCCTGACACTTCTATATTGATCAGTCCTCCTGACACCTCTATATTGATAAATCCTCCTGACACTTCTATATTGATCAGTCCTCCTGACACTTCTATATTGATCAATCCTCCTGACACTTCTGTATTGATCATTCCTCCTGACACTTCTATATTGATCAGTCCTCCTGATACCTCTATATTGATTAGTCCTCCTGACACTTCTATATTGATCAGTCCTCCTGACACTTCTATATTGATCAGTCCTCCTGACACTTCTGTATTGATCACTCCCCCTGACACTTCTATATTGATCAGTCCTCCTGACACTTCTATATTGATCAGTCCTCCTGACACTTCTATGTTGATCAGTCCTCCTGACACCTCTATATTGATCAGTCCTCCTGACACTTCTATATTGATCAGTCCTCCTGACACCTCTATATTGATCAGTCCTCCTGACACCTCTATATTGATCAGTCCTCCTGACACTTCTATATTGATCAGTCCTCCTGACACTTCTGTATTGATCATTCCCCCTGACACTTCTATATTGATCAGTCCTCCTGATATCTCTATATTGATCAGTCCTCCTGACACTTCTGTATTGATCAGTCCTCCTGACACTTCTATATTGATCAGTCCTCCTGACACTTCTATATTGATCAGTCCTCCTGACACTTCTATATTGATCAGTCCTCCTGACACCTCTATATTGATCAGTCCTCCTGACACTTCTATGTTGATCAGTCCTCCTGACACTTCTATATTGATCAGTCCTCCTGACACTTCTATATTGATCAGTCCTCACTTCTATATTGATCAGTCCTCCTGACACTTCTATATTGATCAGTCCTCCTGACACTTATATATTGATCAGTCCTCCTGACACTTCTATATTGATCAGTCCTCCTGACATTCTATATTGATCAGTCCTCCTGACACTTCTATATTGATCAGTCCTCCTGACATTTCTATATTGATCAGTCCTCCTGACACCTCTATATTGATCAGTCCTCCTGACACCTCTATATTGATCAGTCCTCCTGACACTTCTATATTGATCAGTCCTCCTGACACTTATATATTGATCTGTCCTCCTGACACTTCTATATTGATCAGTCCTCCTGACATTTTATATTGATCAGTCCTCCTGACACCTCTATATTGATCAGTCCTCCTGACACTTCTATATTGATCAGTCCTCCTGACACTTCTATATTGATCAGTCCTCCTGACACCTCTATATTGATCAGTCCTCCTGACACTTCTATATTGATCAGTCCTCCTGACACTTATATATTGATCAGTCCTCCTGACACCTCTATATTGATCAGTCCTCCTGACACCTCTATATTGATCAGTCCTCCTGACACTTCTATATTGATCAGTCCTCCTGACACTTCTATATTGATCAGTCCTCCTGACACTTCTGTATTGATCAGTCCTCCTGATACCTCTATATTGATCAGTCCTCCTGACACTTCTATATTGATCAGTCCTCCTGACATTCTATATTGATCAGTCCTCCTGACACCTCTATATTGATCAGTCCTCCTGACACCTCTATATTGATCAGTCCTCCTGACACTTCTATATTGATCAGTCCTCCTGACACTTCTATATTGATCATTCCTCCTGACACTTCTGTATTGATCACTCCCCCTGACACTTCTATATTGATCAGTCCTCCTGATACCTCTATATTGATCAGTCCTCCTGACACTTCTATGTTGATCAGTCCTCCTGACACCTTATATTTATCAGTCCTCCTGACACTTCAATATTGATCAGTCCTCCTGCCACCTCTATATTGATCAGTCCTCCTGACACTTCTATATTGATCATTCCTCCTGACACTTCTGTATTGATCATTCCCCCTGACACTTCTATATTGATCAGTCCTCCTGATATCTCTATATTGATCAGTCCTCCTGACACTTCTATATTGATCAGTCCTCCTGACATTCTATATTGATCAGTCCTCCTGACACTGATATATTGATCAGTCCTCCTGACACCTCTATATTGATCAGTCCTCCTGACACCTCTATATTGATCAGTCCTCCTGACACTTCTATATTGATCAGTCCTCCTGACACTTCTATATTGATCAGATCAGTTCTCCTGACACTTCTATATTGATCAGTCCTCCTGATACCTCTATATTGATCAGTCCTCCTGACACTTCTATATTGATCAGTCCTCCTGACAATCTATATTGATCAGTCCTCCTGACACCTCTATATTGATGAGTCCTCCTGACACCTCTATATTGATCAGTCCTCCTGACACTTCTATATTGATCAGTCCTCCTGACAGTTCTATATTGATCATTCCTCCTGACACTTCTATATTGATCAGTCCTCCTGACACTTCTATATTGATCAGTCCTCCTGATACATCTATATTGATCAGTCCTCCTGACACTTCTATATTGATCAGTCCTCCTGACATTCTATATTGATCAGTCCTCCTGACACTTCTATATTGATCAGTCCTCCTGACACTTCTATATTGATCATTCCTCTTGACACTTCTGTATTGATCATTCCTCCTGACACCTCTATATTGATCAGTCCTCCTGACACCTCTATATTGATCAGTCCTCCTGACACTTCTATATTGATCAGTCCTCCTGACACTTCTATATTGATCAGTCCTCCTGACACTTCTATATTGATCAGTCCTCCTGATACCTCTATATTGATCAGTCCTCCTGACACTTCTATATTGATCAGTCCTCCTGACATTCTATATTGATCAGTCCTCCTGACAACTCTATATTGATCAGTCCTCCTGATACCTCTATATTGATCAGTACTCCTGATACCTCTATATTGATCAGTCCTCCTGATACCTCTATATTGATCAGTCCTCCTGACACTTCTATATTGATCAGTCCTCCTGACTCTTCTATATTGATCATTCCTCCTGACACTTCTGTATTGATCATTCCTCCTGACACCTCTATATTGATCAGTCCTCCTGACACCTCTATATTGATCAGTCCTCCTGACACTTCTATATTGATCAGTCCTCCTGACACCTCTATATTGATCAGTCCTCCTGACACCTCTATATTGATCAGTCCTCCTTACACTTCTATATTGATCAGTCCTCCTGACACTTCTGTATTGATCATTCCCCCTGACACTTCTATATTGATCAGTCCTCCTGATATCTCTATATTGATCAGTCCTCCTGACACTTCTATATTGATCAGTCCTCCTGACACTTCTATATTGATCAGTCCTCCTGACACCTCTATATTGATCAGTCCTCCTGACACTTCTATGTTGATCAGTCCTCCTGACACTTCTATATTGATCAGTCCTCCTGACACCTCTATATTGATCAGTCCTCCTGACACTTCTATATTGATCAGTCCTCCTGACACTTCTATATTGATCAGTCCTCCTGACACTTATATATTGATCAGTCCTCCTGACACTTCTATATTGATCAGTCCTCCTGACATTCTATATTGATCAGTCCTCCTGACACTTCTATATTGATCAGTCCTCCTGACACTTCTATATTGATCAGTCCTCCTGACACCTCTATATTGATCAGTCCTCCTGACACTTCTATATTGATCAGTCCTCCTGACACTTCTATATTGATCAGATCAGTTCTCCTGACACTTCTATATTGATCAGTCCTCCTGATACTTCTATATTGATCAGTCCTCCTGACACTTCTATATTGATCAGTCCTCCTGACAATCTATATTGATCAGTCCTCCTGACACCTCTATATTGATGAGTCCTCCTGACACCTCTATATTGATCAGTCCTCCTGACACTTCTATATTGATCAGTCCTCCTGACAGTTCTATATTGATCATTCCTCCTGACACTTCTATATTGATCAGTCCTCCTGACACTTCTATATTGATCAGTCCTCCTGATACATCTATATTGATCAGTCCTCCTGACACTTCTATATTGATCAGTCCTCCTGACATTCTATATTGATCAGTCCTCCTGACACTTCTATATTGATCAGTCCTCCTGACACTTCTATATTGATCATTCCTCTTGACACTTCTGTATTGATCATTCCTCCTGACACCTCTATATTGATCAGTCCTCCTGACACCTCTATATTGATCAGTCCTCCTGACACTTCTATATTGATCAGTCCTCCTGACACTTCTATATTGATCAGTCCTCCTGACACTTCTATATTGATCAGTCCTCCTGATACCTCTATATTGATCAGTCCTCCTGACACTTCTATATTGATCAGTCCTCCTGACATTCTATATTGATCAGTCCTCCTGACAACTCTATATTGATCAGTCCTCCTGATACCTCTATATTGATCAGTACTCCTGATACCTCTATATTGATCAGTCCTCCTGATACCTCTATATTGATCAGTCCTCCTGACACTTCTATATTGATCAGTCCTCCTGACACTTCTATATTGATCATTCCTCCTGACACTTCTGTATTGATCATTCCTCCTGACACCTCTATATTGATCAGTCCTCCTGACACCTCTATATTGATCAGTCCTCCTGACACTTCTATATTGATCAGTCCTCCTGACACCTCTATATTGATCAGTCCTCCTGACACCTCTATATTGATCAGTCCTCCTTACACTTCTGTATTGATCAGTCCTCCTGACACTTCTGTATTGATCATTCCCCCTGACACTTCTATATTGATCAGTCCTCCTGATATCTCTATATTGATCAGTCCTCCTGACACTTCTATATTGATCAGTCCTCCTGACACTTCTATATTGATCAGTCCTCCTGACACCTCTATATTGATCAGTCCTCCTGACACTTCTATGTTGATCAGTCCTCCTGACACTTCTATATTGATCAGTCCTCCTGACACCTCTATATTGATCAGTCCTCCTGACACTTCTATATTGATCAGTCCTCCTGACACTTCTATATTGATCAGTCCTCCTGACACTTATATATTGATCAGTCCTCCTGACACTTCTATATTGATCAGTCCTCCTGACATTCTATATTGATCAGTCCTCCTGACACTTCTATATTGATCAGTCCTCCTGACACTTCTATATTGATCAGTCCTCCTGACACCTCTATATTGATCAGTCCTCCTGACACCTCTATATTGATCAGTCCTCCTGACACTTCTATATTGATCAGTCCTCCTGACACTTATATATTGATCTGTCCTCCTGACACTTCTATATTGATTAGTCCTCCTGACATTCTATATTGATCAGTCCTCCTGACACTTCTATATTGATCAGTCCTCCTGACACTTCTATATTGATCAGTCCTCCTGACACTTCTATATTGATCAGTCCTCCTGACACCTCTATATTGATCAGTCCTCCTGACACTTCTATATTGATCAGTCCTCCTGACACTTATATATTGATCAGTCCTCCTGACACCTCTATATTGATCAGTCCTCCTGACACCTCTATATTGATCAGTCCTCCTGACACTTCTATATTGATCAGTCCTCCTGACACTTCTATATTGATCAGTCCTCCTGACACTTCTGTATTGATCAGTCCTCCTGATACCTCTATATTGATCAGTCCTCCTGACACTTCTATATTGATCAGTCCTCCTGACATTCTATATTGATCAGTCCTCCTGACACCTCTATATTGATCAGTCCTCCTGACACCTCTATATTGATCAGTCCTCCTGACACTTTTATATTGATCAGTCCTCCTGACACTTCTATATTGATCATTCCTCCTGACACTTCTGTATTGATCATTCCCCCTGACACTTCTATATTGATCAGTCCTCCTGATACCTCTATATTGATCAGTCCTCCTGACACTTCTATGTTGATCAGTCCTCCTGACACCTTATATTGATCAGTCCTCCTGACACTTCTATATTGATCAGTCCTCCTGACACCTCTATATTGATCAGTCCTCCTGACACTTCTATATTGATCATTCCTCCTGACACTTCTGTATTGATCATTCCCCCTGACACTTCTATATTGATCAGTCCTCCTGATATCTCTATATTGATCAGTCCTCCTGACATTCTATATTGATCAGTCCTCCTGACATTCTATATTGATCAGTCCTCCTGACACTTATATATTGATCAGTCCTCCTGACACCTCTATATTGATCAGTCCTCCTGACACCTCTATATTGATCAGTCCTCCTGACACTTCTATATTGATCAGTCCTCCTGACACTTCTATATTGATCAGTCCTCCTGACACTTCTATATTGATCATTCCTCCTGACACTTCTGTATTGATCATTCCTCCTGACACTTCTATATTGATCAGTCCTCCTGATACCTCTATATTGATCAGTCCTCCTGACACTTCTATATTGATCAGTCCTCCTGACACTTCTATATTGATCAGTCCTCCTGACACTTCTGTATTGATCATTCCCCCTGACACTTCTATATTGATCAGTCCTCCTGACACTTCTATATTGATCAGTCCTCCTGACACTTCTATATTGATCAGTCCTCCTGACACCTCTATATTGATCAGTCATCCTGACACTTCTATATTGATCAGTCCTCCTGACACCTCTATATTGATCAGTCCTCCTGACACCTCTATATTGATCAGTCCTCCTGACACTTCTATATTGATCAGTCCTCCTGACACTTCTGTATTGATCATTCCCCCTGACACTTCTATATTGATCAGTCCTCCTGATATCTCTATATTGATCAGTCCTCCTGACACTTCTGTATTGATCAGTCCTCCTGACACTTCTATATTGATCAGTCCTCCTGACACTTCTATATTGATCAGTCCTCCTGACACTTCTATATTGATCAGTCCTCCTGACACCTCTATATTGATCAGTCCTCCTGACACTTCTATGTTGATCAGTCCTCCTGACACTTCTATATTGATCAGTCCTCCTGACACTTCTATATTGATCAGTCCTCCTGACACTTCTATATTGATCAGTCCTCCTGACACTTCTATATTGATCAGTCCTCCTGACACTTATATATTGATCAGTCCTCCTGACACTTCTATATTGATCAGTCCTCCTGACATTCTATATTGATCAGTCCTCCTGACATTTCTATATTGATCAGTCCTCCTGACACTTCTATATTGATCAGTCCTCCTGACACTTCTATATTGATCAGTCCTCCTGACACTTCTATATTGATCAGTCCTCCTGACACCTCTATATTGATCAGTCCTCCTGACACCTCTATATTGATCAGTCCTCCTGACACTTCTATATTGATCAGTCCTCCTGACACTTCTATATTGATCTGTCCTCCTGACACTTCTATATTGATCAGTCCTCCTGACATTCTATATTGATCAGTCCTCCTGACACTTCTATATTGATCAGTCCTCCTGACACTTCTATATTGATCAGTCCTCCTGACACTTCTATATTGATCAGTCCTCCTGACACCTCTATATTGATCAGTCCTCCTGACACTTCTATATTGATCAGTCCTCCTGACACTTATATATTGATCAGTCCTCCTGACACCTCTATATTGATCAGTCCTCCTGACACCTCTATATTGATCAGTCCTCCTGACACTTCTATATTGATCAGTCCTCCTGACACTTCTATATTGATCAGTCCTCCTGACACTTCTGTATTGATCAGTCCTCCTGATACCTCTATATTGATCAGTCCTCCTGACACTTCTATATTGATCAGTCCTCCTGACATTCTATATTGATCAGTCCTCCTGACACCTCTATATTGATCAGTCCTCCTGACACCTCTATATTGATCAGTCCTCCTGATACCTCTATATTGATCAGTCCTCCTGACAATCTATATTGATCAGTCCTCCTGACACCTCTATATTGATCAGTCCTCCTGACACCTCTATATTGATCAGTCCTCCTGACACTTCTATATTGATCAGTCCTCCTGACAGTTCTATATTGATCATTCCTCCTGACACTTCTATATTGATCAGTCCTCCTGACACTTCTATATTGATCAGTCCTCCTGATACATCTATATTGATCAGTCCTCCTGACACCTCTATATTGATCAGTCCTCCTGACATTCTAGATTGATCAGTCCTCCTGACACTTCTATATTGATCAGTCCTCCTGACACTTCTATATTGATCATTCCTCTTGACACTTCTGTATTGATCATTCCTCCTGACACCTCTATATTGATCAGTCCTCCTGACACCTCTATATTGATCAGTCCTCCTGACACTTCTATATTGATCAGTCCTCCTGACACTTCTCTATTGATCAGTCCTCCTGACACTTCTATATTGATCAGTCCTCCTGATACCTCTATATTGATCAGTCCTCCTGACACTTCTATATTGATCAGTCCTCCTGACATTCTATATTGATCAGTCCTCCTGACAACTCTATATTGATCAGTCCTCCTGATACCTCTATATTGATCAGTACTCCTGATACCTCTATATTGATCAGTCCTCCTGATACCTCTATATTGATCAGTCCTCCTGACACTTCTATATTGATCAGTCCTCCTGACACTTCTATATTGATCATTCCTCCTGACACTTCTGTATTGATCATTCCTCCTGACACCTCTATATTGATCAGTCCTCCTGACACCTCTATATTGATCAGTCCTCCTGACACTTCTATATTGATCAGTCCTCCTGACACCTCTATATTGATCAGTCCTCCTGACACCTCTATATTGATCAGTCCTCCTGACACTTCTATATTGATCAGTCCTCCTGACACTTCTATATTGATCAGTCCTCCTGACACTTCTGTATTGATCAGTCCTCCTGATACCTCTATATTGATCAGTCCTCCTGACACTTCTATATTGATCAGTCCTCCTGACATTCTATATTGATCAGTCCTCCTGACACCTCTATATTGATCAGTCCTCCTGACACCTCTATATTGATCAGTCCTCCTGACACTTCTATATTGATCAGTCCTCCTGACACTTATATATTGATCAGTCCTCCTGACACTTCTGTATTGATCAGTCCTCCTGATACCTCTATATTGATCAGTCCTCCTGACACTTCTACATTGATCAGTCCTCCTGACATTCTATATTGATCAGTCCTCCTGACACCTCTATATTGATCAGTCCTCCTGACACCTCTATATTGATCAGTCCTCCTGACACTTCTATATTGATCAGTCCTCCTGACACTTCTATATTGATCATTCCTCCTGACACTTCTGTATTGATCATTCCCCCTGACACTTCTATATTGATCAGTCCTCCTGATACCTCTATATTGATCAGTCCTCCTGACACTTCTATGTTGATCAGTCCTCCTGTCACCTTATATTGATCAGTCCTCCTGACACTTCTATATTGATCAGTCCTCCTGACACTTCTATATTGATCAGTCCTCCTGACACTTCTATATTGATCATTCCTCCTGACACTTCTGTATTGATCATTCCCCCTGACACTTCTATATTGATCAGTCCTCCTGATATCTCTATATTGATCAGTCCTCCTGACACTTCTATATTGATCAGTCCTCCTGACATTCTATATTGATCAGTCCTCCTGACACTGATATATTGATCAGTCCTCCTGACACCTCTATATTGATCAGTCCTCCTGACACCTCTATATTGATCAGTCCTCCTGACACTTCTATATTGATCAGTCCTCCTGACACTTCTATATTGATCAGATCAGTTCTCCTGACACTTCTATATTGATCAGTCCTCCTGATACCTCTATATTGATCAGTTCTCCTGACACTTCTATATTGATCAGTCCTCCTGACAATCTATATTGATCAGTCCTCCTGACACCTCTATATTGATCAGTCCTCCTGACACCTCTATATTGATCAGTCCTCCTGACACTTCTATATTGATCAGTCCTCCTGACAGTTCTATATTGATCAGTCCTCCTGACACTTCTATATTGATCAGTCCTCCTGACACTTCTATATTGATCAGTCCTCCTGATACATCTATATTGATCAGTCCTCCTGACACTTCTATATTGATCAGTCCTCCTGACATTCTATATTGATCAGTCCTCCTGACACTTCTATATTGATCAGTCCTCCTGACACTTCTATATTGATCATTCCTCTTGACACTTCTGTATTGATCATTCCTCCTGACACCTCTATATTGATCAGTCCTCCTGACACATTTATATTGATCAGTCCTCCTGACACCTTTATATTGATCAGTCCTCCTGACACTTCTATATTGATCAGTCCTCCTGACACTTCTATATTGATCAGTCCTCCTGACACCTCTATATTGATCAGTCCTCCTGACACTTCTATATTGATCAGTCCTCCTGACATTCTATATTGATCAGTCCTCCTGACAACTCTATATTGATCAGTCCTCCTGATACCTCTATATTGATCAGTCCTCCTGATACCTCTATATTGATCAGTCCTCCTGATACTTCTATATTGATCAGTCCTCCTGACACTTCTATATTGATCAGTCCTCCTGACACTTCTATATTGATCATTCCTCCTGACACTTCTGTATTGATCATTCCTCCTGACACCTCTATATTGATCAGTCCTCCTGACACCTCTATATTGATCAGTCCTCCTGACACTTCTATATTGATCAGTCCTCCTGACACCTCTATATTGATCAGTCCTCCTGACACCTCTATATTGATCAGTCCTCCTGACACTTCTATATTGATCAGTCCTCCTGACACTTCTGTATTGATCATTCCCCCTGACACTTCTATATTGATCAGTCCTCCTGATATCTCTATATTGATCAGTCCTCCTGACACTTCTATATTGATCAGTCCTCCTGACACTTCTATATTGATCAGTCCTCCTGTCACCTCTATATTGATCAGTCCTCCTGACACTTCTATGTTGATCAGTCCTCCTGACACTTCTATATTGATCAGTCCTCCTGACACCTCTATATTGATCAGTCCTCCTGACACTTCTATATTGATCAGTCCTCCTGACACTTCTATATTGATCAGTCCTCCTGACACTTAGATATTGATCAGTCCTCCTGACACTTCTATATTGATCAGTCCTCCTGACATTCTATATTGATCAGTCCTCCTGACACTTCTATATTGATCAGTCCTCCTGACACTTCTATATTGATCAGTCCTCCTGACACCTCTATATTGATCAGTCCTCCTGACACCTCTATATTGATCAGTCCTCCTGACACTTCTATATTGATCAGTCCTCCTGACACTTATATATTGATCTGTCCTCCTGACACTTCTATATTGATTAGTCCTCCTGACATTCTATATTGATCAGTCCTCCTGACACTTCTATATTGATCAGTCCTCCTGACACTTCTATATTGATCAGTCCTCCTGACACTTCTATATTGATCAGTCCTCCTGACACCTCTATATTGATCAGTCCTCCTGACACTTCTATATTGATCAGTCCTCCTGACACTTATATATTGATCAGTCCTCCTGACACCTCTATATTGATCAGTCCTCCTGACACCTCTATATTGATCAGTCCTCCTGACACTTCTATATTGATCAGTCCTCCTGACACTTCTATATTGATCAGTCCTCCTGACACTTCTGTATTGATCAGTCCTCCTGATACCTCTATATTGATCAGTCCTCCTGACACTTCTATATTGATCAGTCCTCCTGACATTCTATATTGATCAGTCCTCCTGACACCTCTATATTGATCAGTCCTCCTGACACCTCTATATTGATCAGTCCTCCTGACACTTTTATATTGATCAGTCCTCCTGACACTTCTATATTGATCATTCCTCCTGACACTTCTATATTGATCAGTCCTCCTGACACTTCTATATTGATCAGTCCTCCTGACACCTCTATATTGATCAGTCCTCCTGACACTTCTATATTGATCAGTCCTCCTGACACTTATATATTGATCAGTCCTCCTGACACCTCTATATTGATCAGTCCTCCTGACACCTCTATATTGATCAGTCCTCCTGACACTTCTATATTGATCAGTCCTCCTGACACTTCTATATTGATCAGTCCTCCTGACACTTCT